>NC_081850.1:79422283-79754158 GCF_963259705.1 Myotis daubentonii | reverse complement strand
TGACGGCAGACTGGGGCATCTTGCGGTCGGAGAGAATAGGAAGACCGTGCCGTCTTGTTCTTTCACTCTGGGCTGAGTTTTAACTTCCGCTCCTACCTGATCTATATTTGGGGCCAAACCCGGCGGCCGGGCTCCTGTGGCAGTGAGTGAGCTTCCAGCAGGGCCCTCACAGCTTCAGCACCGCGGGCGGGGGCCTTGGTGATGGTAAGAGGTGGCCTGTTGGTGCCTCAGAAGGAGGGCCTCCCTGCCTCCCCCGCAGACCTGTGTCATGGGACCCTTTTTCAGGAAGTGCAGGCTGTCCTCTCAGGCCAGATGGGACAGTGTTTTGTTTGCCAACATGGTTTAAATCTTGAACTTGACCTCTTTACCTGTGTGTACATGTATCCGAGGGTCTCCCTTGGTTCCCTTGCCCCCCCCGCCCCCCAGCTTTACTGAGATACGTTTCCCTGTTCTCTCACACTTCCAGCATCTCTTGGACAAAATGAATGAATATGTGGGCAAAGCCACCTCTCGGTTATCCACGCTCTCGTTACTGGGGCACGCCATCCGGCTGCAGCCGCCCTGGAAGCATAAGCTCTCTCAAGCACCTCTCTTGCCTTCTCTGCTAAAATGTCTCAAGGTACGACGTGTGTAAGAACGCAAGCGAAATGGCGTGTCGTTTCTGAAATGTTGGGTCCCTTCCAGGAAGCGCGCTATTGTAAGCTGAGAGTTTGGAAACTCCAGGCGTTGGGGGTTTCTCCGAGTGCAGAGTTGGGCTGAGTCGTTCTCAGGGCATCACTGATGTCCAGTAGCTTTTGCCCAAGCAGATACGGTGATGTTTCAGCAGGTTGGTTCTCTTTCCCAAGCCTCTCCGATGCCGTCCTTGGCGAGCCTTCCCTCAGGTGAAAATATGCCGGCTCGTCTTTGGGAACCCCGTTCCCAAGCACCTTTTAGCTAACGGAGTGCGGGCTCGCAGGCCCGTCGCCATGGACACGTGGCTGCCACGCTCCCACCGGTGCTGCTGGCCGCTCTCTGCTCTGGCGCTGCCTGCAGTGTTCCTGCGCAGAGGGTCCCCCTAAATAGAGCCTGATGGGTGGAGTGCGGCAGGGGCTCGCTGGGCCACGCAGGGCTCTCTGTTCCAGTTCCTGGACTTGTTTCCGGCGGTGAAGTAGGAAACGTGGTTAATGTGAAGTGCTCGCTCCTCCCAGAGACATGATAGTAGCGGAGTGTTTACCGCGGGCTCGTCTGGCACAGCACCTGCAGAGGGGCTTGTGACTCTGCCAGTGGGGGGACTAGCGGCTTTAGGGTCCCTGAAGGTGGGTCCCAAGGAGTCACATTGACAGGGTGTCATAAAAACATACGTGTGGTATTGGGGGAAAATAGGAATAGTTTTACCAACTTAGTAAATTTTTAAATCTTCACCCAAGGATGTTTTTATTGATTTTTAGAGAGAAAGGAAGAGAGATGGAGAGAGAGAAAAACATTGATTGGTTGCCTCTCGTACATGCCCTGTTGGAGCCCCAATAGGGTATTGAACCCGCAACCTAGGCATGTGCCCTGATCGAGAGTCAAACAAAACTTTCTGGTGTATGGGACGATGCTTCAACCCATCAGCCCCCTGACCAGGGCAATAACTTAATTTTTTAAGCTGTTGGCTGATGAGGTTATAATCCAGTTTTGAGGCACCCTATTTAATTCAGAGTCCAAAACTACTCATCTTTTCCAAAAAGGTAAGCCTTGGCAATTACTCTTGGGCTGTTACCCAAGCCTTCAGTTAGGATGTTGTATGATGAGGGTTCATCCTTTTTACCGGAACTCATACCTTCTCCTGACAGCATTTTATACTCTTACCAGTAGATGGCTGCCATCACAAAAGGGGCGGGCTTGATGTGAAAACTAAGTATATTTAAAACTTCCTTTCCAGACGGATAGATTTCTTTTTAAATAGGAATACTGAGTGTCTTAGCCTCCACGGCAGTCTTGGTTACTATCTTGTTGCTTAAATCTGAATTCCAGTCACTTGGCAAACAGCCTTGATGTGGTCACGGGCCAGGTGCTCAGTACCCATTGGCAGCGGTGTCTTTATGAGCCCACAGTGAAGGACTCGCTGTGCAGGTTGTAGACAGGGTCAGAGGTCACCATATCGCCTTTTATTTGCTGGTTTCTAAATACTGTGAAGGTGAGCCGTAAGGACTCCTGGTAGTCCTATGCTTATTTCTTCTTAAGTTATACTTTGTTGTGATCCTTTGAAAAAGTGTATGACTGTCAGTGTGGAGTGGTTTTTTAATTGGCTGTAAAAGGTAAGCATTTTAGGATTTAGTTGCATGAACAAAAACAGCTGCATTTCTCTGTTCTGTTAAAGAGTAGCCTCTCCTGCTTCCAGATCCTGCTCCCAAGTCCTCGGGCTTGAGGAGTGGGCATCGCCCACCCAGGTTCAGCTCCTCTGGGCTGGGGGTGCCTGGTTCCGGCACCAGCTCCTGCAGCCGGGCCGGCCCTCAGCATCTCCTGTGGAGTCGCTGTAGTGCTGTCCCTCCAAGCCCTGAGGGCCTTAGGGGCGGGGCTGAGTCTGAGCGAAGCTCTCACTGGGCCCCGTGGCGTGCAGTCCTGCGCCTGACAGGTGTTTCTTCTTCGCAGGTGGACACTGATGTCATCGTCCTCACGACCGGCGTCCTGGTGTTGATAACCATGCTGCCCATGATCCCCCAGGCAGGCAAGCAGCACCTCCACGACTTCTTTGACATCTTTGGCCGCCTTTCGTCGTGGTGCCTAAAGAAACCAGGTAAAGACTCCTGCGTACCTGCAGGGGGTGAGCGGTAAGGGAAGATGTGTCGACTTCTGTAGCTGGCGTGGGTGTTGTCACCAGCCAGACGAGGAAGTAGCTGGGGGTGTCCGCTGCCGGCAGAACCAGATGCTGTGCGATGCCTTTCTTCCATTGACTTAAAAGGGTTCCACCTCTGACAAGCGGAGTGGCAGGAGGTAAAGCTCCCTGCCTTTCGGTGACCCCTGCCAGAGCGGGACATTCTAGCCTCAGTGCGCTGGTCTGACAGGACACAGGCCCTGGCCCTGTTCCCGTGTGTGTGGGAGGAGGGAGGGCACTGCACGTCCCACCCGCGTTCTCGTTCCACATGCAGTGGACTTGGGAACCTCGGCAGGCAGCCCGCTGTCAGGGCGCCTCCAGCTGTGAGCACGAGGTGCACCCTGAGGATGAGCCCTGCGGCTCCGGCACAGCCCTGGGCCCGGGAGGGAGTCGCCTCGGCGGCAGGGTGGGCTGCTCGCTCAGGAGGCCTCTCTGTCCACGTGGGCTTGCGGCTCCCAGCGGCCCAGGCAGGGCTAGGTTAACTACGTTTTCCTCCTTCCACTCTCAGCTCTGGTAAAGCGAATGTCAGGACTAGCTGAGGCTACTGCTGATTTTAAAAGGTTCTCACACATTTGGTCACATGTTTAAGCCTTGCTGGGCACCACGCGCAGTGCGAGGCACTGAGGACAGAGGGAGCCCGGCAGGGGCAGGAGGATGAGCAGTGTTGGGCCAGCAACTGTCCCAAAGGCGGCTCGGTGTGGGGAGGCGCCTGGGGTCCCTTTGGAGGGATGACTGGAGAGGAGGCAGAGTTAGCTCAGCCAGACCTGAGGGTCCCTCCACGTGGAGGGCATGTATCCAGGGGCCATAGGGAGCCACCGATGGATTTCCAGGGGCGCTGGCGTGCTCCCACTGCGTTGTAGAAAGCCACTCTCACTCTCGGGGGGCAAAGGGGAGGGTCCGTGAGCAAGGAGTCAGGCGGCAGCTTCAGGCTCGTGTCTGCCGGGCCCACGTCAGCTTTGTGTCTGGCTGAGGCTCCTGGACACGCTCCTTTCCAGGCCACGTGGCGGAAATCTACCTGGTCCATCTCCACGCCAGCGTCTATGCCCTCTTCCATCGCCTCTACGGGATGTACCCTTGCAACTTCGTCTCCTTCCTCCGCTCCCACTACAGCATGAAGGAGAACATGGAGACCTTTGAGGAAGTGGTCAAGGTAAAGGACAGCCGTCAGCCAGGCGGCACTTACTCCTTTTTATTAAATGCTGGAGGGGAATTCTGAAAAGATAACCCTTCCCCCAGCCCAGGACCCCACTCCAGGGCTGAGCAACCGCAGGCTGCCCTCTGCCTTGATGGGCTTGCCTGTCGTGCGCTGTGTGGCCCTGTGACGGGCCCTTCCCTTCACACGGTGTCCAAGCCCCCTCCCCGCAGCGTGCATCAGTACTCGCTCTTTTTACTGTCAAATACTGTCCTGGTGCGTGGCGATAGTTAAGCCTTCCATTTGTCACCCGGACCCTTCCAGCCAATGATGGAGCATGTGCGGATTCACCCGGAACTGGTGACCGGATCCAAGGACCATGAACTGGACCCCCGGAGGTATGGCACCCCCTGGACAGTCCTCAGCTCTCTGGCGAGACTGCAGTGGGAAGGGGGGACGTGCGCTTGAGAGGTCACTGGGGAGTATGGGTTCTTCTGCTCGTGGAGGCAGTCCCTGGAAAGGACTCGTGCGTCTGAAACGCCCCGAGCAACAGGAAATGGAAATCCCACGGCAGCGCAGAGGCTGCTGCAGTGCCCCGGGGGCGTGTGGCCGCAGCCAGTGGGCTGGGGGAAGTCGGAGGGAGGAGGCTGGGCCCCTGGGTCCTTCCTTCTGCTCCGCCAGGCGCTCCCTTCCTCCGTGGAGAAACAGCCTGCACAGTTCCTGATTGGAGGATACAGGCATGCGGAGGGCCAGGACCAAAAGCGGGGAACGGGGTGGAACTCTGCTTCCCGAGCTATGAGAAGCTCCTCTCCCTCCACGCCTTTCCCCGCCGGCAGCCAGGCCTGTGCCCAGGCCGGTGATGCCAGTCCTCAGTCACCTTAAAGCAGCTCCCTGTGAGGTCTCCAGAGAAGCACAGGATGTGTGTGCAGCGCGTAGTAACACGAGCAGACTTGCAGGTCGGGGTCCTTCTCCCTCGGCAGTCGGGAGGTGTGTCCGGTGCCCCTGCTCCCAGCGCTGCTGTGGACACAGGGCCTCTGGCCTCTCACCCTCTGTGTCGGTGGGTGTTCTCGGGGCCTGTGGAGTCTTTGCTTTGTTTCCTGGGATTTCCTAGTGCTGTCCCTCGGTGAGTCTGTTCTCATTGTTCGGTCTGGGAGCTCTGTAGGTTCTAGGAAACGCTCTATTTATGCGTGATTTCCTTGCCTCCATCGTCTCTGTCTTTTCCTATGACTCCTGGCATTGAAATTGGGACCCCAACACGGTTCTCTGCTCTTTCCCACTCGCCTGTTTCTGCTCCGCTCTCTTGTTTTATTCCCTGAAGACGTCCTAGCGTTGGTTTTTAATCCTTCTGTTAGAGTCTTTGCTCCCACCATGTTCTTGATACCTGAGAGCTGTTTCCGTTCCTCGAATGCCCTTTTTTATAGTGGCCTGTTTTTGTTTTTTAATTTTTAAAGTAATTCTGTATTGTTGAATGTATTACATATGTCCCCCTTTTCCCCCATTGGCCCTCTCCAGCGGCCCCCCCCCCCCCCCGTTTTTGTTTTTGGATGCAATCTCTCATGTCTGTGAGAATGTGGAGAGTTGGGTTTTAGGAGGTTGTACAATTGGATGTGTGTGTTCAGTCTATTAACTTGGAAGCCTCCTGGGTCGATTTATAGAGCCTCCCTCACCTCGATAGGCAGGGGTTATCTGGCTTTTGAAGAAAGCTCTAACTCAGAAGGTAAGACACCAAGGTGAAGAGGAGCTAGAAGCAGTGAGCAGACAGAAGCAGCAGGAAATGTCAGTAGTGGCCACGAGGAAGGGAACAGTCCCACTAAAGAAAGACGCCTCAAAAAGGAAACAAATCCAGAGGACACATGCAGTGACAGCGGGAAGGTAAAGCCGTGCTGTCCCAGGGAGCAGAGTCAGAGGGCGGAGAGGCGCAGCCGGGAGGAGGATGGGAAACAGACCGTCCGCCCAGGAGCCCAGCGGCCAGCACGGAGCTTTAGACAGAGGGACAGCTTGGTGGGGGACAAACTGTGAAAGAAATGATAGAAGAAAATTTCCCACGCAAGTACAAGTAATACAAGAGAATCCGGTCATTGAAAGACGTGCATTTCAGATCAGAGGAACCTCGTGTTCAGCTTAATCGATGTGAAATTTCATGACACCAGAGATAAACCTTTTAGAGAAAAACGAAGCAAAACAGTAAGGCTCAGAAATCAGAATGGCGTTCGCTTCTGGAACACCTTCAAACCCGAGGGAAAGGGTTTCTTCCCGGCCAGATTGCCTGTTGGGTGTGAGACGTTCTCAGATATGCAAGGACCCGCATGTGCCCCCATAGACCCTTCCGCTGAGCACTGAGCACGGGTTTCAGCAGAATGCAGGCGAAGTCCGGGGGCTGGCAGGGATTTCTCAACACTACGCTGACTAAACTGTCACATTGCATTGACTCTAAGATGCCACTGACCAACAGGATGTACTTTATTTCTTAAGCACACCCGAGAAGGAAAGAATCCCAAATACACCACATGTGACTGGTTAGCCTGTGCTTCCCAGTTTCAGAGAGATTACAATTGAAAAGTCCCTTTAAGAATCAAGAAGTTACTGTAAGTGCATCTGTTACTGTGTTAAAATAAAACATGCCTGCGACATGCACTTCATTGTCTTCTCTGAGGTCAGTCTCTGTGTGCGCATGTGTCCTGACGCTCGCTCTCACGTAATCACTTTGCAGCCGCTGAGAGTGTGGGGAGGAGACTACCTCCCCTGCCACAGGCGTCACAGGCTGCCCCCAAGACCCTCACCTGCTCCTGACCAAGAGGCTGCGTGGGGACCCCAAGGCCCTGCCTGTAGGGCAGCTGCCTGAGGCCTCAAGCCCGGCTCTGTCCTGTGTGTGATACCACAGTCCCCCCATCTCAGCGATGCTGGGCGGTCTGGAACCATTGCGTAGGGAGGATGTTTTCCAGGGGAGCCGTGGTGCGGCTAGTGCTGCTGGGCTGTTCTTTGTAAGCTTCGGAACACAGAGGGGGACTCGTTACTTAGAAACACGGAGAGCAAAACGATGTGGCCCCCAAGGAGGACCGTTATACCTGAGCAAGAAAACGCGTTAGCTATTCCACTTAGTGCATTTGGCAAACACTGACGAAGTAAGAGAAGGAAAGGAACACACTCATGTCTTGTTCTTCTCATTTGAATTATTAGTGGGAGCATATCCGTTTATGTATCTCTGTGTAGTTTTGTTTGCTTGTTTTTTAATATATTTTCATTGATTTCAGAGAGGAAGGGAGAGGGGGAGAGAGAGACACACATCAGTGATGAGAGAATCATTGATCGGCTGCCTCCTGCACACCCCCTACTGGGGATCGAGCCTGCAACCCAGGCATGTGCCCTTGATCAGAATCGAACCCGGGACCCCTCAGTCTGCAGTCCAACGCTCTATCCACTGAGCGTTTTGTTTCCTTTACTCCTGTAAGATTATATCCTGAGCATTTGCTGTCACTTAATCTTTGAAAGCATGATTTGTAAAGCCAACTTTAGTAAGGTATAATTTAGATACAATAAAGTTCATCAGTTTTGTTAAGTTTTGACAAAAAAGTCTCAATCGCAGTAGAAGAATGTTCCCTTGCCCAGGAAGCCCCTTCCAGCCGGCCCGCCCTCTTGGCGGCTGCGGACCTGCTGACAGGGTGACAGTCTTTCCCCTGCTGAGTCTCTGGCTGGACTTCGGGTTGCTTCCTCCCTTCTTCCCACCGCGGGCTGAGCTGTGCTGTGCTGTGCTGAGCGCGGTGCACTTCGCCACGTGTGTCTCTTTCCCTGGGCCGTGCTCTTCGCAGAACTGTGGCTCCCAGATCAGCACCCTTAGACGCGTCTTTACATTTCCTTGTGGGCTTTCGCTAGGGTTGAGACTTCTGCGCCATGTTTGCGCTGAGGATGGTTTAGAACCCCAACACTTTGATAAGTGGCCTTAGGTCATGCTCGGCTACCTGGCAGTTTCCAGGCCTCCCTGACCTTTGGTTACCTTCGTTCCAAAGGAGATTTTCCCTGGTGACTGCTCTGCATAGTTGGTGTTGTGTTTTGAGGCCAGGCCTAGTCTTTTGTTGATGAAATTTTTCTTTCAGTTTAGCGCCTGGTAATTGATATAACCACGTTCAATGGGGAGGATATCGGTTTGTGAAATGAATGCCTAATTTCTGATCAGTACTTCATGGGCTGGTGTGTTTCTGCCTTGTTCTTTGCTAATCACGGGTCAGTGGCTGGCTGGAGTTAGCGCTCTTATGTATTTGATTAATTAAATGGATTACAGCTTGCATTTCTTGACTTTCTTTGCCTTTTACAGGTGGAAGAAGTTAGAAACCCATGATGTTGTAATCGAGTGTGCCAAAATCTCTCTGGACCCTACAGAAGCCTCGTATGAAGATGGCTATTCTGTGTCCCACCAAAACTCAGCCCGCCTTCCCCCTCGTTCAGCTGACGTCACCGCAAGCCCTTATGTGGACACACAGAATAGCTTTGGTAGGAGGGACTCTGGTACTTCTCTGCCTCCCACTTTGGCCCTAGAAAACATTGTTGATTTTTGTTGACTTTATTTTTCTTTTCCTGGAACAGTGATGGCGAGCCTATGACACGCATGTCAGAGGTGACACACGAACTCATTTTTTTGGTTGATTTTTCTTTGTTAAATGGCATTTAAATATATAAAATAAATATCAAAAATATAAGATTTTGTTTTACTGTGGTTGCAAATATCAAAAAATTTCTATATGCGACACGGCACCAGAGTTAAGTTAGGGTTTTTCAAAATGCGGACACGCCGAGCTCACAAGGTTCGCCATCACTGGCCTAGAAGACAACTTAGGTCAGCTCCTAGGAGCAGTTTCCCAAATATTAAAACTTAGAATTTGCCTCCGTTTCTGCTGATTAATTCCTCCTTCAAGTGTAATTTAGGCCCATGTCCTTGGTCTCCTGCCTGATCATGTGCCAGCAGACTTGCTGTGTCTGCGATGCCTAACAAGGAAAATGGGTTTAAGTATGTGACTTCTAGGCTCCTGTGCGTAAGGGAGTCTTCCTGCTTCTCCGACACTGGTGAGGCCCTCTGGGCCGCCGCACTGACGTGTGCCCGAGTGCACGGTGTGGAACTGGGTCGCTGCAGAGTCCAGGTTGCTCGGCAGGCAGCCCACCGAGGCACCGTCCGGCCTCGCCTTCTCAGGTTTTCCTGCAGGCCCTCCTGCACTCATTCCCAGAGAGCACTGTGGGGTGTTCCTTGCCCCCCAGGATGTCAGGGCCCTCAGATTCTCTTTAAATGCAGAGAACTGAATATTGGAAGTTGAGAAGACGTATTTTTTAAACAAATTTAATTTGAGAGAGAGACACTGATGCATCATCCCGCTATCCATGCATTCATTGGTTGCTTCTTGTATGTGCCCTGACTGGGGACCAACCCCCCGTTGGTGGACACAGTGGTGCTCCAACCAGCTGAGCCACCCAGCGAGGGCGAGGTGACCAGAGCGTTTTGTCAGAATAGCCAGGCCACACACCGAGGCGGTGCGCTCTTTCCCTTTCGTTGCAGGGAGCGTGACTTCCACCCCTCACTCCGTGTCCCGGCCGATGTCCAGCACGCCAGGGCAGCTACCTCCGCCTCTGAGTTCCCCTGCGCCGCGGCTGTCAGCTGAGGCCCCGCAAGTACGTCCCAGAGCGCGCCTGCTGCTTCTCTGCTCGCTGCTGGCGCTGGCCACTGGCATCGGGCTTTAGCCTGTGGTCTGGGAAAATCTCACTGCTCATTTCAGAAAGTTATTTTTAAGGATGGGTTACATTAGCAAAACCCACTTGGGTTTCTCTTAGAGTCTAGACTTACAAATGCACGTGTCCCTTGATAGCGCTTTAATGAGGTGCCTCTTTCTAGTTTGAAGTGGCCACCGCCCAGGGTCGTACACGTTGGGCGAGCGGTCCTTGCTCATCCCGACATGCTTACTGACTTCCAGGCTACTCTCTGGAGCCCATCTCTCATGTGCGGCATGGCCACGCCGCCCACCTCTCCTGGAAACGTGCCGCCTGACTGCCCCCAGCCCTACAGTAAAGCCTTCGGCGCCCCCGGTATGTCCGCCTCGGGGGGTTTGGTTGGTGGGGGTGGGCCTGCCCTTTATGGCCAGGAACAGCCTCAGGTCTGACGGTGTTTGGGGACTGGCAGCAGTGAACCTCGGGGGCTTCCGGAACATGTAGAGGGAACCTAACACAAGACTGGCCTGGAGCCCCACCGTGAGCTCCAGCAGCTTTCCTCACTGGGACAGGCCGCCCGGAACGTGGCAGCTCAGCAGTCGGGCCCAGTGACTGCGTTCTGCCCTTGTCTCTGAGCAGGTGGAAAAGGAACTCCCTCGGGAACCCCGGCGACCTCTCCTCCGCCCGCCCCGCTCTGCCACTCGGATGACTGCGTGCACGTCCCACTCCCCCCGCCCACCGCCGCACCCCCCCGGAAGGTATGCTCGGGTCGCCCTCTCCCCAGCACTGTGGCGCCTGCTCACTCACTTTGTGAAGCCTGTCGTGCCAGATAGAGGTCCCCCCTAAAGTGTGGTGGCTTTAATCAGACAGCTGACAGGGAGCAGCCAGCAGCTCTCCAAGCGGGGCAGCTGACTCGGCCTGGCCCCTTCCTGGAACCCGTGGGGTCAGAGGTGCTGGCGCAGTGACACTGAGCTGTCCTTTGCCCCTTGACTGCGTGGAACTCCTGCTGTAGGAAACGGTGGTGAGCGCCTGGCCCCTCAGTGTGAAGGGCCCACCTGTCCTGGCAGGCATTACAGTTTCTTCCTGGACTGGTTTCTCTGTTTAAAAGAAAAGAAAAACAAGCAAAAAAACTAACTTAAGAATATTCTGTGGGAAGCAGTGAAAGTCGTTCGTTTATCAAATCCTGGCCTTTGGGAACATGATTGTGTAACTCTCCGTGGCGGCAGAGGATGTGCACGTGCGCACTGCTCACACCAGGTGGCGTGACCTCCGGCTCCTGCGAGGTCAGGCCGAGAGCTGCCCAGCCGCCTTTCCGCCCGAGGCTCTGGTTTTGTTGACGAGCTGGCTGGCGCTGGTCTTCAGACCCGAGTGTGGCCAGCAGTTAGTTTGTTCAGTGATGCACTGAGCCTGTCTCTTCAAGATAAACAACGATAAAATTCAGCTCTCAGGTGAAACTGGAATATTAAAACACTGGCACGCGCGCCCACAAGCTGGATAGCTTCCCCTAGTCTCTCAGGTGAGATTGAAGGTCTCGGGAAGCTTGGTTAGTCCTTTGCGTTGTCAGCATTGAATAGTGAATCGTTTCAACATGACTCGGTGAGCCAGTCTCTGCCAGATGCCCAGAGGACGATGCTACAGCCTCATGCGTGGTGAAGGCGCTTTCGTGCACATGCCAGGCAGGCGGTGGTAACACGCACGTGGAGCGTGAACGGCCATGGCTTCAGGTTTCACACCGTAAATAACCCTAAGAAGTAACCCTTGTCAGGTGTGGCTGCGACATCAAGGATGTGACCGCAGTCTGTTAACATCGTTAACTTCTCACCACTGCTTGTCCGGAGTCCCAGCCTTTTCCTCACATGTTTAGCCAGAACCGTAGGCAGCAGCCGGAAGGCAGAGGCGGCGGGAGCGCCCAGCTGCTTCCCTGCAGGGATCCGAGCAGCTGCAGGAATGGACAGCAGCTCTGCTAGCCTCACCCGTTCCTTCTTGTTTTAAGTGAATTAATGAATATTCTTAAAACTTCCCTTTTAATTCCTAATCCAGTAACTTTCAAGAGATATAACATAACCACGCAGTAAACAAAAGGTCCTGGGATTCGCAACAGTTTTTAAGAACATCCAGGCGTCCGAGACGAAACAGTTTGCTAATCTGACAGCGCAGATACTTGGGGTGTTTCTCTTACGTCCGGGGACGGGTGCTCAGCCTCGCCGAGTGATGTAAACGTGCCCATCTTTTCAGGAGGAGAGAACAGATCCGGCCCGGCCCTGCCTGCACAGACAGCACCATCTTCCCAACGACCGCGGTCTAGGTACCGTCTCCTCTTGTTGGGTTCCGTGTGGGAACGGGACATTCTGGAACGCTGCAAACCACTGAGCCTGGAGACACCAAAGCCAACCTGACAGTAACGCACAGCCCTCGCGCGAGTGCCGTTGAGTGCGCGTGCGGAGCTGCCAGCCTGTGGTTCTGCCTGTTCTCTGAGCGTTAGGGACGGAGGTTTCCTTCCTGTGGGGCTGGTGTTGGGGCCCGTCAGTGAGATGTGGCAGTGCTGGAGCTCTGCCGCCCCGAGAGCCTCCCAGCCTGTCCGTCCAGCAGGAGTTCCGGCACCTCCGTGATGGGAAGCGTTTCGGTTCCAGTGGTTTCCTGCGTGTTTCTCTGACTCAGGTTGTCTGTTTCTAGAAGAACTTCCTGGCGGCAAAGGTGCTGTCACTCTCAGTGACCTTCCAGGGTTCCTGGGCGGCCTGGCCTCCGAAGAAGACAGCGTTGAGAAGGACAACGAAGAAGGTAACGTCCGGGCGCCGGGGCCCGGGGAGGTGGCGAGAGGGTAAGACGCTGAACCAGTCTCGTGCGCCGGGCTGGCTTGGTGCTTCTTCTCTTGGGGAGAAAAGATGGGAGGTGAACTCGGGGTCCAGTGCCAGGTAAAGGGATGCCGCTCTCTATTGCCCTCTGGTGGCACTGCCTGGCCCTCCCCAGGGGGCCTGCTCACTGGGGTGTCTCTGTCTCCCTCCCTCCCCTCAGCGGCAATTTATAAGGAACTTTCTGAGATCACGACGGCCGACACCGAGCCCCTGGTTCCTCGAGGAGGCTTTGACTCTCCCTTCTACCAGGACAGTCTCCTGGGCTGTCCGAGGAAGACCCCGTCAGCCACCACCAGCGCTCAGGGCGCCAGTGTGCACCCCGAGCCTCTCAACGCGTCCCTGGACAAGCTTGGGCCTGACACACCGAAGCAAGCCTTCACCCCCATTGAGCTGCCCGGCGGGGGCCGCGACCAGAGCCCTGCCGGGAGAGGGGAGCACCAGACGCCTCTGGAGACCAGGATCCTCACGCCCAGCCCCTTCAGAGTTCCGTCTCAGCGGGGCGCGGGCTTTGGGAGCGGGCAGCCTCCTCCCTACGATCATCTTTTTGAGGTGGCACTGCCCAAGACTGCCCATCATTTCGTCAGCAAGAAGACCAAGGAGCTCGCGAAGAAAATGCCAGGGAACGCAGAGGAAGCCTGTGCGCCCTCTGCCTCCCCGCTGGAGGTGCTGGACAGGCTGATCCAGCAGGGCGCCGACGCGCATGGCAAGGAGCTGAGCAGGTGAGGCGCTGCGGGCTCCATCCTCCGCAGGGTCTGTCCCGCGTGGCATCAGAGCGTGAGAGGGCGCAGGCTGTGTGCTCCGGCTGCTGCCGCCGCCTTTGCGTGCACAGGGCGGTATGTGTCCTCCAGATGCGCACACTGACCTGGATCATCCCGTTTTAACACGAGTCTTCCTACCTCGACATAGGCCGTCTGTGCCCTGCGCTCTGAGGACGCTCAGCGGCTTCCACAGGGCTCTCAGCAGAGCAGGGGAGGTTCTGGCATTTCAGAAGCAGGAGTGTGTGTCACAGGGCCCTCTGCTGGCCGCAGGTGTTCTGCTTGCTGACAGCTCACTGGGTGGGAGATCGATCAGCAGCCTTTCCATGCAAGTTCAGGGCCCCTCCCCCGGGAAGGCACACAGGATTTCTTAGAGATCTTCTGAGACACTCTTCAACCCTTCTTTTATTTATTATTTTTCTCTTTTTTCTTCAACCTTTCTCTTTATTACCCTTTTCAAAGGATGTTCAAGGACGGCGTGAGGGAAGTTTGAATTCTCGGTCATTTCTCAGCAGGTTCTTGGGGAATGTTATTTTTCCTTTTCCTTCTGTACAGTAACCTAGCGCAGGATTTTCCAGAGATTGTAATATTTAAGATCTCTCTTTCTTCTTTTTTAAGATTGAGTTTGGAGAGGGAGGAAGAGAGAAGCATTGATGTGAGAGAGAGACATCAGTTGCTCCCAGTCTCGCCCTGATCGGGAATTGAACCTGCTGCCTTCTGGTGTACAGGACAACCCACTGAGGTGGTGCTCTAACCAACTGAGCCACACCAGCCAGGGCTAAGATTCCACACCCCCCCCCCTTTTTTTTTTTCTAAAATATATTTTTCTGTTGATTTCAGAGAGGAAGGGAGAGGGAGAGGGAGAGAGAGTTAGAAACATCAGTGATGAGAATCATGGATCAGCTGCCTCCTGCACACCCCACACTGGGGATTGAGCCTATAACCTGGGCATGTGCCCTGACTGGGAATTGAACTGTGACCTCCTGGTTCATAGGTGGACACTCAACCACTGAGCCACGCCGGCCGGGCTAAGATCCATTTTTTAATGACATTCAGTGTAATAGGCCCAGGTAAATTACCTACTTTTTCCTTAAACTTGGGGGACAGGCGTGTCTCAACCCAGAGCTGCTCCCCATGTATTTCAGTAGAGGATTGAAAACAGGCAGCTCGCAGTGTGTTTGGTTACCAGTCACCTTGAAAGCTGAGCAAAACTCCCGGCCACAGAGTGAGCTCGGCGCGGGCGTCTCCCGCAGCCCGGCCCGCGGCCCTCCCTTGACTGGGCTGTGAGGCTCCTGGGCTGCCTCCACGGGGACTGGGAGCTGAAGGCTTTCTTGGGCACAAGGAGGGACCTGGCCTGGCTGCCGGTACGTAAGCTCGCTAACTTTGTGATTCAAAACCTTTCTTCCCAGGTTGTCTTTACCCAGCAAGTCTGTCGACTGGACCCACTTTGGAGGTAAAGTTGTGACTTTAGTCCAGATCCAGCGCACATGGGCCTGCCCGCCCGCCTGTTGCCTTCTCTGTCACGAGGGAGGTGCTTTACAGGAAGCAGAGTCCCCTTCGCTGCTGTTCCAGCCCCTTGACTCTGTGCTTGCTGAAGAGTGTCCCAGGTGTCTAAAGTCAGCGTTTCCTGGTTTTGAAAAGTGGCAAGGACCATGCACTTCGCAGTAAAATTGCAAAAAGAGCAGCCCTCTCGCCCGGCCTCGGCTTCCCTGGGCTAAGCCCCAAGTGCAGGAGGTGGTCCGGGGAGTTTGGGGAAAGGTATCAGGGAAGGAAGAAAAGGAGTCCCAGAGGTGTACACACGCGGCTCCCGTTTGGAGAGAAGGAGAGAACGCTCTCAGCGCCCTTAGCGAGGGACGCGGTGGCAATCCGGCCTCACCTCCTACTGAGTGCCGGCTAGGCGCCAGTGCTCAGCGCCCGTGGGCGGCAGCCTCTTTCTTAAAGAATTGTTTCTTGAGCTAAGAGACCCTGGGTGGGGCTTGATTGAACACCACGTAAAAGGCATCTCTGCCACCCCCTCTGCTTTAAAATCAGGCTCTCCTCCCTCAGATGAGATCCGCACCCTCCGTAACCAGCTGCTTTTACTGCACAACCAGTTGCTCTACGAGCGCTTTAAGAGGCAGCAGCACGCCGTCCGGAACAGGCGGCTCCTCCGCAGGGTGATCAGGGCGGCCGCTCTGGAGGAGCACAACGCGGCCATGGTGAGCGCGGAGGGGTGGGCGCGGAGGGGTGGGCGGCCATGGTGAGCGCAGAGGGGTGGGCAGCGGCGCAGAGGGGTGGGCGGCGGCGGTGAGCGCGGAGGGGTGGGCGCGGAGGGGTGGGCGGCGGGCTGGGCCCTTCCTGCCGTAGGAGCAGCCCCTGAGCCACGTCAGTTCCCGCCCTTGCTCTGCTCCCTGGTGTGACTGGGGCGGCCGCCTAGTCTCTGAGGTTCACACAGGAGTGGCTGCGTCTCTGGGCTTCCTTGCAGCTCTTGGAAGCCCTGGGGACACCTGAATTTTTTGTTTATTCGTGATTGGCTCTGATGATAACGGGGTCAGAAGATTGTTTTGTTTCTCCAAATGTGAAAGCAGCGCTCTGGAAGCTCTTTTATGGCCCCAGGCCTGTGCACAGTAGTGCAGCCAGTTAGACCTGGAGACTGGCCGTGGCTCTGCCACTTAGAAAGTAGGTGAGCCTGCGGCAACCGCCGGGTGGCGTGTAACTGAGAGGAGTGCCCGCTTGCTGAGTGCTGGCCAGGGCGAGCGTCCGTGATGTGCATCCCTTCGGTGACCTGATGGGAAATGTGGGAGCCCTTGAGCTAGAGCCCAGCCAGACAGAGCGAGCTGTCAGGGTCTGGACCTGTAGTATGGTTAAAGGGCAGCTAAGACTTTAGATGAAATGTTTGCATTTGAACTTGAGCATCACCGCCCATGTTGGAAGGCAGCTAAAATGATGGCATCTTTGGTCTCTGCTAGAAAGACCAGCTGAAGTTACAAGAGAAAGACATCCAGATATGGAAGGTCAGTCTGCAGAAGGAGCAGGCCAGGTACAGCCAGCTCCAGGAGCAGCGGGACACGGTGGTCGCCCAGCTGCACAGCCAGATCAGGCAGCTGCAGCACGACCGGGAGGAGTTCTACAACCAGAGCCAGGAGCTGCAGGTGCGCCGCCGCGCAGGCGTCCCCGAGAGGCACACACACCCACACCGTGTGCTGCTCAGCACAGGCGAGCCCTTCCCCGACACGGTGGCTGGTGCAGGTCCATTTGACTTAGGGAGAGGCCCAGCGCCCTCAGTGTGTCAGTCATTTGTCCTGGCTCCGCAGCCAGCTGGAGAAGTTCTGCTTCTCAGGTAGATCTAAAGAACTGAGTGCAACTTGTCCTGACAACTTAGGAGCTGTTTAAAATAATATACATAAATCTAAGGAAGTTTAAGTTCCTTTTTCAATATCACAGCCACTGGCCAATGCTGTGTGCGCGCCCTTGGGCACCGCACAGAGGTGCAGGCCTGGGTCACCGCAGGTCCCGTTTCTTACTGGGTTTTGCCTGGTGATCTGATCACATTGACCACCTGACACGCAGCTTTGCAAAGAGAGGTCCTCATCCCCGGCAGGGACACCTCTTACTGACACTGAAGGCCCTCCAGCCGGTAGTGCGCGTGATGGCCAGCAGGTGTCACTGTGTTTCCCTCCCGCCCCATCAGGGGCAGTTTGGGGCCTCGGGGTCTGAGGCCTTTGTTACACAAATCAGGAACTCGCCATAGCTTACTTTTTAAAACAAAGACATTCCCTGATGCGCCACCGAGGGAGGGGGCCTGGCTCTCGGGCAGGCCCGCGGCGCGCTGAGCCGGCATCTCCCGTACAGACGAAGCTGGAGGACTGCAGGAACATGGTGGCAGAGCTGCGCCTGGAGCTGAAGAAGGCCAACAGCAAGGTGTGCCACACGGAGCTGCTGCTCAGCCAGGTGTCTCAGAAGGTGAGGGCGAGTGGGCCGGCCCGCAGGGAGCGCGCCTATCCCTTCCGCTCGGGACGGTGGGTCGTGGGTCGGGGGCTGGGTGCTGTTGAACACCCTGTGAGTGTCCCGGGAAGTCTCTCCACACCCTGTTCGCATAAATGGGCCATGTTTGTTCAGAGTTGTGAGCTGTGACTCTGAGGTTCACGGCGCTGCTAGAAATCACTTAGTCAGGAACGGCGAGTCTTCCCGGGACCGAATGCCCTGCTGCGGTCCTGCACACCCCTCCCCGCGTCCTCTGGTGGCCACCTCGGTGTGGACGTTGGCACTTCTTCCTTTTTGCCGGCTCCATTTAAAGTGCATTTTTGTCCATTTCATCGCCTGGGTGCCCCCTCCACACCAGCGGAGGGTTAGGGCATTGAAACCACGGAGCTGTGGATTCCGCCGTGGCACTGCAGTGGTGAGCTGCCGCTCCCCCAGTGCCGCTGCCAGCTGTGCGCTGCGGGTCTCACCGCCTGTTCTGCTTGGTCAGCTCTCCAACAGCGAGTCGGTCCAGCAGCAGATGGAGTTCCTCAACAGGCAGCTGCTGGTGCTCGGGGAGGTCAACGAGCTGTACTTGGAGCAGCTACAGAACAAGCACTCGGACACCACCAAGGTGGGCCCTCACTGGTCACAGAGTGGCTTTGTGAATCGTTTCCCCAAATGGCGCTGCGGTCCTGGTGTCCGTCCCCACCCCTCCCTGGCCTGGCCACACAAGCACTTCCCCGTTGGGTTCCTTTGAAATTAAGTCAGGTGTCCGTGCAAGCTCCTGATGGTAGTGGGCACCGAGCAGGTGATCGATGTTTCCCTTCTCTCACCCAGGCCCCTGTCCTGGAGCGAGGGGCGGGCGGGCGGGGGAAGCCGGGTCTGTGTAACGGAGCACTCAGGACCGAGAGTGCGGACTGCTGTGCGTGTTCTCCTTCCTCTTATTGTTGAGTTTAGTTTCAGCAGGTGGTGGCTCAGTCCTGGGGGCGAGGCCAGCGGCAGGCTGGTCTTACTAATTAGTGCCTCGCCAGTGGTGTTGGGACAGTTTCGCGCCTGTGTAAACAGGCCGGGGTAATGTTAGTGAGCGAGCTGGGAGTGGGGCGTGATAGTACACGCTCAGGTGTTTCCTGTCACCGCGTCTCCATCACACACGTTCCCACCACTGCGCTCTGAGCGGCTCAGACTCAGAGGCATGGGCTTTAGCCTGGGGCTGCTCCTGAGCCCGCGGCCCGCAGCCCGCAGCCCGCAGCCCTCAGGTACCAGGCTCCTTCAGAGGGAAGGTCATGCGGGAGTTCATCTAGAAACTGGCTCCCGCTTACTGGGAAGTATCATGGCTTTGGGAAAAGAAAGGGAACCTGCAGGATAAGAAAAGGTCTAAAGAGTTTACTCAGAGGCCCCCTGCCAGGTCCTGGGGGAAGGGCAGAGGGAGCGGCCCCTGAGGCGCTGCCTGCGGTGCGAGCATTGTGCGCCCTCAGTGCTCCTGCTGTGGCTGTGCCAGGCGGCCGCGTGGTGACTCGGCCCCTCTCCCAGGAAGTGGAGGTGATGAAGGCTGCGTATCGGAAGGAGCTGGAGAAGCACAGGAACCACGCGCTCCAGCAGAGCCAGCGGCTCGACACCTCCCAGAGGCGGGTTTTGGATCTGGAAGCTCAGTTGGCCAAGAAAGACCACCTTCTCGTGGAGCAGAAGAAGTACTTGGAGGACGTCAAGCTCCAGGCCAGGTAGCTCCGCGGGGATGGGGGGGGGTCGCGGGCGCGCGAGTGGCTGGGTTCCCACGTGGCCGCTTTGTCTTTCAGAGGCCAGCTGCAGGCGGCGGAGAGCAGGTATGAGGCTCAGAAACGGATCACCCAGGTGTTTGAGCTGGAGGTCTTAGACTTGTACGGCAGGCTGGGGAAAGATGGCCTCCTGAAAAAACTTGAAGTTGAAAAAACAGAAGCAGCGGAAGCAGCAGAAGAAAGGTAGGTGCAGGGGCTGCGCGGCGAGCGTTGGCAGGATTCCCGCACGTGGCACGTGTGTTCCAGAGCCCCCCGCGCCCCGTCCTCAGGACACCCTGCGGCCTCTCCCTGTCCCTTTCCTGGGCCCGCGTCGCTGATGCGCACAGGAAGCACCCATGCTTGAGGCTGCATCTAATGTGCCTGCTGTGGCTTGGGTGTCCCCAGTGAGAGCCGCGCTTGAGCCCGTTATAAACGCCGAGTGATTGGCAGAGTTTGATGTCAGTGGGAACCCCCACCTCCCAGACCCGGACCCACAGTCACCAATGCTGTTCTCTCCCCGCTCCATTGCAGGCTGGACTGCTGCAACGACAGCTGCTCGGATCCTGTGAGAGGGCACAGCGACACGGTGTCTGGCCACAACGGGGAGACCAGGCCCCCCCGACCTGGCAGCACCCGGGGCGGCGGAGGCAGAGGCGGCGGGGGCAGCAGCAGCAGCAGCAGCAGCAGCCAGCTCTCCACACCCGAGAAGCCCCCGACCCAGAGGGCAGGCCCATTCAGCAGCCGCTGGGAAACCGCCACGGGCGAGCCCTCCACCAGCATCCCCACGACGGTGGGCTCCCTTCCGAGTTCCAAAAGCTTCCTGGGCATGAAGGCACGAGAGCTATTTCGGAACAAGAGCGAGAGCCAGTGCGACGAGGACGGGGTGACCATCAGCAGCCTTTCTGAGACGCTCAAGACGGGCGTGGACGTGGGCATGGAGGCCAAGACCCCCCTGAGCCCCGATGGCCCACGCCCAGCGCCTCCCAGCCCGGACAGCGTCGGACAGCTCCGCATCATGGACTACAACGAGGCTCACCAGGAGCACAGCTAAGCTGGCGGCCAATCAGTGTTAACTCCTTAGACGTAGACAGAGGGCGGGTGTGTCCGAGGTTGCTGCTCCCGGGGCGTGAGAGGCCGGCTCAGGGCGGAAGTGGGATGGAGGCCTTTTGACAGCTGCCTGAATGCGGAACGGTTTTTGGATCTGGCGTTGAAATGACCTTCCCTCCCGCCTCCCCCGTTGACCTCGCAGCGTGTACTAACCGAGGGCGTTTGCATTCCTCACCGCTTGGTTTTCTTCCTCCCCACAAGGCTGTGTCCTTTGAACCAGTGCAATATGAGGCCAAATCTCTAACACCACTCCTCCCTGAAGCCCGGAGAGCTGGGCCGCGCCGTTAGCCAGGGGGCAGGTGGCACCAGGGAACCTGCTGCTCGCCCTCGCCAGGTGGCAGGCAGTGTGTAAGCTGACGTCTTTTTTGCTGGTTTTGGTTCTGAAGTTCAGCATCTAAATCAGTGGGTTAAGAACAACGGTTTGGTCCCTTTCCGTCCTGGCGGTTCCGATAAGCTTCCTAGAAGGTTCTGTGTGAACAAAGGTTGGTTGGAAAGTCGGAGCTGGCGCTATGGGGACCGGGTGCCCTTTGGGACGCTCTGTCCCCTTCCCCACTACCTCTTATTTATTTGGTGTTTGCTTGAAAGCTGGTACTGGTCTGACCACGGCTGGTGTGGGCACGCCTGCTGTCTGCAGGCGGAAGGGTGGTGGGGAGGAGCCGCCCTCCAGACAGGGCTGTGCTGGCGGAGCCTGGGTGGCAGTCCGTCCGTGTGTCCTGGGCACCTCTGTGTCAGCTGCCCTGTGGCGCTGCAGCAGGACGGCTCTGATGGGCCCAGAGCTGCCCCTCAGCCCACGTGACCTTGTTTCTCAGGCTTCAGAGCTCCTCACTAAGTAGGTTCTAGGCCACCAAAAAGGTGACAGCTTTTACACCGGTTCGGGGACCCCGGCCGCCGTGTGCTCAGGGCAGGGGCACGCCCCGGCCAGAGCGCTGGGTAGCAGAGCAGAACTGGGCAGATGTGCCTGAAATAAACTCCGGAAGCCTGAGAATTCTTGCCTGGTGTTCAGTGGTGGGGGGTGGGGCTGGGAGGGGGGAGGCACTGCTGCTTTCTGTGCCGGAGTCGCAGTCGGCCACAGATGGGAAAGGCACCCCCGCATGGGATGGGGAGTTCTGTCAGAGGGCAGTGGACGCCCTGGCTCCCTCCGCAAGGGGCTGGGCGGTGAGGCCCACGTCCTGTGCTGTCAGGACAGGACAGGGTCTGTGGGCGTGACTGACTGGCCTCGGCCTGGCAGAGGCTGTCGGGCCCCGCACCACCTGTTTATCTGGTGCCCCGAGGAAGCTGGACATCCAGGACATGCCAGTGCCTGGCTCAGCCTCCGAGGAGAGCCGAGCTGCAGGGTAGCTGGCCAATCCCAAGGCCCGTCCTGAATGCTTGTCCCGCCCACGCTCAGGAGATGGGGACACCAGTCGCCTGTCACTGCATTTCTCCCACTGGCTGGCAGGGGCGAGGAGGCGCAGGGGAAGGAAGGAGAACAGTTCTAAAAGTGGCAGATTGCGAAGGGCAGGGAGGCGGGGGCAGCGTGATGAAGGGGCTGAGGCTCCACGGAGGTCTCTGTGCCACCCCTGGCATGACCCTCCCGCCCGGTGCCTGCCCAGGTTTACAGCCGCCCTGAGCCTGAGGAGCTGCGCTCCGACCCCTCGGTTGTGGGGGCCGTGGGTTTCATGCTTCCGAGGCTCCGGGTTGGGGCCTGGAGTCACGTGGCAGTGACCCAGCCACAGAGCATGGGCGTTGGTGTTGCAGAGGCCTCCGCCGCCAGCTTTGTGGGGTTTGGAACGGATAAACCTGCAAGAGGCAGCAGGCGGCCCGACGCCGAGCATCCTCCGGGGCAGGAGGCCAGCCTCAGTCAGCCCTGGGGGTGGGTGCTGGCCGGAGCCTGGGCCGACGGTGCTGGGGCGTCCCGGGCCGGCTGGGCGGCCCCCGGCCCGTCACCGGGCACGCTGCCTGAGCTCTGTCATGTCCTGGTCCCCCCGACACTGACCCGGCGGCACAGGCCTGAGGGGACCGCACTACAGGACCCCTGGGGAGTCGGGGAGACAGCAGCATGGTCTCCACGGGCAGTCGCCCCTGAATCCGCGGCAGGTCACTTAGCACAGGTTCTGTGACAGACGCGAAGCCATGGGCTTAAAAGGCTTTGACCAGGTCCTGCCGACACGTAGGAACACTTACTGAGGGGTGGGAAGCAGCGCTGGCGTGAGGGGAAGCTGCCCGAGTGCACAGGCGGGGGGCCGTGCCTGGCATAGAGGGCTTAGGCTCCTATGAGAGGCGGTGGGTGGACGTGACCTCCCTGGGCCTGTCGGCATTTTTCAGGAGAGAAACTGCCAGGCCTTTGGGAATACGCTGCTGGCGGTCCTTGCTAGGCTGTGAGTGGACAGAAGCGGTAGGTGAGCCGCTCTGGGAGCCGGAATGTGTGTAGGCCTTCGGGGAAATGGTCGTCGGAAGGTGGGCTGTTACGGTCCAGGACCAGGTCCCAGGAGCCACTGACAGCGGGGCAGCAGCCACAGCTCCACGCCCAGCCGGCCCGTTGGCAGCAGCACCGGTTCCTGGTGTTGCTGTCGAGAAAGACGGAGCCGCTGCGTAGGCCAGGGGTGGCGTGCTGGTGGCCAGGAGAGGGTGTGAGCGGGGCGGAGACTGACAGACGCGCTCTGACTGCCCAGGGCAAGTGCACCAAACACCGGAGCAGGCCGCTGGCAGGAAATACCGTAGACCCAACGAAAGAAGGTGCTGCCCCGTTTTCCGAATTCGAGCGCTTGGGGGGGGGGGGGGGGAGTGTGGCCGGTTTAAGGAGGGTTGGAGGCCGTGCAGGTGGCGGGCCGCCCCTTGTGTACAGACGGGGTCCCTGGAGCAGCTCGGCCCCACCCAGGAGTGTGTGACCCAGATCACGTCTCTGCTGCAGTTCCACTCCTTGCGGCACGTGCTTGAAAACCGACCGCAGTGAGCAGTGAGCAGTGAGCGTTGGTCGGTGAATCCGGCCTGAGGAGGTGTGTGCGTCTGTTTACATTCAGAGTTAGAGACCCCGTTCCTCCCCCCTCTCCCCCTCTCCCCCACCCCCCACCCCGGAACTGACTGCCCTCCATTAAGCCTTTCTCCAGCGTGAAGGAACCTGAGGTCCCGGCCTGGCCCCAGCTGCTGCTGTGACCCTTGTCCCCAGGTGGTTCCTGTCTCCTCCATGACTCGGATGTGCCCGGGAGAGCGTGTTTCCGCCCTTTCCGTGCCATCTGCAGTCCTTACCACTTGCCCGAGAGAGAGTGGCTGGAGGGACACGGGACACCTGCCTGGGACAGTCAAGCACCTGCGCCCACAACTGCTTTGGCCTTGAGTTGATGAAGGCAGAGGCACGTTCTCCCCTTCCCCTCCTCTCCCTCCCCTTGCTCCCCTCTGCTCCCCTCTCCCAGGGCCACAAAAATGTCCCTGCTCTGGCCCAGGGGCAGCTGGCCCGTTGGGAGGGTCTCCCAGGGATGCCCTGAGAGTCTGCAGCGGGCGCTCTGGCTCAGGAGGCAGCCGGGCACGTGGCTCTAGGAAGGCCCAGGGATCACTTCTGAGACGCCGTGGACCGCAGACACCTACGGAGGAGCGGACCGGCCGACCAGACCTCATTCTGTAGCTCAGGCCTGATCCAGCGCGTGCGGCTGGCCTCCAGGGAGGAAGAAGGGTCTCGTCACTGCAAGTGGGTTTTAAACGGACTGCTTTTAGTTACATTTTAAAAGTCATCTCTTGTCAAAGGGGTTAAACCTTCCCGCCTCGAGTGAAAGCATGTCACACAATCCGCATCTGACGCCGTCCACGTCCACGTGAACTGCAGGAGCTGGAACAGGCAGCCAGTGGGACTGGAATCCAAAGGGTTTGCTGTCCTTAGGGTGTTCTCAGACGTCAAGGCAGTTGCTTGTGTTTAACTGTGAACAAATAAAACTTTATCGTTTTGCACTACGCTGTGCTGCTGTGGCGTGACGCGGCCTCGGGGACTTGTCCAGACGTGAACCTCGGGGTCCGGGTGGCGGTTACCCCGCGGCGGGGAGGAGGGTGCTGACAAGGTCCAGAGCTGACTTCAGTCTCTGTAAGATCCTTTTGTTCTGGCAAAAACAGCCACAAATCTTCAAAACCATCTGCCTCCAATTCAGGCCCTTTCCCCAGAGTGGCCTGCGGGTGTGTGTGGGGGTGTGACCTGAGCCATGGCTACCAGGAAACTCACCAGCAGGCGGCCTGCTGAGCAGCACTGGGTGCAGCGTGGAGTGTCCAGGTGGGGCACACTGGCATCCCTACCGGTTGGCTGGCACAGTGGGCTTAACGCAGCCCTTCGTGGAGTCCAGTGACACTGAACCTATCCAGCTGGCCTGCCACACCCACCCTGTACTGAGGGTGTGGGGGGGGAGGCGGACCCCGTCCTGGGGGTGTGGGGGGAAGCGGACCCCGTACTGGGGGTGTGGGGGGAGGCGGGCCCCGTACTGGGGGTGTGGGGGGAGGCGGGCCCCGTACTGGGGGTGTGGGGGGAGGTGGGTCCTGTGCCTGGGGGTGTGGGGGGAGGCGGACCCCGTACTGGGGGTGTGGGGGGAGGCGGACCCCGTACTGGGGGTGTGGGGGGAGGCGGACCCCGTACTGGGGGTGTGGGGGGAGGCGGAAACTGCCTGTAAACCTGGTTAGATTGGCCCTGGCCTTAGCATCTCTCACTGGGATGAGCTGGGACAGGACCAGGGAAGCCCGTCGGAGGTGCGTGCCTCCACCTGCTGCCCCTGGAAAGGGCTGCTCTGAGTTCTAAGGGTGGAAGCAGCGCCCTTGAGACGAGACTTGGGCGGCAGCTTTTCATTTTGTCTGGCGAGCACGGGCGTCCTTGCCGGAGGCCGGTCTCTAACACAGGGCGGCCGCCGGCCCCTGCGTCTCAGGCCGCCTGCTCTGTCCGGTGGCCGCTCTGCGAGCGGTTTCGCTGGTGAGGCCACTGCCCAGAGTGCCTCTCAGGATAAAGGCGGCTTCCTTTAGGGGCAAACCCAGGAGACGAGCCAGGCACACGGAGGGGAGGAGGAACACGTTTATTCTTGCCGGCAGCCCCAGGAAGCAAGAGCACAGAAGCTAAGTGGCCCCCTGCAGAGGAAAGGCCGCGGTCAGGTAGGCCTGTGGCCAGCTCGGCCTCGCTCAGGTGAGGACCAGGCACCGTCCTGCCGCAGCCAGGTCAGGGTCCCCCCGCCCCCGCCCCCGCTCCCAGGGAGTGGGGAAGGCGGGCTCGTTCCCTCTGCGCTGTGGTCCAGAGGCCGGTGGTGCTGCGGACGCTCAGTGTGCCACCCACAGCCGCCTGGGAGGTGGGACAGCCCTGTCTCGCCGGGAGCTGCGCCTGCCTGAGAGCTGGACCTGCAGCCCGGGGACTGGCCGAGGGAGTGTGGGCAGCCAGAGCCCTGGCTGTTCCCTGGCCTCCCCGGGACCCCCCACCCCCACCCACCACTCCAAGTGGGGCTCCTCTTCAGGGCACAGAGCTTGTCGTCCAAGGAGGGAAAGTTAGAAGTGAAGGCAAGGGAGGGGCAAGGGTCTCAATCACCCAGGTGTCCCCCCGAATGTATACACACTGAATAGTTATTCATTCCAGTGGCTTAAATCTGAAAAGAAACCTCCATTGAGCCATCAGCTGGTAAATGTGTATGCAGCCCGTTCAGTGTGGCTCAGTGGTTGAGCGTCGACCTATGAACCAGGAGGTTCAATTCCGGTCAAAGGCACACGCCTGGGTTGCGGGCTCGATCTCCAGCGGGGGGCGTGCAGAAGGAAGTGTGTATACATTTTTGGGGACACCCTCTGTAATGGGCAGCCCCGTGGGGTTAATGAGTGGCAGGGACTGTGAGTTCAGTGACAGCACCCCTCGGCCGGGGCGGGCTGGGGTGGGGCTGGGCGAGGTCATTGGCTCTGGGTTACAGTTTCCCACCAGGGGGTCTCCAGGGGGGTTTTGAACATCCTTGGTCTACCCCCCCGGGTTTGAGGCTGCCTTTTGTAAGTTGCCTACTGGGGTGTTTTGTAGCGCGGGCCCGGGAGCTCGTGGCTTGGGCAGAAGGCACAGGGGCCGCAGGGCGCCCCGGCGTGGGCGTGTCGGGCCCACTCACGTGCTGCAGCGCTTTGCGGGGCAGCTTCTCCGAGTGGGCGATCCATTCTTTCATCAGGTCCAGGATGATGGGGATGAGGCTGACCACGCCCCCGTAGTGGTTCCTGGCCTCGTCGCAGCTCAGGTGGTTCACCACGTCATGGGGGTACCTGCTGGGCCAAGGGGGCCCGTGAGCCCCCGCTGCGGGGACTCCCCGCCCGGTGGCAAGCGCCTGCCTGCCCGCGGGCAGGGTGTTCGAGCCTGACCTCCCTCCACGTCGCCTGGGGAGGTGTTAGTCCTGTGCAGGCTCTGGGTGGGGCTCCCTGTTCCCCAGACGCTGTGGGTCAGCAGGTTTGGGGACCCGGAGCCCCAGGTAGTCCGGATGCGAAGGAGTTACTAGGACCTGGACGAGGGGCTGTGGAACCTGCTCTGATAGCTGCAAACTACACTGTGTCCCCTGCAGCCTCCTGTCTGCGCCTCTCGGCAGCTCCTTGAGGATTCGGGGCTCTGGGCCGTGGTTCCGGGGCTCAGAATGAGGGCCTTGAATTTCCCACCGGCTTCACCCATTCAGACTCAGCTCCCTCTCTACAGAGGATCCCCTCCCCCCGTCCCTGCCTGCCCTCTGCCCACAGGAGCACGCCCGGCCTCAGAACCAGGGCCCGAGGGACCTACTTGGCTCTCAGGCTGCTCAGGTCATTGCTTTGGCTCACGAAGGTCTTGCATTTGTCCAGGAAGCTATTGGTGATCGGGGTGCCTGGGTGCAGGGTCTCGAAGTGCTGGCAGAGCTTGCTCAGCTCCGTGCAGATGTCCAGGAACATGAGCAGGATGCGGCGGTCTGTGGAGTTGGTGCAGTAGTGCTCCGTGTAGCTCTGCACCTGCAGGGCAGCGCGTGAGCGAGGGTGGGCAGGAGCCCAGCTGCAGGGGAGTGAGGGCAGGCAGGGGCCTGAGCCCAGCTGCAGGGGAGTGAGGGCGGACAGGAGCCTAGCTGCAGGGCAGTGAGGGCGGGCAGGGGCCTGAGCCCAGCTGCAGGGCAGTGAGGGCGGGCAGGGGCCTGAGCCCGGGCTGCAGGGGAGTGAGGGCGGGCAGGGGCCTGAGCCCAGCTGCAGGGGAGTGAGGGCGGGCAGGGGCCTGAGCCCAGCTGCAGGGGAGTGAGGGCGGGCAGGAGTCTGAGCCCGGGCTGCAGGGGAGTGAGGGCGGGCAGGAGCCTAGCTGCAGGGGAGTGAGGGTGGGCAGGAGCCTGAGCCCGGGCTGCAGGGGAGTGAGGGTGGGCAGGAGCCTGAGCCCGGGCTGCAGGGGAGTGAGGGCGGGCAGGAGTCTGAGCCCGGGCTGCAGGGGGTGAGGGCAGGCAGGAGCCTAGCTGCAGGGCAGTGAGGGTGGGCAGGAGCCTGAGCCCGGGCTGCAGGGGAGTGAGGGCGGGCAGGGGCCTGAGCCCAGCTGCAGGGGGTGAGGGCAGGCAGGGGCCTGAGCCTGGGCTGCAGGGCAGTGAGGGCGGGCAGGAGCCCAGCTGCAGGGGAGTGAGGGCGGGCAGGAGCCTGAGCCCAGCTGCAGGGGAGTGAGGGGGGCAGGAGCCTGAGCCCAGCTGCAGGGGGTGAGGGCGGGCAGGGGCCTGAGCCTGGGCTGCAGGGCAGTGAGGGCGGGCAGGGGGCCTGAGCCCAGCTGCAGGGGGTGAGGGCGGGCAGGGGGCCCGGCTGCTGCTTTTATGGGACAAGCATCCAGCAGCCCCTCGGGCTCTCCCTGCTCCCAGAGCCGCTGGGTCAGGGCCCTGGCACCGGCAGCCTGTGTGCAGCCCCGGTTTCCTCCTCACCTAACCCCGCACCTGGGCAGCTTTTAAATCCTCACTGAACAGCTGAGCGGTGGAGGCTCTGAGAGCGGAGGGAGGTGCCCGCACCAGGGCTCTGAGCCCGGCCTCACCAGCCCTGTGACCTAAGCCGACACCCACAGTCCCACTTACGCCACAGTCCCACTCAGGGCTGCTGGGCGGGCACCCGACTGACACCCTTTGCAGGTCTGCCCTGTGTCCAAGGCAGAGGGAGGAGCCGTCAGTCAGAGGAGCTGGGAGGTGAGCCACCCACGGGAGAAAGCTGGCCACCTCCCCACGGACCGTCCCCGCCAGGGGGCAGCACTTCAACCCCAAGCCCAGATGGACTGCGCAGACCCGGACTAGAGAACCACCCCAACGCTGGAGAGGAGCCGGCTCCATCCAGGTGGGACTCCCCACCCAGTTCTCGTCAAATGGTTCCCCCACTCGCCACGACCCCGGGGAAGGGGCATCCCCACCGCCCAGCACCCACAGTTCTCGGTCTAGACCCGCTTTCCTGTTGTTGCTCAAGGGGGTCTTCCTAAGTGTGGTAGCTTTGCAGGGCGCACAGGCTTTGCCCCCACAGCCCAGGTCCACCCACCTGCCCCGCACCTGCCCCACACCTGCCCCACACCTGCTGCACCTGCCCCACACCTGCCCCACACCTGCCCCACACCTGCCCCGCACCTGCCCCGCACCTGCTGCACCTGCCCCACACCTGCTGCACCTGCTGCACCTGCCCCGCACCTGCTGCAACTGCTGCACCTGCCCCGCACCTGCTGCAACTGCTGCACCTGCCCCGCACCTGCTGCACCTGCCCCACACCTGCTGCACCTGCTGCACCTGCCCCGCACCTGCCCCGCACCTGCCCCACACCTGCCCCGCACCTGCCCCACACCTGCTGCACCTGCTGCACCTGCCCCGCACCTGCCCCGCACCTGCCCCGCACCTGCCCCGCACCTGCTGCAACTGCTGCACCTGCCCCGCACCTGCTGCAACTGCTGCACCTGCCCCGCACCTGCTGCACCTGCCCCGCACCTGCCCCGCACCTGCCCCACACCTGCCCCACACCTGCCCCGCACCTGCCCCACACCTGCCCCACACCTGCCCCGCACCTGCCCCGCACCTGCCCCGCACCTGCTGCACCTGCCCTACATCTGCCCCGCACCTGCCCCGCACCTGCCCCGCACCTGCCCCACACCTGCCCCACACCTGCTGCACCTGCCCCGCACCTGCCCCACACCTGCCCCACACCTGCCCCGCACCTGCTGCACCTGCCCCACACCTGCCCCGCACCTGCTGCACCTGCCCCGCACCTGCTGCACCTGCCCCGCACCTGCCCCACACCTGCCCCGCACCTGCCCCGCACCTGCCCCGCACCTGCTGCACCTGCCCCACACCTGCCCCACACCTGCCCCACACCTGCTGCAACTGCTGCACCTGCCCCGCACCTGCTGCACCTGCCCCACACCTGCCCCACACCTGCTGCACCTGCCCCGCACCTGCCCCACACCTGCCCCACACCTGCCCCGCACCTGCTGCACCTGCCCCACACCTGCCCCGCACCTGCTGCACCTGCCCCGCACCTGCTGCACCTGCCCCGCACCTGCCCCACACCTGCCCCGCACCTGCCCCGCACCTGCCCCGCACCTGCTGCACCTGCCCCACACCTGCCCCACACCTGCCCCACACCTGCTGCAACTGCTGCACCTGCCCCGCACCTGCTGCACCTGCCCCACACCTGCCCCACACCTGCTGCACCTGCCCCGCACCTGCTGCACCTGCCCCACACCTGCCCCACACCTGCCCCACACCTGCTCCGCACCTGCTGCACCTGCCCCACACCTGCCCCACACCTGCTGCACCTGCCCCGCACCTGCTGCACCTGCCCCACACCTGCCCCACACCTGCCCCACACCTGCCCCACACCTGCCCCACACCTGCCCCGCACCTGCTGCACCTGCCCCACACCTGCCCCACACCTGCCCCACACCTGCTCCGCACCTGCTGCACCTGCCCCACACCTGCCCCACACCTGCTCCGCACCTGCCCCACACCTGCCCCACACCTGCCCCGCACCTGCTGCACCTGCCCCACACCTGCCCCGCACCAGCCCCACACCTGCCCCACACCTGCCCCACACCTGCTGCACCTGCTGCACCTGCCCCACACCTGCCCCACACCTGCTCCGCACCTGCCCCGCACCTGCCCCACACCTGCTGCAACTGCTGCACTTGCCCCACACCTGCCCCACACCTGCCCCACACCTGCTCCGCACCTGCTGCACCTGCCCCACACCTGCCCCACACCTGCCCCGCACCTGCTGCACCTGCCCCACACCTGCCCCACACCTGCCCCACACCTGCTCCGCACCTGCCCCGCACCTGCCCCGCACCTGCCCCACACCTGCTGCAACTGCTGCACTTGCCCCACACCTGCCCCACACCTGCCCCGCACCTGCCCCGCACCGGCCCCGCACCTGCTGCACCTGCCCTGCACCTGCCCCGCACCTGCCCAGAGCGGTGGGCGGTGGGCCATGGGAACCTGGGCTGTGCTGTAACCACAGAGCAGTGTCACCGGCCGCCCGCTGTGTGTGTCTACCCTGTGGAGGGCGGGGTGAGGGTGAGGAGCCCACACGTCAGGTGGAGGGTCAGACTGTGGGGCCACTTTTACCAAAAGCCTCCGCTGAGCCCCAGCCCAGGTGGGTCTCAGGTGCTGCTCCGCTGACGGAAGCCCGCCCGGTGCCGGGATGCGGGCCTCTGAGGGATGGGCCGGAAGGACGTGGGGACAGGCGGGGTCTCGGAGGCACCCAGGCCTGGCTCGGTGTTACGGGTGGGTGTGTCTAGGCCAGGGGTGGGGACCTTTGTCCTGCCACATGATCCATGTGAGCTGCTCTATTTGGTCAAACAGTTCATTAACTCACCCTCATGCCTGGGCCGGGCCAGACCAAAGGATGTCTCAGGCCCCTACGGCCAGTCCCCACCCCTGGTCTGGGTCACGTGTGTGTTCATTTTCCGTACGGTTACGTTTTTTCAAGTTAAAGAACCGGGAGAAATATTTACAAAAATTAGGGGGAAAACTGTCTTAAGGGGTGCTGCCAGTAGGGGGTGCTGTTCTCCATGGGGGGAGGGGGAGATGGGATGGAGGGTCTGGGTGTGTTTCTGACACTGAGGCTCAAGCCATAACTTCCCAGCAGCTCACTGGTGCTGAGGCCCCGAGTCCCGCCGGTCCACGCACACAGGGAGACACGGGTTACATGAAAACGCGCTGTGCTCGGACCCCAGTGGAGCCAGCAGCTGGACCCTCCGTGTCTGCCCCTCAGTACATGCCGTCCTCATGACGTCCGCAGAAACGGAGGCACAGAGCGGCCCCTGGCCACAGAGGAGGCCAGGGCAGAGCGGGGACGAAGCCCTGGTTGCTGAGCCTTGAGCCCGCCTTTGTACCCACTTGTTCCAGCCGCCCTACCCCTGAGGCGCGCCCCCCCAGCCAGGATCCCAGGCCTGATGCTGGCATGAGCTTCCCCTCTCTCGGCCTCGGTGCTTCTCATGGTTCCAGCGAGGGCCGGCCCGGTGCTGCCCGGGAATCTCTGGGCCTGCAGGCGCCGGGTCCCAGCCCCCCCCCGCCCCGCCCCGCCCCTGGGGGCCACCTGCTCGATGCTGGCGATGGGCTTGATCTTGTCGTGGGCGTTCTCCCGGCAGTGCTCCAGCGCCGCCACGAAGGTGAACTGCTGCTGCTGGAACAGCTTGTACTTCTGCTCGATGCTCCGCAGCGATTCCTTCGCCTCGTTCATGGTCCCCCGGGGGCTCCCTTCAGCCCGGGAGTCTGGGAGGAAGAGCGAGCGCTGAGGGCCGGGCTGCAGGAGCAGGCCCTCCTGGGGGGCTCCCGCATCCTGGGGGGCAGGGGCTGCTGTCACCCCCGTTTTGCAAGAAGGGAGTGAGCCCCTCCCATCCAGCCCCCCCACCCCCCCACGAGAGAGCTGAGCCCGACCCCCGCCCGTGTATCTCGCAAGGACACATTCTTTGCCATGAAGTGTGACTTTCTTCCCTCCCTGTGGGCGAGAACGTCTCCGGTCCTCAGTCTCTCCAGACTGAGTTTCACACACAGACATACACATGCAGGCACGCACGCACACTCGCGCACGCACACACGCTTAGCCGCCAGTGCCCCCCCGTGGTGTCAGCAAAAGCTGGGACCAGGGCATGTGCCCCAGCGTGAGACATCTGAGCCCATCAGCTTGGACCGGGCTGTTTGCGTTGGGCCAGGCAGGGAGGGGCCAGCCCTGGCTGAGACTCCCCAGCTCTGGGCTTGGGGCAGGGCCCTGCCCTCCCTGCTGACCCCTCCTCCCTGCCTCCCCCCATTGGGAGGGGGATGGGAGGGGAGTGCTCGCTGGGTGCCTAGGTCCCTGGCTCGGGACAGGCGTCTGCAGCTCCCCCACAATCTGCTCTGGGAGCAGAAAGGCTGTGGTGGGCTCTGCCCCCCCCCCCCCCCGTGACATCATCATTTTGCTGAGCACATGCCGCATGCTCCAGCTCACAGACCTGTGGGATGTCAGAGTCGGAAGGGGCCTCAGCAGATCAACTCCCCTTACTTCCGGGGGTGGGGGGATACTGACACCCAGGATGTCACAGCAAACTTGCTCCACAGACCCCCACCCCTCCCCCCTCCCCAGGCTCCAGGCTGCCTGAGGGCTGAGCAGCATCCTCGAAGCTGCCAGGGCATCTGGGGCACCAGCACACCTGGAGCCCAGGCCTGCACGCGCCCCAGGTGAGCAGGGTCAGGAGGCTGGGCCGGAGGGCAGGTCCCAGTGAGAAGTTACAGGGAAGGATGGGACCAGGAGGACCCGTTGCAGGCTTCCTGGCAGGTCCCAGGAGAGGCGTGAGAGCAGGTTGGAGCTGGGGGGGCTGGCATTATTGCTGGGTGTCCCTCAGCACCTGAGCCCAGGGCAGGGCTGGCGCCAGAGAGGGCATCTCTGTGGCAAGAGGAGATGGCATCCTGATGAAAGGAAATGCAAGAACGGACAGAAGATGGCCTCTGTCCAGGACGGTGGGGGCCTCTGTCGGGAGGGTAGGGGCCTTTTCGGGAGGGTGGGGGCAGTGAACCAGAGAACGGGAGGACAGGGAGGCAGCCAAGCCCTGGGCGGGAGCTGGACCGCAGCCAGGCCGCCATCAAGGAGCCGCGCCAGAGGGGACCCTGACAATGGCGCCCGTCAACCCGAGGGCGTCCCTGAAAGTATAACGGGGCGCACTTCAGCGGCAGCGGCTGAGTCTGCCCCGGGAGCCATAGCGCCTGTGTTGGCCAACAGAGCCGCGCAGCTCGCTGGGGACCGGCGGGCCCAGGGCCAGGCCACCTCCTCCCCACCCAGCACTGCCCCATCCGAGCCGGCACAGGTGGGGAGCCGACGGTGGGGGTGCAGCGGGGGCCCCCTGTGTGCTGACCGCCTGCCGCATCCCGCCCAGATACAGCCACCCCACACCTGGAGGCAGACCCGCGGGTCCCCCCCACCCCCGCCTCAGGCTCACCAGGGCCTGGCCTAGCGCGAGGGGTGGGCAGGCGGGATCAGTGAGTGGAGAGTGGCTTAGATCAGGGCGCAGCTAAAGAGAAGGGGAAGCCGGGAGCAGGAGGGGTGGCAGGAACCAGGGGCGTGCGGGAGAGGAGCTGGGGCAGGGCAGGTGCCGGGCCCTTAAGCAGAGCCTGGATGGCTCGCCCCATCCTCCTAGGGCCACAGGCTGCTTGGTGGGGCTCTAGAACCCTGGACGGGCCCGACCTCAAGTCCTCACCACGGCCCTGTGCACAGGGCGCCCAGTTATGAAGCTGAGGTCACGCCAGAACCCCCCACGCCTCTGCCTGACCTTATAAAGTCTGGGCTCTTAACCTGAGTGTCTCCCTCCTTCCCTCCGAGACGGTCCATAGAGACAAACGTGCCCGACATGAGAGTGACTGTGGCAGGGGGTACAGGGGGTGCAACCAAGGGCCTGAAGTGCTGCCTGAGCCCTCCTGGGGGTCCCGCTTCCACTCCCATCGCTGTTCCCTGTTCCTCATTCCATAGCAGTGAGGACGGGCATCGGGGGCCGCCCGGTGCGCCTGGCTCCCTGCCACTTCCCTGGGGCTGCCAAGTCCTCCAGGGATACAGCACTACCTCTGCTGGTGGCCCCCAGAGCCCCCGAGAGCAAAACTGACGGGGTTCTTGATCCTAGTGGCTGGTGACACGCACGCCCGGAATGTCGCGAGAAGAGCTGTAATAAGCTATCCAAAGTGATCGCCCTTGAACGGGAGTCGCTGCCGCCAAATTAGTTGGGATGAAAGGCACGGGGTGCAGACACTTCTCGGTCTGGGGGAGGCGGGAGGGAAAAGTGATTACCCAATAGGTTTCTGGCTTTAATTGATTTGTATTTTCCCAGGCTGCTAAGGAAGATTATATCGTGGTAGGAAAAGCGCCTGGGGCTTAAAATAAATGAGGAGGAAGGCGCGTCATTTCAGAAATGTCCAGGAAGCAAACCCAGTCTCGGGTGCAAATTGCAGGCTTGGTTCTGGCCCCTTTGTTCGGGGGCTGTCTTTGCCGTTGGGTTTGACAAGCCCCCGAGGTTTGCACACTTTGAGGAAGCCGTTCTGAGGGGGAGGGAGGAGGCGGGACTCGGCCCCGCACGGTTCTCTGGGCCGGTGACTGGTGGCAAGGGCTTCGGCTAGGAGGCAGGACACCTAGTTCCAGCCCTGGCTCTGCCCTTGATGAACAAGTGACCCTGGCCGACAATGGCCCCCTTCCTGGGCCCCAGTTTACCCAGCTATAAAGCGAGGGGATTCGGGCGGCGGCTCGGCAAGGAGCTTTTGGAGCCTAGTGCTCAGTGGAAGGGGAGATGACTTGCCCCAAATCACACAGCCAGCGACTGCTCGCCATTCTCATCCTCCAAAGTCTCGTGTGCAAAATGGGAATGAAAGTCCCCATTCCTCAGGGTTGTGCAAAGATGAGATGAGATCATGCTAACAGTAGCCCCTGTGTAGTGTGCCCTGACCAGACGCCAGTCACTGCCTAACACTTCAGATATGTTAGCTCCTGGGGTCCTCCCAACACCCCCACTTCATCGGGAAGGAAAGCGAGGCCCGGGGCAGGCTCCCCAGCTGTAAGAGTGCCCGCGGGATTTGAACTCGGGGGCAATCTGGACTGACTAGGCCACGTGCCCTCTCCACAATGAGCACACGCCGCGGCAGAGCGCAGAGCGCAGAAGGGCAGCAAGAGCTAGAGCTGCCCATTCAGGGCTGCGTCCCAAGCCTGCCGGTCCCGCCCCACTGGGATGGACGCGACCCCCACCGCGCCGCACCCCTTTCCCCTCCCCGGGCGGCGGGCCCCTGCACCCCGGCTCGCCCCCTCCCCAGTTTCCGAACCTGGGGCTGTAGCCTCTGCTTGTCTACAGCGGCCTTCACTCACAGAACGCCCCGAAGCTGCAGTGCCTCCGTGGGTGCCTGGGGCCCGGGAGAAGCGGGAGGCCCGTGGCAGGACGTGGAGGGTCGTGGGGTGTAGGGTGGGGAGGGCGCAGTGAGAAGGGGCGGGGCCACGGCCAGATTGTTACCGCGGGTGCCATAGCAATCGGGTCACGTGGCCTCCCGCCCCGCCTCCGGAGGGGGCGGCGGTGTCTCCAGGGCTCAGAAGCTGCGGGTTGGGCGGAGGGTTTCCAGCGGGACCCTTGCCCTCCAGTGGGCCCCATGGATTCTCTTCCCTCTTCAAATGCCCTCCCCTAGCTCTGCTCTCCGTTTTAAAGATGGGGAAACTGAGGCCAGAGAGCCTAACGCCCGGGCCCGGGAGCGTAGGGCCCGCTTTGGTTCATAAAGTGCACAGACACAAAACCAGGCGGAGCGCACGGAGCTCACAGCCCGGAACCAGAAGCAGGGTCCGCTTCTGCCGTCGGGGTGCGCTCCGGGTCCCAGCACAGGGGGGTGCACCGGGCGCACCTCTACTGCTCGGAGGCCACAGCGGAAGCGACCCGAGGGGCCCGCTGCGACGCGCAGATGCGGGGGCGCGGCCCGGCGGGGAAGCCCCTGCCCTGGAGCGCGAGCCCAGCCCGCGGCGCGCGCCGATGACGTTACCGGCGTCCCTAGCGACGGCGGTCACTAGGGAGCAGCGCGCGTGGATGACGTCATGAGGCGGCGCCCCTAGCAACGGTGGTTCTTAGGGAGCGGCCGACGTGGCAGCATGGACGCGACCACCGGCCCGCACCGCATTCCCCCGGAAATGCCCCAGTACGGGGAGAGGCACCACATCTTCGAGATGATGCAGGTGACCCTGGGGGGGCCACGTCTGTTCTCACGAGGTTTCCCCACTTGCGGAATCTGACTCCTGTGCCACCCTGACCCCCTGGGGGATACCGCGGTCTGAAGACACCCCACCCCGCGGACCCAGGGGGCAGAAAAGGGGCGAGCCACCCTGACCAGGGTTGGCTCCTGGCTCTGCGTCAGGTGGCGGGTGGCCTGGAGCAGTCCCTGTCCTAGTCCCCCATGTGTCAATGGCGGGGTTAGCAGGGGTGAGCTCCAGAGGGCCCGCCCGTGCAGTGGTGTTTCTGAGCTGGGGCGCCCGAGCTCACAGTGGCATGCCCATGCCCACACCCACGCCCCGAGATGGCCGCCTCCTGGGACAGCAGCGCTTCCCACCTGCCCTTCCTCCTCAGGACCAGGAGTTCCTGGCTGCGCCCAAGCTCCTCCTGGGTGCCCACCTTGACTGGGCCCCCTCCCTGTGTGACCTTAGTCCCCAGCGTGTGCTGCAGGTGACCCTTCTGTACCTGCTGGAGGTCCAGCCACACCGACTCTGGGGGCCAAGGGGCCGCTGAGCCCGCTCCAGAGCCTTTGTCTGCTCCGTTGGGTCTGCCCACCCCCAGGGGCACCTTGGCGACGCCTGTGGTCATTTGAACCTCGACCTGCACACAGGAGAGCAGAGCTCAGGCTATGCACCCGTCTCCATCTCTCCAGCGAGCCTGTGCTTCCTTTGGAAAGTGTTAACTGATAGAGGAGGGGGGAGAGGGAGAGGGAGAGAGAGAGAGAGGCCAGGCTGTCCAGGACGGTGGAGGTAGTTGGCAGGTGAATACTCCATCCCACCTGGAGGGCCTTTGGTAGCAGCGATGGCCGTGTCCCCCAGCACACGTGTGCTTGGGCACTGGCTGTGACTGTGCCTGGCGCTGGGACAGCGTGAGGCCGTGACGGGACACGGGGCTGCAGCAGCGAATGGTCAGGAAGTCAGTGTGGTCAGGAAGGCACATTGGCTGAGCTGAGGGCCGAGGCAGCCTGTTCCAAGCCGAGGGAGCAGCCCTGGCCGTGGCTCGGGTGCATGAGAACAGAGAAGGGTCTGTGAAGCACAGAGGGACGAGGCGGGGGGGCCCTGGGACCGACTGAGCCAGGGGCGAGGTCCCTCCGCAGCAGCACCCACACAGCCCCTCCCTCGTGTCTGCTCACGTGGACCCAAGCAGCCGCCATCAGGGCAGGGGCTGGGTCCCAGGGGGAGGGCATATTGGTGGGTGCAGTGGTGAGACCAGGCCTCCTGGCCTTTATCCACGGTGACCAGGGTGCTGGGCCACCTGAGCTGGGGGCTGTGGGCGCCCCTGCAGGGGTTAACTACCTGGGTGTCTGCCCTGCACCCACAGAGCATGCTGGAGCAGCTTCTGATCCACCAGCCCACGGATCCCGTCCAGTTCATGATCGAGCACTTGCATCGAAACAACGACGGCGGTGAGCACGCGGGGCCCCTCCCTGCGCCTCCCCACCCCAGCCGCTGGGGGCCGCTCTGTCCTCCGGTGTCTGAAGAAGGGTCCGAACAGGAGAGGGGGGGCTTGGACCACTGGGGCTGGTGGTGAATTGAAGAATTCCCTCATTTCTTCGGGAGCACAGCTAGCAATTCTCTTGTGGGGTCATTAAAGGAAACACCTTGTCGTGGCCCACGGAACCCGTGATTCATGCTCTCCCGCGCGCCAGCCGATGGCCCCCGCGGGGTGTGAGCTCTGTGATCGCTCGTCAGGTGTAAGTGTGGCGTCTGGTCTACCTAGACAGGCAGCACTCACGGTCACTATTTTCCTCACGGTCTCCTGATGGGCGCCCCTTAGTGAGTTCCAGAGCTCCCACGCCGTGGCCCGGGTGCAGGTCGGCTGGACCCACGGCCAGAGCTCGGGACCGGGGCGTGGGGAGGAGAGGCTCCGCCCGAGGGTCCATCTGCCAGGAGCAGGAGGACCAGTCGGTCCCGTGTGGCTGTCAGGGGAAGCGGCTCTGTGTCCCTTTCACTGGAGCAGCCTGCTTTGCAGGAGCCGGCCCAGCGGCTTAGCGCTTGGGCAGCCTCAGGGGGAGGCCCGAGTTGCCTGTGGAGGGGCTCAGAGGCTCAGATGAGAAAGGACTCTGAGTAGCTTAAAAAAAAAAGGAAGAGAGCCCTAGCCAGTTTGGCTCAGTGGATAAAGCGTCGGCCTGCGGTCTGAAGGGTTCTATTCCTGGTCAGGGCACGTGCCCGGGGTGCGGGCTCAATCCCCAGTGTGGGGCGTGCAGGAGGCAGCCGATCAATGATTCTCATCATTGATGTTTCAGTCAGTGCTGTGTTCCCCCACCCCGCCCTGCCTCTCTCTCTCCCTCTCCCTTCCTCTCTGAAATCAATAAAACATTTTTTTAAAAAATGGAAGAGAAAGGAGACGCCAGGCCCGTGAGCTGGGCACACCGGTCGCCACCCCGAGCTCTGCCCGCAGGTGCCAGGCGTGGCTGCGGAGCTCCGAGTGAGGACCCTCGCAGACCTGGGCCGGCGGTTCCGGTTCTGAGAGCCCAGCGGCCTTTTCTGAGCCTCCCGCTGGGCAGGACTGAGCACTGACGTTGACTGTGAGCTTGGTGCCAGGAGCACCCCTTCAGCTGCCCACTGTGCCTCCCTGCCTTCCCGCCGAGACGGCCATGGCCATGATCTCCGTTCACACAGCGGGAGGTCCACCTGGGCCAGTGAGTCAGGTTGTCCCGCCTCCTTCCAGCCACGCAGCCGCCTGTGATCCCTGGAAGCGTGCTCACCCTCTGCTTCCCCGGTGGCTGGTGGGGAGGGAGAAGGTTCTGGACTCGCCCAGTGAGTGAGCACGCGGCGGGCAGCCCCCACACCGCGGGACCAGCAGCTCCGGGACAAAGCGGGCGTTTAGAGTAGCCCTGGGCCACACGGACGCCCGAGATGGCGATGGTGTGAGCTGCGCTGTGTTTGCCCGGGAAAGCCGCGGAGGAGCCCGCCCCCGAGGGCTTTCTGGTGAATTTAAATGGTCTTCTCCTTAGGCCTCCTCCTTAAGCCTCGATGGGCGCAGAGGACGAGAGCCTTTGATTCCGTTTTAAGTGGTTGGAAGCAGTTGGTTGCCCGTGGCAGCCCGCAGCCTGCGTGTTGCTGTTGATAAATAATTACTCACCAGCAGGGCGTTAGGTTTAAGCAGCTGAAGTTAAGCAGGTAAATGTGCGCGAGAACCTGGGCGGGGGAGGCCGTGGCTGTTCCCTTCTACGGCATTTCCACGGATGAGAAAGGACTCTGGGTGTCACTTACGGGGCCTGTTGGGGTTTCCCCAGCAGCCCCTGAGCCCTGTCGCTTTGTTGAGATGAACGTGCAACTTAGGAGTCCCCCCGTCCCCCAAATGCTCCTGTCGGGCTGCGTCCCCCTTCTCCGCGGGTTCCGCAGGTCCTGAGCCTGCTGGGTCTGGCCCAGGGTCCGAGGACCTTGGGGGGAGGCCTGTGGCCAGAGCTCTGGTTAAGCGGCAGCCAGGAGAGGGGTGCACGGGCCAGACCACGCCCCGCCTGCACCTCCTCTGGCTCTGGCAAGCAGGCCCTCTCCCACGGTCCCACGGCTCCCATGCACAAGGCCCTCCCCCTTGGCCACCCTCCCCCCTTGGCTACCCTCCCCCACACCTGTCGTGGCACCCCAGCTCCACTCTCCCTCAGCAGCTCACCTGACCCTCTGTCCCCACAGCCACCTCATTTCCGGGGCAGGGGGGCAGTGCTCTGAGGTCACTGGTCAGGTGAGCCCAGATGGGGTGCAGCCTGGGAGATGCTCTCCCTGGTGGCCCTGCAGGGCCTGGTTCCTGGGTGACAGTGGGGGCACATCCGGGGCAGCCCCACAGCCCACGTTCCGGCCACGGCTGCAGTGTCTGGTGCCCAGCCAGTCAGTGCTGTGTCCCCCCACGCTGCATTGCTCCTGGGGGGGGGGAGGGCGGTGGCCCTGCCTGGCTCCTCCTGTGCAGGATTCTGCCAACCTCGCGGCCCTTGGACTCAGGGCATCGGCTTCCTACCGCTCGCGCCCGGGAATGCTGAGGGCAGAGGGCACCATTGGCAGGAGGCAGCCATGGTGGTGACAACAGTGACACCTCAGGACAGCCGAGCGGGAGGTCCAGGCTGTGCAGGGGGGCTGAGACCTCGGGGAGCCTGCCGTCGGGGGGACAGTATGGCGCAGACGTTGGGTTGTGGGAGGACGACAGTCCTGGCGAGATGACAGGTGAGGAAGTAGGAATGAGGCTGCCCGGCCCCTGGACCCCAGGGAGGCCAGGCCGTCCCACTGAGCAGGACACACCAGCCTCCGGTGGAGGTCAGCCCTCTGGGCCCTGGAGGACTTGAAGGTCACAGCCCTTTGGCCAGAAGAATGCTGGGAGCGAGCCGCCCCGGAGGGAGGTGTGCAGCTGTGCTGGGCGGAGCCTCGCAGCGCCTCCCGCAGGCGGCCAGGCCGTGGAGGGACTCCGGGCGCACCTCCTGACCCCCATCCCCGACCCACATCACCCCCACAGGAGAGGGGGCGTCCGAGAAGCAAGTTCTGCCCCTCACACATGGGTGGGGCCGGTGAGCCAGACTTGCGAGTGTTTTGAGACTCAGAAACAGCCGTGTTCTGGAGCCAACCGTTGGAAATCCCACAGCGGCAGAGCCAACACAGTGTCCCGTCACGCGTGTTCTGAGGAGAGAGTGGTCCCGTGTCCCAGGCGGGCCGAGGAGGACCCCTCCGTGTCAGTGCCCAGCCTCAGGCCCAGCGCCCAGCACGGAGGAGGCGCTCCGTGAGCACTGGGGGGCTCAGCTTGAATGACCTTGGACTTTCTCCCCGCATTTTCCCTGGAGACGAGCAGGTGCTGTGAAGCTGGGCAAAGGCTGCTAACCCGGGCCGCCTGCTGGGTGTGGGCTGCTGCTCCCTCCATCGTGGGCCCTCTAGGTCCTTCTTGGCGTCCGCTCCCAGCTGGGGATGGCGCCCGTCCGTCCTCTGCACGGACCACCTCTGCCCATCGTCCCACCTCTGCTCTGTGCCCCTGGCTCCGCACCGTTAGGGGAGGGGTCGGGGTCCAGGCGCCATGTTCCGGTTCCTGCGGTTCCTGCGTTTGGAGCCCAGCTGGCACACCTCCCACCTGTGGACCTTCAGATGCTGGTTTTCCGGCAGCTGCCCCGCGAGGTGGCCTGGGAGCCACCGTGGGGATTCTGGGCGGGGAGAACCTGACAGCCGGGAGCCCCCTGCAGCCCGCAGCTGTGTTCCATGTGCATAGAAATGCCCATATTTGAAAACAAAGACGTCCCTGCCCGGGTTTTAACCCGTCCCCTACCTGCAGGCTCCCCATACTCCCCTCTGTAAACTGGCAGGGAACGCGGTTCGCTAAGTAAGAGGGCATGAATACAGGGGGAAAGCTTCCGAGGTCGATTTACGTAAAATGCCGCTTCATCCCCGAGACAAAGCCCCTGTTTAAATGCTTTGCGACGTTCGGAATCTCAGTTGTTCCTGATATTTATTAGTTTGGCAAACTCACCGCGTCCGTCCGTGTTCCCTCGGAGACAGAAAAATGAGCCGTCTCGGCGATCACTTGCCTCTACGCACAGAGAATGTTCTCTGGCGGGAACCGCGGTTACAAACGTGTGTCACCTGCAGAAAACGAAACCGGGAGGAGGGGTAAACGCTGTGCACCCGGCGTCGGCAGGCGGGAGGCGCTCTGCCCAGCGCACACGCGGTGACGCGCGCCCCTTCCTCCCCCCGCAGTGCCGAAGATCGTGGTCCTGGGCCCGCCCGCCTCGGGGAAGACAACCATCGTGAGTGTGTCCCCTGCGTGTGCGACGCGGTAACACCCCCAAAGCGGGACGGGGCTGCGCTCGGCGACTTCCGTCCTTCCCCGTCTCCGGCTTCTGACTTACTGCAAATCAGAATCGCCTTGATCGATAAGCCAAATTAATGTGGAGTCTTTTATTATTACGCTCGCGCTGGCGGGCTCAGAGCAGAGTGTCTCTGTCAAATTCTGGGCCCCACGTGGAGGAAGTCTTTCCTATTCATACTTTTTTTCAGCTCTTTGTCTTCCAAATTCGGAATGAGACTTCCGGGCCTTCTGAGGAAGGGCCTGCCCGCTGGGAAGGGGCCGTGAGACCACATCTCCAGGCCTGGCCTGGCGCAGCACTGACAGCTCTGTCTGGGGCCTGGTTTCTGGCCTCTCTGGAGTGGGAGTGATCTTATTTTCCCCATTATTTAAGCAAGCAAGCGTTTACAGAAGCCAGAATAGCAGGGTTAACATTTTAAACAGCAGTTTTTACCCAAGATGGAGGTTACTGTGCTTCAGTTCTTTTTTATTCTAAAATGTATTTTTATTGATTTCAGAGAGGAAGGGAGAGGGAGAGAGATGGAAACATCAGCGATGAGAATCATCCATTGGCGGCCTCCTGCACGCCCCCCGCTGGGGATCGAGCCCAAAGCCTGTCCATAAGGCTCCGACGCTCAACCCGCTGAGCCCCAGGCCAGGTCGCCTCGCAGCACCAGGCCCGCACGCTGTTCTCACCCGACAGCGTCTGCTGGGGAGGCCTGGGCCTCCTGGAGAGCGCCCCGAGGCCATGCTGAGGCTGGGGGTGGCCTCTGCACTGGCTGGGCTCCCCGAGCCGTGTTGGAGCCGGTGGCGGCCGGGCGTCAGGACTCCTTGGGCCGAGGGCCTTTGTCCCCCAGACGGTCGCCACTGTCCCCGCTCTGGCTCTGCTCTGAGCCCAGGGAGCGTTGACACAGCATCTGTGACTCGAGCAAGAGACCTTCCGTCAGGCCCCCCCTCCCCGAGGCGGGCAGGCCCACAGCGCTTAGCTGCTCCCCCCCCCCCCTCATGGGGGGACACACAGCACCTCTCTTCACAATAAGGCGACATCCAGTAAAATCCAGGCAGAGGCCCCCAAGGGCTGTCCGCTGACGCGTCACCGCGTTTCCAGCGTGAGGAGCGGAGAGGGTCAGGCTCACGCCTCCCGATGCCAACATGGCCAGGCGTCAGCTTGGCGTTGAGAGCCTTCTATGCGTTATCCCTGAGGACTCACTCTCCCCGCGTCTGTAGTATCTGTGAATGAGCCTACACATGGGACAGAAGAGGCCGCCTCCCCGTCCCTAAGAAAAAGCCAGCATCGCCCTGGCTGGTGTGGCGCAGTGGGTAGAGCGTCGGCCTGCTGACTGGAGGGTCCCCTGCATTCGATTCCGGTCAAGGTCACATGCTCGGGCTTCGGGCTCGGTCCCCAGTGTGGGGCGAGCAGGAGGCAGCCGACCAGTGATTCTCTCTCCTCACTGAGGTTTCCATCTCTCTGTCCTTCTCTGAAATCAACCAGGAAAAGAAGTCAGCATCGAGGATGCCCGCCCACATTTAGGGCCCATCTCTGTTCCCGGCCTTGAGGTCACAGCTCATGGCCCGTGGGCCCCGCCACGCGCAGCCAGCAGCAGGGGCAGGGGTTTAGCTCCTGAGCGGGCGGGGCGGCTGGGGTGCCGCTGGGGTTGTCTCCCGGAGCCGCCCCCCTGTGGCCAGGCTGTGCTCACGGTACAGGGAAGGGCCTGGGAGTGTCCCGGGGTTCCCTCCATTATGGCTCCGGCTTCTGCTTCCTGCAGGCCATGTGGCTCGCCAAGCACCTGAAGACCAACCTCCTCACCCTGGACAGCCTGCTGGCCATGGGCCACTCGGAGCTGGCCGAAGGGGCGCGGAGGCACTACGAGAGGAAGAGGGTAGGGCCCGCCCCCCACAGAGCGCCTCTGACTGCTCAGTCCCAGGCTTCCTGCCCCACGGCCTGCCTGGCACTCAGGGGGAGCAAGTGTTGCCCCCTCCTGCCCTCCCCTGCCCTCTCCCTGCTCCTGCCCCCTGCCCTCCCCTGCCCCCTGCCCCTGGCCCCCTGCCCTCCCCTGTCCCTGTCCCCCTGCCCTCCTTGCCCCTGCCCCCCTGCCCTCCCCTGCCCCCTGCCCCCTGCCCCTGTGCCTTCCCCTGTCCCCTGCCCCTGGCCCCCTGCCCCCCTGCCCTCCCCTGCCCTCCCCTGCCCCTGGCCCCCTGCCCTCCCCTGCCCCCTGCCCCCTGCCCCTGTGCCTTCCCCTGTCCCCTGCCCCTGGCCCCCTGCCCTCCCCTGCCCTCCCCTGTCCCTGCCCCTGTGCCTTCCCCTGCCTCTGCCCCTGCCCCCTGCCCTCCCTGCCCCCACGGTCCTGCAGGAGCCAGAGTGTGGGGTTACAGCTTGAGGGCCGCCAACGTTGGGAGTAGGAAGATGGTTTTAGAAAGAAAGTGGAATCTCACTTTCTGCAGGAGACAAGTTTGGAGGGGCGGGGGAGGGGGGAAGGGGCTTATTTCCAGGGGAAGATGCTTTTGGGTGTAAAGTTCAGCGGAGAGAGGAGGGCGGTTAGGAAATTCCTCCCGGGATTCCTTAGGCTGACGGTCAGCACATTTCAGGCCACACGCCTGCTTTCAGGGGGCCTTGTTGGGGTTCTCTGGCCGGCAGCCCGGGTGCAGGGGAGACGAGAGGCCAGGACGTGGGGGCGGGTCAGGGAGGACAAGGTCTCAGGGGCTGAAGGAAGGGGTGCACGCGGCCCTGCTAGGGGCCTGGTCGCAGGTGGCGCCCGCCGGCCGGTGGCCTGCTGTTTGGAGCTGGCACAGCCCCTTTGAGAGGAGCTGCTGGGTGCAGCCGGCCGCGTCACCGAGTGAGCGGAGGAGGAGGGCCGGGGCTGCCCCTGGGCTGTGACCGCGGGGCTTCGCTGGGCCCCATCGGTGTGTCCCCGGTTCTCCGGAAAGAGCCAGGCGCTGGGGCTGGGGCGGGAGAGCCTGGCGGCTCTGGAAGGGGGCCTGGCTCCCGCAGGCAGCTCGGCGGCGTGTGGAGAAGGCCCGGAGCCCCGCTCAGCTCTGTGACACATCAAAGCTGGCGTCTGGACAGCACCCGGCGGGGGGCACCCGGAGGGGCCGCTCAGAGTCAGCAGCCCGTCCCCCGCTGCGCAGACTGGGGGGCACTGCGCCCCCCACCTGTCGCCTTTCAGCTCCTGTTCTTTGATTGCACAGTTCCCCCCACCCCCAGCGTCCCTGTGTCCCACGCATCCCTACCTGTTTGAACGAATGGGTGTTGTCAGGGCAGGAGATGGGTCCCTGGAAGCTGGCTTTGGATGTCAGCTGGCCCTGCCTGGGGACGGAGGGGACAGAGGGGTCAGGAGGGTCAGGAGAGGGTAGGAGGGGCGATGCTCCCTGCCCCCCCCCCCCACCAGCCTGGGAAGTGCCGAGAGAGCTGGGGGATACGGGCAATGGCGGAAACAGCCCCAGTCCAGCAGCTTCTCCGGAGCTCAGAGCCTGAGTTTGCGGAAGATGCAGGATCTGTGGGCGTGGCCCTCGGGCCAGCACAGCCCCTGGGAGCCTGGGCCCTGGCCCGCCGGCCGCGCCCTCACTCCCCTGTGCTCCCTCCTCAGTCGGTGCCCAGCGTGCTGCTCGTCAGACTGGTCCAGGAGCGCCTGCTCGAGGACGACTGCATCAGCCGGGTGAGAGCCCAGGGGGCTGGCGCTGGGGGAAGGGGGCGGGGTGGTCACCAGGTGGGCGAGGGCGAGGGCGAGTGTCCCATCCCGAGCGGAGATGACCGGGGGCCATGGCCAAACTGGAGCTCGGGGAGGGTCAGGCCGTGGACGTGGGTTTCACCTTGGATGGAGGGGAAACGACAAGGTGGAATCTGGGGTGCCCATCAGCCCATCACGGGGTCACGGGGGGCCTTTAATGGAAGGACAGTGTGGACGTGGGGGTGGGGGTAGATGAGGCAACCAGCCAGCGCCGATGACGCAATCTGAGAGCAGAGCACAGGGAGCGGACACCCTGGACCGGGAGGGGCAGTGGGGTCTGGGGGCACCCCAAACTCTGAGCCCTCAACCTGAGGATTCGGGTGCCACCTCTGAGTAGATGGAGCCAGAGTGGAGTGAATTGTATGACAGACACCAGCAGGTGTCCCAGGACCCCGCCCCCCCCCCCGCCCACACACACACACTGGAATTGGTGACCAGAACCAAAAAGAGGGTGGAGAGGGTGGGGGGTGTGGAGGGCAAAAGGGGGAACAACAGGTACAGGGAGTGTCTGCTGTGCACCCACGGGCGCTCCCCCCCCCCACAAGGCTCTACACCCGGCTCCTCGGGGCCCCCCAGGAGCCCTCGCCGGGCGGCACGTTGCTTCCCATTTCACGGATGAGGAGACTGAGGCGTGGCTGTGTGATTTCGGAGGGAGCGTGTGGCTCCCAGGCCCTTGCCCACCGCCACCACCAGCGCCAGCGTGTAATGAACTACAAGCGATGGCTACTGTGTCGAGCTCCAGGGCCACACTGTGCGCGTAACGAGCGCGGCGGGCTGGAGGTGTCCCATGCATACTCGTACTTACAACGACCAGTTAGCGCTGTTCTGCCTGTTTTGGCAACGGTGCTACCGAACTGACGCTGGTCGACTGGGACACTGGCCTGGCACCTTGTCCACAGGCAGGTGCTCTGGGCAAAGCGGCTGTGACGTCACAGGGTGTGACACTGTGGGCGTGACGCCGGGGGCCTTGAGGGCTGCGTGCCGCACCCACAGCCTCATTCAGGCTCACGGAGCCCAGTGCCCGAGAGGCGGTCGGAGCCGTTTCAGGGACGGGCATCTGGGGTAGCAGGGCCTCGCTCAAGGTCCCGCAGTCCTCCCCGGACGAGACGCACACGGAGCCCCGCTTCAGCCGCTCGGCGCCTGTCCTGCGGGCGCTCGCTCGCCCTGTCCCCGCCCGCGGGTGGGCACTGCCCTCCCTGCGGCCTCACCTCAGGGTTCTGATCTGATGGCGCCCAAGCTGCAGGTACCTGCAGAGTAAAGACATGGCTCCTTTCATGGCTTTAAAAAAATTTTTTTTAAATCTTACTATTTTTTATTGATTTCAGAGAGGAAGGGAGAGGGAGAGTTAGAAACATCGATGATGAGAAAAGATCATTGATTGGCTGCCTCCTGCACGCCCCGCACAGGGGATCGAGCCTGCACCCCCGGGCATGTGCCCTTGACCAGAATCGAACCCGGGACCTTTCAGTCTGCAGGCCGACACTCTATCCACTGAGTCACACCAGCCGCGGCCTTTCGTTGGCTTTGACATTTCTCCTGAGCTTCCAGGGCCCGGCCCCCTGTCCGTGTCTCCTGGGGAGACGGGACCCGGGTGCAGGCGAGGCTGCTCTCTGCGCGCTGGGGCTGCTCCAACCAGACAGACCCCTCCAAAGCAAACAGCGTCCTGGCTGCATGTTCATGTGTGTGGGGATGGTGGTGGTTTAGCTGCTCGGGGCTGGGCCTGGGGACTGAGAGCTCAGCAGAGACGCGGGGCCAGTGTGCAGGGAGAGATGGCGCACGCGCACCGTCAGGACTCCGCAGCGGGCGGCGCAGCCCCCTCTCTGTGGCAGATGCAATCTCTTTGAAGAATGTCTTTGAAGTGAGTCATGGCATTGAGACCAGAGCTGGCACTTTGATGGGCCCTGTCACAGGGAGGCGGGCTCTGGGTGGGCCCCTTGGCCTTTCCATCTCCAGGGCAGAGGAAGCAGCAGGGGCAGTGGGCTCAGGGCGTGGGGGGCCCTGCCCCACGGGCTTCCGCGTCTGTCTTTGTGTCTGCGCCCCACTTGTCTGAATGGCTGAGTCCCTTTCCTTTTGGGGCGCCTCACCCACCTCCCTGTGTCTCCCAGTCCCGTCTTTGTGTTGCCCGGGGGGGGGGGGGCGTGCGGAGTGTCACTTAAAATATGAGTGGATTTCTTTCTTGGCTGCAGGACGCTCACATGGCTGAGCTCAAAAGGCACCCAGTGCCCCGTGCTCCCGCCCCGGCACCCTGCTTCCCGGGAAAAGTCCTCCTGAAGCCCCTTCCACACACAAGAGTTTGGTTTTTTTAAAATATATTTTTTATTGATTTCAGAGAGGAAGGGAAAGGGGGAGAGAGAAGCATCGATTGGCTGCCTCCTGCACGCTCCCCACTGGGACTGAGCCCACAACCCGGGTATGTGCCCCGACCGGGAATTGAACCTGGGACCCTTCAGTCCGCAAGCCCATGCTCTATCCACTGAGCCACACCAGCCAGGGCTGTTGGTCTTTTGAAGCGAAAGTCACTGTGTCCCTCCCCCGCCAAGACCCTCCTGCTTCCCGTCCTTCCCGGGCCTGCCCCTCTCGGCGCTGCTGCCTCTGCCTCCTCCAGCCTGGCACCCGGGGGTGAGAGTCAGGGTCCCAGCGGAGCGGGGCGGAGACTGCGCCTGCCTCCTGCGCCGTGTGAGCATCCTGTGCGCGCCTGGGCTCCGCTCGTGAGCTGCCAGGTCTGCAGGTCTCCCTCCCCAGCACCTGGGCAAGAGGTCAGCTGGTCGCCGACCAAAAGCAGAGGCACAAGAACAGAGCCCGGCCACGCCGGTAGGTGGGGGTGAAGAGAAGTTCAGAAATGACTGCCTTGCCCACGATTCACCAGCCTGGCGTCTCGTGGTGGTGAAAGCGGGGAGGGTAACAGCCCAGGCCAGAGCTGGCCCATCAGGACGGAGACACGGGCGACGGTTCGCGGCATTTACTGGCACAGCGCGTGCAGACCCCGCGCTAGTCCAAGGCACTTTCAGATGGAACCCTCACCGCTGTCCTGTGGGTTCTCCCAGCTAAGACCGTGGGCACTGCTATGCGCCAGGCCCGGTCCAGGCCACGTGAGGGACGGACGGAACGAAATGGCCACACGAGGCCCGGCTTCCGAGGTGCCAACAGGGGTAGGAGCGTCTCCCTGTTTCAGACCAGCAGCCGCGGCACCGACACCCACTGCTGGCCCCACGGAAGGGCCTGCGGGTCCTGGGAGGAAAGCGGACCTTCCGGAAGCTCAAGTTCAAAACACCTGGCTCCCATCTCCCCTCCCTGAGCCGGAGGATGGGCCCATTCAGTGCAGACCTGGGACCACACTGCCGGCCCCCCTCCCGGTCAGGCGGGGCCACACTTCGCCCCCCGCTAGCAGCAGGGGGTCCCTTATTGCACATCAGATGCCGACAGACTCTGCCGTCTCAGGTTAGCTTTTTTATCGCATTTAATGTGGACGCCCCACTACTCCCCGACCAAGGGGGGGGCCCCCGAGGACTGTGGGACCAACTTTCAGGCTCGCTCGGCGGGGCAGGCTCCTGGGGTCCCCTCTTCCTCGCTGGTCGCGGGTGTTTCCCCCCTTCCCCCTTCCCCCGCGCCAGTGTTGGTGGTGGGAACGCCGGGCGCTTCCTCTAATACAGAGGCCACCAGGGCTGCAGAGCACACTTTCGGGGCCCTCCCCCGGGGCGTCTCTGGCCCCTGTGATTGAGGCTGGGTGGTTGGCGGTAGGGGTGATGCAGGGCTCCTTAGTGGCCTGTGTGGCCCCTCTGCCGGCGGAGCTGCAGCACCTCCCCGCCCCCCGCCCCCCACTGTGCCCTGTGGGCGGCAGAATCGCAGGATGTGCGTGAAGGCCCTCACTGCCCAGGGGAGGAAAACGCTGTTGGCAACGCAGGATAAGCCTGGTGCCTGAGCAGCAGGGGGACTGAGAGCGCAGGGCCCTCCGCGACTCCGAGGCGGGCGGGGGCTGGCTCCCCAGGCGTGCAGTCTCCCACACGTCCTCCCCTGCAGGCGGCTCCCAGGCCCACCACAGACCTCTGCTGTGAATTTGACGTTAAGATACTTTTTAGCCCGGCCAGCGTGGCTCAGTGGTGGGGCGTCAACTTATGAACCAGGAGGCCACGGTTTGATTCCCGGTCAGGGCACATCCTCAGTAGGGGGTGTGCAGGAGGCAGCTGATCAGTGTTTCTCTCTCATTGATGTTTCTATTCCTCTCCTTTCTCTTTCTGAAACACACACACACACACACACACACACACATTTTTTATTGTCCGACCTGTGAACCCAGGAGGTCATGGTTGGTTCGATTCCCAGTCAGGGCACACGCCTGGGATGTGGGCTCAGTCCCCAGTGGGGGGCGTGCCGGAGGCAGCCGAGCAATGATTCTCATCACTGATGTTTCTATCTCCCTCTCCCCCCAGAGCCTTCCTTTCTGAAATCAGTAAAAATATGTTAAAAAACAAAATACAGAAGGCTTTTACATGGCACAGAACCATGCACACAGTTGGCCCCCAGCATCCGCGAATTCTGTTTGGAAACGAACAGAAAGCCTCTTGAACACTCACACCTGTGTGTGCGTTGCCAACGTGTAACACCTGGAGACCCGGCTGTAGCCTGCAGTCCTGGGCGCACACACTTGCCTGGATCTGCATGTTTGCATAAACTGGTCACACATGAGTCGCCGAGGAGCAGGACACCTGCACCCCCGGCCCCGTGGGAGCACAGGCCACGTGGGCTGTGCAGGAGAAGGGCGCGGCGAGCCCAGGGCCGCCTGGGTGGGACATGCCGTGGGCAGGGCCAGCGAGGGAGGGGTGGTCCCGTGTGCTTGCACATGGTCGGGGATGCAGCCCGTGGGGCACCCGGGGCTGGCTGGCTGGGGAGGTTATGCTCTGAAGTAAAAGTGTTGCTAGACATCGAAATATGGGTGACGCTTGAACGACACCAACCTGAACTTGTGGGTCCACTTATACGTGGACGGTTTTTCAGTAAATATACGGCGGGACCTTCATATCCCCAGGTTTCGCATCCTCGGATTCAATCAACTGCGGGTGGAAAACAGTGTTTTCAGTCCGTGGTTTGGAATCCGTGGTTGCTGAGGGCCAACTGTGTGCATGGTTCTGTGCCGTTTAAAAGCCTTTTGTATTTTATTTTTTAACCTATTTTTACTGATTTCAGAGAGGAAGGGAGAGGGAGAGGGAGACACATCAGTGATGACAGAGAAGCATTGCTCGGCTGCCTCCAGCACGCCCCCCACTGGGGACTGAGCCCACATCCCGGGCACGTGTCCTGACTGGGAATCGAACCAACCACGACCTCCTGGGTTCACAGGTCGATGCTCAACCACTGAGCCCCGCCGGCTGGGCTGTGCCATTTTATCTAAGGGACTTGGGCATCTGCGGATTTCGGTACCACAGGGTCCTGGCCCGGTGCCCCGTGGGTACCGGGACGACTGTGGGCGTGTTGGCTCACTCGTTGCCTCTGGGACTCATCAGTGGCCAGACTTGCTCGTTTAAGACTCGTTTCCTTTCTGGCTGATGAAATGTCTCCTTTTTTCTCTGGTGTGTGTTGGGCAGCCACGTAATATTTCATGAGGAAAAAGGGCTGCGTGCGAGCCCTCCCTGACGCGTCCCCGGGTCTGACTCGGAGCCGAGTGAGTCTGATTGATGAGTCAGCTTCCGGCCCCAGGGACCCCCTCGAGTCTGCAGCTGGAGCCCGGAGCTGGATGGGGCGTCCTACGGGAACGCAGGGGAGCACCCGCTCTGGTCTTTGGAGGAGAGGGGAGGAGACTCGGGCAATGTATCAAAGAGGCGGAGGGCCCGGAGGGCAGGAGTCTTACCGTGGAAATTGCTAATTGCGCTTTAATGGTAGTCAGGAGGGAGGGAGGCCAGGATCACAGAGCTGCGCGCTGCCCGCCTGCGCCAGGCCGAGCTCTGCCGGCCCCGCCAGCTCCCCGGCCGGCCGGCTGCTCCGTGTTCCTTTTTTCTCACCCGTGACATCTGCTCGGCGCGTGTCCCTCCTGTGATACGCGCCCTCAGCGGTGCGGACCCCCAGCTCTGCGCCGGCGCGGTGCCCCGAGCAGACGGGCCTTTGATGTGTGATAAAACAGAACCAGGCCACGGGGGTGTGGGGGGCGCGGGCCTCGGAATATCAATTAACCTGCTCTGACAGCCTCGGCGGAGCCAGCGGCCGGCTGGATGCTGTGTTCTCATTAGGGCCTGGCTGATGCGCCCGCACCCAGCTCTCCCGGAGGTCAGACCCTGCGACCTTGGGGCGACCCTGACCAGGCCCGTTGTGGCAGGGTCGGCTGCTGCTGACCGACTTATGGCGTCTTGCTTTGCCAGGTTGTGCAGCCATGAACTTGCTCTCGGCCAAAATTGCTGTTTCTTCTCGAAAGAACAGCCCACCACCCTAGCTGGTGTGGCTCAGTGGATAGAGCATTGGCCTGCAGACTGAAGGGTCCCGGGTTCGATTCCAGTCAAGAGCACAGGTCTGGGTTGCCAGCTTGATCCCTGGTTTGTTTTTTTTTTCGGGGGGTGGGGGGCGTGCAGAAGGCAGCCGATCAATGATTCTCTCTCATCATTGATGTCTGGACGGTGGCAGGACCTTGTGTGGACACAGGCGTCCGGGAAAGACTTCTCCGAGGGCTCGGCCTGGGTTCCCACCTGAGAAGCCGGGACCCGCGCTGACCGACGCAGGGCCTGGGTTCCTGGGCCCGTGTGGGCCGACGGGTGGTGTGGCGACTTCCCCATCCAGGCGGGCTGCCCCAGGGGGTGTGAGGCTGCCCTGGGGGTCCCCCGGGGGCCTGTTTCTAGCACCTCTTATTCTGGGAGCGTGGCTGGCCGGGATTCGCCCGAGCCCCACCTCCTCGGGCTCAGAGCCTCAGATCCCCCGGGGTGAGGCGCCGGGAGCCGAGCCGGCTAATTAGGAAGCTGCTCCTCACTTTGCTGTACTTTCCCGTGTAATTGGAAGTCGGTGAGAGCGACTCCCCCAAATAGTTCTAAAAGCTGCGGACCACATACTGACATCAGCTGCGGATTCACGGGGCGAGATGCTAATGATCGCTCTGCAATGCAATATTAAACGCAGAGGCCGTCCCCGCGGAGCCGAGGGAGGTCGGAGCGCCTGCCTCCCTTCCGCGTCTGAGAGGGACTCCAGGCGCCGGCGCCAGCCCCGGTCCCTCCCTCCAGATAAAGGGGAAGGGGTCTGAGTGTAGCCAAAGCTCAGGAAACCTGGGCTGGGCGTCTGGGCTGCGAGGGGCTCTCAGAGGGTCTTCGCGTCTTGGTGGGCTCGCTGCTGTGGATGCTTCCGTTTCCAAGAGCCCTGCCCCGTGCCCGCTGCCTCTAACAAGGACTTGAGGGAGCAAAAGGCTGTGAAAAATATCTTTTTGCACTTCTGCTTCGTTAGTTTAGAAACCAGGGGTCCCACGGCCATGCGTTTTCCTGCATAATTTAAGAAATTAGTGGGAGCATGCCTGGTTTTCCCAGCCCGCCCTACTCTGCAAATTTGTTTAGCTTTTCTTTAAAACTGTCACCTGAGGTTGTTGGAACCTAAATATTTTAATATTGAGGAAAGGCAGGCTGGCTTGTTTGTTTTTATGAGAAAGACATTGCTGTCCAGCCGGCGTGGCTCAGTGGTTGAGCGTTGAGGAGGTCAGGGTTCGATTCCCTGTCAGGGCACATGCCTGGGTTGCGGGCTCGCCCCCCGGTGTGGGGCATGCAGGGAGCAGCCAATCAGTGGTTCTCTCATCATCTCTCTCTCTCTCTCTCTCTCTCTCTCTCTCTTCCTCTCTAAAATCAATAAAAAATACTTTAAAAAAGAAAAAGATTGCTTGCCCCATCCCCCCAGGGTCCTGGGAGTCAGGTGCTGAGGGTAATGAGCGACCTTGAGTCTGACCTTACCCACCTGTCCGCCCTCTGACCTTAATCAGCCCAGTTCTCATAATGACCGAGAGGGAGGGGTGTGTGGCAGGGGGTGTCCCCTTCTGAGAGCCAGTGTTGGAACCCCGCCTGACCCCCGCTGCAGAATGAAGCTGTCTGTGGCCTCATTTCACTCTTGCAGATGTATCTGGCTGTGCAGTTAGAAGCACTAAGGTGTGTGCGTGCGTGAGTGTGTGTGCATATGTGTGTATGTGCGTGTGTGCATGCATGTGAGTGTGTGTATGTATGTGCATGTGTGTATGTATGTGTGTCTCTGTGTGTGAATGTGCGCACACATGTGTGTCTATGTGTGTGAGTGTGAATATGTGTGCGTATGCATGTGTGTGTGTGTGTGAGAGAGAGAGAGAGAGAGAGAGAGAGAGAGAGAGAGAGAGATGGCTCCCGGGACTTGGAAAGACTTTAGAAACTGTTTAATGTTGATATTGCTGAGAGACACACAACCATGTGCACCCACAGGAAGATGACGATCTGTAAAAATGTCGCTGCTTCAGAAATTAACCTACAGAGCTAACGTTACTACGCAGGCCTAGTAGAATTTCCATTTTGGAACTTGACGAAAAGTTGTTGCTGCTGCGTACCCAGAAGAACAGATTATTTTTGGGGAAAAAGAGGAAGGAGGAGGAACATGTCCTGCGAGAGAGCTAAGTTATAGGCAGCGACGATTTCAGCTGTGAGGACGGCACAGGCCGGCAGAGGCCAGGGCCAGCTTCCGACCAGCGTGCGGACTGCGATGCCAGTGGCATCAGAGGGGCAGGGGCAGGCGCTGCAGGGACGAGGCCGGGCTGGCGGGTGAGCCGCAAGAAGACAAGGGCGACCGCAGCCTCACATCATTTCCAAAATAAAAAGGGGCTCCACTCGGAACTTGACCAAACAGGCGAAAAGCGCTGGAGGACGCAGTTTAGACCAGCTGTGGGCAAACTACGGCCCGCGGGCCGGATCCGGCCCGTTTGAAATGAATAAAACTAAAAAAAAAAAAAAAAAAAAAAAAAACCGTACCCTTTTATGTAATGATGTTTACTTTGAATTTATATGAGTTCACACAAACACTCCATCCATGCTTTTGTTCCGGCCTCCGGTCCAGTTTAAGAACCCACTGTGGCCCTCGAGTCAAAAAGTTTGCCCACCCCTGGTTTAGACGCAAGTGACGTTTCTCAGCTTTTGCGCACATCCACACGGCGCTGGAATCAAAGAGGACAGTGATCGATTCGGCCAAAAACACGTGTGTGAGAGACAGCACCACACACGAGATGAAAAGCCGAAGACAGGCTGCGGGAGACGCTGGCAACACTGTTGGCCTCGAAGGGCCTGGGGTAGTGTTTGCCAAAACGGGTTAATGCTTTTAATATGCAAAGAGCCCTTGTCAATAAATAAAAGGACGAGAACCCCAAGGGGACGTGCCGAGATGGCAGGAAGAGGCATTTTTGGAAAAGAAAAAAACGCAACTGGCCAGTAAACATATGGAGAAAACGGTTGAGCCTCATTAATGATCAAAGAAACGCGCGCACAGCAGCAGTGCGGCGCTCCGCTCGGCCGGCGTTTCCCCAGACGCCTGCAGCTGACGGAGATGCGGGAGGACGGCCGCCATCCGGCCCAGGGCGTCGGGAGTCACACATTTATCTGGAGGCTCTTCCCCGGCGGCAGCCTGGTGCCCGCCCGGCACGGTTCAGAGACAAGGGCGCGAAACGGGGCGAAGGGAGCAGCAGGTGGGTGCGTCCACCTTCGAGGCTGGACCCACCCGTGGCCGCAGCAGCGAGAGCTCGGAGGAGGGAGGCGGGAGGAGCCTTTGGTGACGGGAAACAGACAGACTACAGGTGTCTTCAGAGCTTCGGCCTTTCTATAAAGCTATCAGTTCCTTTATTAATTCTGAAAATTCTGGGAGATAAAAATAGCGGGCGCCTTTGGGAATTCTCCACCCAGGGCTGGATCCTGGACGGCATCCCCGAGACGCGGGAGCAGGCGATGATGATCCAGACTCTCGGGATCACCCCCAGGCACGTCAGTGAGTAGATGCCAGGCCCCCCAGCTGCCGGCCCCCAGGGAGACCTGCTGTGCCCGCCCCGAGCCCGCCCGGCGCCCACCCCGCCCAGGCCAGCGCCGCTGCCTAGTTCAGGGAACTCTGTGCATCCCGGTTCGGTCTTTAAAACGTGGGCTTTTATTTGGACCCTGGTGGTTCCTGTTCCAGGAATCTCACATCTGAGAGTCTCTCTTTAGGAAACAGTGAGAAACCTGGCAAAGGCGCGTGTGCCGAGATGTGCCTGCCGGCGCCGAGCACGGCCCGGAAGGGTTAGCGGTCGGAGGGTCAGGCGTGCGTGGTCCTCGGTCCTGAGGTCGAGGCCTTTGTGTTTGGTGCCGAGAGAGCCCTCGGGTGGGAGATGGCGGTGGCTCACTGTCATGAACAGCGAGAGACGGTGGGGCAGGGGTTGGCCCAAGGAGTCCAGTGTCCGGGACCCGCCCCCACCTGCCGGGTTGTCTTCCTCCTCCCCCTCCCCTTGCCCCTCCCCCTCCTTCCCCTTCCCCTCCTCCCCTCCCCCTCCCCTCCCCCTCTTCCTCTTCTGCAGTCGCACTGAGTGCCCCGGACACAGTCCTGATCGAAAGGAACTTGGGGAAGAGAATCGATCCTCAAACTGGAGGTACGCCCCCTCCCCCCTGTACCCCCTCTGCGCCCCCCCACGCAGCCGAGCGGTGACCCCAACTGTGCCCTGTCGTCGGCAGAGATCTACCACACCACCTTCGACTGGCCCCCCGAGCCTGAGATCCAGAACCGCCTGGTGGTGCCCGAGGGCATCTCGGAGCGGGAGACGGTGCAGAGGCTGCTGCGGCACCACAGGAACATCGTCGGGGTGCTGCCCTCGTACCCCGGGGTCCTGAAGGTCATCAGCGCCGACCAACCCTGCGTGGACGTCTTCTACCAGGGTGAGCGCGGACGGGCGAGGGCCACGGCTCAGAGCTCGCACGGTCACGGCTCCCGGGTTCCTCGCTCACGTGCGAGCGTTCATAGCGAGGTCATGCCTGGGCGCTGAAGGAACACGCGTGTCGGCATATGTTCATCAGCAGCAGCTCACGCAGAGCGGGGGGCTGAGGGCCGGAAGGCGCGTTCTCTGCTGTTGGTTCGCCTCTGCAGTGTGATGAGCGGTGGAGGCGTCGGGACAGCGAAGTCACTGCCTGTAAATCAGGCTTCGTCCGTGCTCTCTGGACGTGCCGGTCTCGGGCGGTCTGAGAACCGAGACCCTGCTGGGGCCGCGTCCTCCGGGCTGTTCGCACTGGTGGCGACGGCCCCGTGGCGGGGGGTTCGGGAGCGTGGCCCCGCCCCCAGGTCTCTGTGAGTGGGGACACGAGGACTGGCCCACAGGCCTGCAGGGCATTTAGCTTCGCAGTCGCTAAGCGATGATGGTGCCGAGGGTCCTCATGGCCTTGAAAACAGTCTCTTAACTCACCTGTGCCTTTGATTCCAAACATGAGGGCAGCCCGGCCGGTGTGGCTCGGTGGTTGAGCTTTGACCTATGACCCAGGAGGTCTCGGTTCGATTCCCAGTCAGGGCACATGCCTGGGTTTCGGGCTCGATCCCGAGTGGGGGGCCGTGCAGGAGGCAGCCAGTCAATAATTGTCTCTCTCTCTCTCTCTCTCTCTCTCTCTCTGAAAGCAATAAAAAGTATTTATATATTTTAAAAAGAGTGCCACCCCCGCCGCACCTGCCCAGGTCAGCCGGCAGGCTCCTCAGGGCAGCATTGGCCCAGCCCCTTGTCGGGCGGAGACTACGTGAGCGGAAAGGTGTCACAGGGCCGCCACAGCGGACCGGGGGCGCTGGATGCCTGGGTCCCTGACAGGAGGCGGGGCTGGTGGGGGAGACCCCGCTTGGTGTGGGCAGCTGGGCAGCGGGCAGGGCCCGGGCCTCCACTGGGCGGCAGCTCCCCTGCTCAGGGGCCTCTGCCCCCCGCCCCCCACCTGCTCGCACGCCCTCCCCACGCCCTGTGCCAGGCCCCAGGGCTTTGCCCGTCTGTGCGGTGGCTCAGTGCTGGCGTGGCTCCGTGCCCGCCCAAAGCCAGGGCCCCACAGCCAGCGGGGCTGCGCCGCCCGCCCCTCTCCCTGGGGCCTGCGTTAATTACCTTCCTCCTGACTTCCAGCTCTGACCTACGTCCAGACCAACCGTCGGTCCAACGCCCCCTTCACGCCCAAGCTGCTGCTCTGCGGGCCGGTGGGCAGCGGGAAGAGCCTGCAGGCCGGGCTCCTGGCCCAGAAGTACGGCCTCGTCAACCGTGAGTGCGGCCGCCCGCCCGGCCTCCCCACCCCCGCACCCCCACCCCCACCCCCGCCTCCAGCCTCCCGCCTCCGCCCTCCAGGTGCCTGCTCTGTGGGGCTGGCCAGGAGGGACCGGCGTGGGCAGCTTCTCTCCGTGAGTCACCCTTTGAAGGGAGGGGGAGAGACAGAGAGAAACATCGATGTGAGAGACACATCGATTGGCTGCCTCCTGCACACACCCTGGCCAGGGCCAGCAGCCTGCGCCGAGGTACCTGCCCTTGTCCGGAATCGAACCCGGGACCCTGCAGTCCGAAGGCCGATGCTCTATCCACTGAGCCAAACCGGCCCGGCCCAGCCCGGTGTTTGTCTTCTATTATGTCCTCTGTCCCGTGCTCCTCCAACTCCTGGGCTAACCAGGTCCTTGCAGTAATCACTTCACATCTCGGCTGCCTTGTGGCTTTGTGGCTTTGCGTTCCTCTGTCGGCGGTGGTTTGGGGACTGCGTGTGCGTCCTCCCCGTGTCCCCGTCCACCCTGAATTAACATCGCCCCCCTCCACGTCAGCACGACCTCCCGGTGGGACATCCCCTTTGCCCGGCTCCCGTCCTCCGCGCTCTTGTGTCATACATGTCGCCTGTACACATGTGGCACACGCTACAACACATTGCAGTCGCTCTCACTTGACGCGCTCTTTGTTGAAAGTCAGGAAGTGCAGGGCAGAAGGGCTTCCACACACCCCACACGTCACCCCCCCCACCCCCGTCCTGGTCCAGACCCGCGTTCCCACTGACACGTTCTCTTTCCGCCGAGAGAGCCTCCTTCGGCGCTTCCTGTGGTGAACGCCGTGGAGACGCATCCTCCCGGCTCTCCTCTGTCTCAGCACGTCTGGCGTTCACCTTCTTCCTTGAAGGGGTTCCCGCGGCAGCGGGAGCCGTGTGACAGCTTCTCGCCGCTTCGCGGTGCCGCCCGCCGCCCTGCCTGCGGACGGAGCCGCTTCCCCGTCTGGCGACTCTGCAGCTGCTCTCTGTCTTTCTCTTTCGGAGATTTTACGGCGGTGCCTCAGGTGTGGTTCCCTGTGTGTTTCTTCTTGGGTCTCGGACTCTTGGATTTGCAGGTTGATACTTTTCATCAGATTTTGAAATTCTTCTGCCGTATTTTCTCAAATATTCTTGTCTGCCCCCCTTTCCTTCTGGGACTCCAATTATATGTGTGTTGGACTGTGCACCCTCCGCCCCTTTCTCCACTCTTTGTTTCCAGCCGTTTCCCCCCTTAACCCCCCCCCCCAAGCCCCCTCTTTGCTCCAGTTTGATCCTTTCTAATGCCCGGTCTCCGCCCCCAAAGTCACCGATGGCGGCCCATCCTGATGGTCTGCAGTTCTAGACTTCCATCTGCTCCTTTCTCTTTTTTAAAAAATTAGTTTCCACTTCTCTGCTGAGATTTCTCCATCTGGTCACTCACATTGCCTGTCTTTTCCTGAAAGTCGTAGCCTGTTTCCAATCGCTGTTTTCAAGTTCCCGCGCGCCCGCTGGCCTCGCTGTCGGCTCCTGATCGGGCTCCACGCCTCCTCTCTCCCCCGAGGGGCCACAGTTCCCTGCTCTGTCGCCCCCCCCCCCACGGTTTGTATTCCATGCTGGACGCTGTGGTGCCCGCACTGCTGAGGGGCTGGTTAGTGTGGTTCTGCTTTAAGAAGATCAAGCGTAAAAGCTGCGTCTCATCACGCAGCCAGTCTGGTGCGGGATCCGTGGGGCCAGTGCGGCCTGGTCTTAGTTCTGTGATGGTGGGACCGGCCGCACTCACTGGGGGCCAGGGTGTCCCCCACCCGGCGCAGCCCTCCCGTCTCAGCCGCGTGTCGGGGGCCTGGCCGTCAGGAGGCCGGCATCTCCGCGCCGTGGGAGCCCCGCTCAGCCCCCAGCTTCCCGGCGGCTTTCCTCGCAGGCCGTGGGGTCTCACCCCGAGGAGACTCGGTGCCCCCCCCGCCCCCCCCGCCCCCCGACACGGGGCCCTGGGGCTCCTCTCCGCACGGCTCCCTCCTCCCAGGACCTGCTCCACCCGCTGCAGCCGCCTCGGCCCGGATTGCAGTCCTGTCTGCTGCTCTGCCTGGTCTCCGCTCTCCTGGGCTGCAGTGTGGAGTGACCATGGGTGGGCCAGGGTGGACGTGGGCTCGGGCGTCCGTCCTGTCGGGATCCCAGCCCTGCTGGCCGCTGGCCGGTGCCTGCAAGGGTCGCGCCATGCGTTGTGTTTTACGGTCTTTGCAAAACGAATCCTGTTTCTTTCTGCACCTTCCCCCTCGGCCGCCTCCTCCCCCAGCTCCTTTTCCCATTTCCTTCCCCTGGACACACCCCCACTCAGAAACCCTTTCCACCCCCCCGCCCGGGCCCAGGGGTGTCTTTCTCTGGCTCGCCCTCCTGCTGGAAGGTGACGGGTCTCTGTCCCCCCCCCCCCCCCCCACAGTGTGCTGCGGGCAGCTGCTGAAGGAGGCTGTGGCCGACAACTCCAGGCAGGGCAAGGCCATCCAGCCCTTTTTTGAAAAGGAGATGACAGGTAGGCCCGCGTCCGTCAGTCCGAGCTCCACCGCGGGCTCTGGGGGAAGCCGCTCCCCGGGGCGGCGCGGGAGGGCTCCCTGGGCACCTGGGGGCTCCGGCCAGGGACGCGGCCGGGAGTTGGGACGGTTTTCTCATGGGCACAGGCTCCATGGTCGCTCCTGGGAAGGCCTGGGGGCTGCGGGCGTCCCGGCGCGGGCTCCGTGGACCCGCTGTCCACGGCGGTTTGGAAGGTGTCTGTGTCTCAGGGACCTTGGCTTTCGGTTACTGAACGCAGAGCCGGCGAGGCCACAGCCGCCGCCTCCATTACTCCGCGTGTAGAACACTCTGGCTGACCTGGCTCAGGCGGCGTCGGAGCCGGAGGTCCGCCAGCCGTGCCGGACGGAGCACAGTGGCTGCCCCTGGGCCTCAGGTCCGAGCCGCCTGCCGACGGGAGGCTGGGCCCAGTCACTCCCCGGGCCCCGCCCCGCGGGCCGCGCCCTGAAAGCACCCCGAGATGCTGCCTGAGGAAGGGAGCCTGTGCGCTCATTCTGTCCAGTTTCCTGCGCCCACAGATGGTGGCTGCTTTCTTGGGGGCCCCTCGAGGCATCTCAGGTTCCCCTCACTTCCTGGCGCGTTTTATTTTATTTTATTATTTTAATATTTTTATTGATTTCAGAGAGGAAAGGAGAGGGAGAGAGAGAGAGAAACATCAGGGATGAGAGTGAATGATTGATCAGCTGCCTCCTGCATGCTCCCTATTGGGGATCGAGCCCACAACCTGGGCATGTGTCCTCAATGGGAATCGAACCTGGGACCCTTCAGTCCACAGGCCGACGCTCTATCCACTGAGCAAAGCCAGCCAGGGCCTGGGCCTGCTTTAGACACCTGCGCTCCGTGCATCCATCCCCGAGGCAGGCTCCGGCCACCCACCAATGGTGTCCACCGGGCACCTGCCAGGGGCAAGGGCTCAGGGGATGGGCAGAGGCTCCGGGTAAGGGCACAGGGGCTTTGTCCCTCAGGGCACACCCAGGCCCCTCGGAGTGGGCAGTCAGAGCTCCCGCAGGGATCCGGCCCGTGCAGAGACGCACCGCCACCCCCAGGGCCAGGCGGTGTCCCGGGTGCGGCCGCCTCCGCAGGCCGCTCTGCCCGCTGCTGGCCGCAGCCGCCTCTGTGCCTCCCGGTCGGCCCTGCGTCCCTGCTGCTCAGGCTCTCGCCCTCTCGCTCACCTTGAGCCGCAGCCCCCGAGACGGCAGCCCTGTCACCGCAGAGCGTCGAGGCCACGCTGCGGTCATCGTCCCCTGCATCCCCCGCTCCGCCACGAGATCCGGATGTCGCCCTTGGCCGTGTGGAGCGCCTGCTCCCGTCCCCGCGGGGCCCCCGATGCCATGTCCCAGCCGCGACCTCGCCGACTCAGTCATGTTCTCCGTGTCCTCACGGGGCTGCCAACACCTCGGCCTCTCGGATCAGCGGCGAAATTAATAACCGTGTTGCCTTCCCATCTTCCCACGGCCACGGGCAGAGGCCCCAGGGCCCCTCTCGCTCGTCCTAAACCTTCGACCCTGGCCCCCGGGACGCGCCGTGGACAGCGGCGTGGGGAGGCGCTCTCCCGGTGCCCTGGGCTTGGAAACCTATAGGTCTGGCCTCGTACACTCATTCCGCCTCGAGCCGCCGCACACAGAGCACACTATCCCGGGGCTGCACCCACCTCTCTGTTTAGCGGTCCCCGTTACAGGCACCTGAGTCGGGCTGCGCACGGCACACCCGTCGGCCCTGGGCCGTGCGACTCGGCTGCCGGAGCCCCTGTCACTTTGACGCGGGCACGGAACAGTGAAAAGCTGTCCTGGATGCGGAGAAACAGCTTCCCCGCTGCTGGCTCTCCATGTCAGTGCGGGGGTCGGCGCCTCTTTGTAAATGTGGTTTTCCTCCCCAAGGCAGACCCCCGGGCTTGAGCGCTCGTTCCTGCCTGCATCGGTGCTGACTCCGTGGCCGCCTTCCCTGGGCACGCTCCCACCACAGGGCCCCGCGCTTCCCAGGAAAGCGGCCCTCCCCCCTGCCCACTGGGCGCCGGGTCCCCAGACTTCACTTCATGTGACAATCAGCCCTGCTCACCCGCCTCAGTCCACCCCGGGAGTCTGCATAGCTTTAACTTCCCCGGCCCCGGGGTTCCAGCCGTGAGGTATGGCCCCATGTGTGCGGTGTGTGTGTGTGGCTATGTGTGTGGTGTGTGTGGTTGTGTGCGTGGCTGTGTGCATGACTGACTGCATGTGGCTGCATGTGGTTGTGTGTGGTTGCATGTGGCTGTGTGTGTGGCTGCGTGTGGCTGTTTGTGACTGCTTGTGTCTGCATGTGGCTGCGTGTGGTTGTGTGTGGTTGCACGTGGCTATGTGCGTGGCTGTGCGTGGCTGTGTGTGACTGCTTGTGGCTGTGTGTGCCTGTGTGCGGCTGTGTGTGTCTGCATATGGCTGTGTGTGTCTGCGTATGGCTGTGTGTGGCTGTGTGTGACTGCTTGTGTCTGCATGTGGCTGTGTGTGGCTGTGTGTGTGACTGTGTGTGGCTGTGTGTGTCTGCGTATGGCTGTGTGTGGCTGTGCTTGTGGCTGTGCGTGTGGCTGTGCGTGGCTGCGTGTGGCTGCGTGTGGCTGCGTGTGGTTGTGTGTGGTTGCACGTGGCTATGTGCGTGGCTGTGCATGGCTGTGTGTGACTGCTTGTGGCTGTGTGTGCCTGTGTGCGGCTGTGTGTGTCTGCATATGGCTGTGTGTGTCTGCATATGGCTGTGTGTGGCTGTGTGTGACTGCTTGTGTCTGCATGTGGCTGTGTGTGGCTGTGTGCGTGACTGTGTGTGGCTGTGTGTGTCTGCGTATGGCTGTGTGTGGCTGTGCTTGTGGCTGTGCGTGTGGCTGTGCGTGGCTGCGTGTGGCTGTGTGTGGCTGTGTGTGTGGCCGTGTGTGGCTGTGTGTGTGGCTGCGTGTGGCTGCGTGTGGCTGTGTGTGTCTGTGGGTGGTAGCTATGGCCTGGCCCCTGACTGTGGCTCTGATACGTGGCACAGAGGGAGGCCTCGTCCGGCTCTGCTGGCTGTTTTCCTGCTTGCACGTTGCTTGTGCTCCCCGACCGTCCCCCAGGGGAGACGTCACAGCCACAGGCTGCCTTGCGTGTGTTTAGGCCTTTGCTCTGAGTGTGAGGTGTCTGTCTTGGTCCGTCCGCTTTGCACGGAGACCGTGTGGGGCTGTTGGGTTGGGGCCAGCAGTGCGGGTGCGTCCCCGCCGTGGGGCTGAGCTGGCCGCCAGCTTCCACACGCCCCGTCCCCAGCAGAGAGGGGTGTGCATTCCAGCACCGGCCAACCGGCCTGCTGGCCGGAACACCGCCAGTGACCAACTCACCTCAGCCTTGGACCCGCCCCACCGCCCATCAGCTTCCCCGACGGCCACGCAGCCCAGCGACGGCCCGCACCCCCTGCTCGCCCCGGCACGCGGGCCTTCAGGCGAGAGCAGCGGCTCCCCTAAGAGCAGGTCCCCCGATGCGCAGGAGAATGACGGGGAGACGGACCCGGCTGGGCTGCATGCTGCCTGCCCCCTGCACTTCCATCTGGAGAGGGGCCTTCGTGGCGGCAGAGCTGAGAGGAGGCGGGAGATTTGAGGAGATTCGACTCTAATTTGCATCCTTTCTGGTAATGAGACCCCCCCCCCCCAGCCGGCACAGCCCTCCCGGCACAGACCAGACAAACCAGCCCCAAATGGGGGTGATTAGGAGCATTTTCCAGAGCCTTCCGCGCATCCACGTCCCAGGGGGAGGATCAGAGCGCAGCCGGGGCGCCTCCTTTTTGGGGGAATTAATATTCTCATCGCTAAATGCACACGAACGATGCGACAATAGACCGGCTTTTTGCTTTTGTTAAACATCGCGGGGATTTGCTGCGTTGAGAGGCAAAGTAAACCTGCCCGTCCGAGGAGGAGGCAGAGTGCAGCCCGGGGCGGGGCGGGGGGGGCCGGGGCGCCCCGCCACGGAGGGGCCTGGGGACCCCGACTCCGCAGCCCGCGGTGTTACCCACGCCGCCGGCTGAATTATTCAGCGGCTGGTGGATGGGCTCACGGGTGTAATTAGGAGGGAGAGACGGAGCGCGGCGCTGGGGGGCCGGGGGCTGCGTGTTTGGAGAGGAACTTTCTAGGTGCCGGCGTTTGAAGCTCAGGTGGGAAGAGCTCAGTGCCTCCGCGTTTGAAGTGGAAATAGGACAGTTTGAATCCGTCGAGTTTAATTTTTCACAAGCTTTCGGGGCCCTGCGGTGCAACTCCCTTTTTATGATTGAAAAAACCACATTTTTCTTTCATTTTTTTCTGCACACATGCATGGACACACACACACACACACACACACACACACACACACACTCGCGCGCACACACACACACACATGCGCACATGCGTGCGGGCCAGGCAGTCAGTGGTACACACGCTCATTTACTCTCTCGTTCAGCATGTGTGTCATCGGCCTCGCTCGCTGGTTGTGTCCCTCCCTGTCCATACTGGGGGGCCCCGGGCACCCCCACTGCAGGGCTGCCGGGCGGGGGGAGGGTCACCAGCCCCGAGTTGCTGCATCCCAGGGCCTGGTGGTGCTTTTGAAGTGGCTCCTTTATTTCAAGTCCAACTTCTCATTCTCGCTGGGACGCCACACAGACTTCCTCCTGGGAAGGAGGCGCAGGCTTTCAGTTGGGAGGGGCTGTGGGGCCGTGGCTGTGGCTGTGGCTGTGTGTGGGGGGCTGTGGGGGCCATGGCCGTGGGAGCCATGGCCAGGTGAGGACCATGGCGAGGGTGTGGCGGGGGGCTGTGGCTGTGGGAGCCGTGGCCGGGGGACAGGCTCCATCCGCAGCAGGTCTCCGTGGCAGGAGGGCCTGCTCACGAGGACGGAGAGAGAACGGGTCAGAGGGCCCGGCTCCTGTGTCGCTCAGACTAGACTTTCATCGCGAAGGGCATGTAGCCTCTGCTTTATCAGGCTGGCGCTTCGCCCGTGGCACCGAAGGGTCTGTCACCATCAAGGTCGCAGGCTTTCGTTCCGGGGCCGGACAGCGGGGAAACGGAGGCAGCGGGGCTCTCCGCTCGCTCATGCTTCCGGTCCACGGCCCTGGGCCGTCCCGCGGGGGCTGTGCTGGACGGGGCTCCCAGGGCTCGCTCGTGCCGGCTCCCGGGCCGCAGACGGAGGCGACGCCATGCGCCTGGCAGGGCTAAGCGGCCCCGACGCCGTGTCCTTCTCGCTCTGACCGCAGCTCTGGAAGCGTCCCCTCCCGACAGCCCGCGGCCTCCAGCCCGCTCAGCTGTGAAATCGCCTGCGACAGGCTGGGCCCGAGGCCCCGGCCGGCAGGTCTCCGCGCACCCCCGCGGCAGGTGCGGCTTGAAGCCCGGGCCTCGGGGACTGTCCCTCACATCGGCTCCTCCTGGGCTGGGAGAGGGGCCTGCGAGGGGCCGGCCCTGGTGAGCTCTGCAGGCCCAGCCTCGGACAGCGGCTGTGTCTCCGCGTCAGATCAGGGACAGGAGGCTGGCTGGGGTTTGCCAGCTCAAGGCTTCCCCGCGGGGCACGCGGCACGGCTGTGACAGGCGAGGGGGAGCGCGGCCCGCGCCCTTCAGCTCAGCACCTGTCCACAGGGCTCCCAGGGAGGGGAAGAGGGGTGAGGGTGGGGGTGCGGTGGAGGGGCGTTGGCAGGGGGAGCAGAGGGACCGTGGAGAGCGTGCCTCTGCTGGCGCCGTCTGCCCCGGGGCCAGGGCCCGATGGGAGTTCAGCAGGGTTGTGAGTGAAGGGTGAGCTCCAGGCAGCCCAGCATGCGAGTGGCCGCAGGTGGATGGCAGGGTTCACGCTGTCTCCCTTTGGGGAGGGGCGTTGGCAGGGGGAGAGCAGAGATGGGGCACGTGGCCCAGAGCCTGGTCATCTGCCTTAACTCTGGGCCCGCTGCCTGTTAGCTGTGTGGCCTTGGGCAGGTCACTTCCTCTCTCCGTGCCTCAGTTTCCTAATCTGTAAAATGGGGCTGTTGGGAAGGTGACGTGCATTAATGCTGGTGTTAAACGAATACACGCTTAGAACAGAGCTGCGCGCACAGCAGGCATGACAGCACGCGCTTATTAAATGAATCCACATAGGATTCCATCCCAGAAAACGGGGCTCCCACCTGCTCCCCACTTCCCAGGGCTGCTGGTTTTCTCCTCACCGATCCTGTGGGCAGGGGTGTGCATTCTCACTGCCCTTGAAAAGTGGGGGACTAACTCGTCTGAGCCCCGAGTCCATTAACATGGAGGGGAATCCTGTTCCGTAAACTAGGCCCATGGGGATCGGTGGCTGTGAGACCCTCCACTTTGAACCCCGACCCCGACAGCCTGGCTGGCCGCCTCTCAGTCCCATTTCCACGTTCACAGTCACTGGGAGGCGTAGACTTGGGTCCTAAGGTAAGAATAACTAATTATCAAATCGCTGTACAGTGCGGGTGAGCAGTTTATTAAAAGCCCGATTAATTTGCTGGGTGCAGCACCATTTATTTACAGAAGAACGTCTGTATTTTAAACGGTCTTTTCCCGTCTGAAACCTCACTGGAGAGACGAGCTGGCGGAGGCGGTGGGAGGGCTCCGCCTGGCGGCTGCGGGCGCCTCGCCTCGGCGTGTGCAGGCCGCGATCTTGTCCGTGCTCCGCGCCCGAGTGGACTGGCAGAGGGAGTGGTGGGGGTGCTGGGAAGGGACTGGCCACCTGGAAGGGTGAGCCGCGCGAACGTGCTCCCGATTGGTGAGAGCCGCAGGGATAGCGCCCGTTTCTAGGCCTGAGGAAAGCCCGCGTTCAGAAAGTTGCTCCTGGCGCCGTTGTCTGCCCAGCAGCGTTAAGGGATATCGTTAAGCAGCAGAGACGGTGGAATGTAGACTTTCGAAGCCTCAGGGAGTCCCAGGCCAGCGAGATGGAGCTTGTCTGCGGCGTGACCAGGGAGACACCAAGCCGTGAGTTGCAGGCTGCCCCCAGTTCAGATCCCTCAGTGTCTCCCAGAGGGTCTCTAGAAACACATTTGTGCCGTGTGGGGCGCAGAGCCGTGCTCGGCCAGCAGGTGGCAGGAAATAACAAACTAACGGCGAGGCGAGGCCGCAGCGGCGGGCCCTGTTGGCGCAGCAGGTCCCTCTGAGACAGTCATTTGTGGTGGCTGCAGCCAGGAGGGTGCAGGCTCAGCTGCCTGGAGTCGGCGCCATCGGGGAGGGGGGGTGCAGTTTTAAGTCTCCCCAGCAATAGCTTTTGTTGAATTACAGTGACTGTACGTTGGGGGCCCACAGGGTCCCAGCCAAGCCTGGCCAAGCCCCCAGCATCCTCCTGGGGAGGCGCGGGAGGGAGCCCCTTCCTTCCAGGCGTCAGCGTGCGGAGGTGGGAGAGCAGTCCTGTCCGCTCCTCCGGCTCCACTGGGCGGCCTTGGGAGGCTGGCGGGAGGGAAGCGAGCCTGACAGGAGCCCCGTGTCTTACCTGGATTTCAGGGGCTTGAGGAGGGAAAGGAGTTACAGGGACAGGCACAGGGTGTGTGTGTGTGTGTGTGTGTGTGTGTGTGTGTGTGTTAGCGTGTCTCACAGGTATGTGTGTACAAGGTGTGGGGGGGGTTTCTGAGTGTGTGTAGGCTGCGTGTGGGGGTGTGCAGGGTGTGTGGGTGTGTTTCTCAGTGTGTAGGCTGTGTGTGCGTGCGTGTGTGTGTGTTAGCATGTCTCACAGGTATGTGTGTACAAGGTGTATGGGGTGTGCGTGTGGGGTTTCTGAGTGTGTGTAGGCTGCGTGTGGGGTGTGCAGGGTGTGTGTGTGTTTCTGAGTGTGTGTAGGCTGCATGTGTGTGCGTGCGTGCGTGTGTGTGTGGGTGGGTGGGATGTGTGTAGGTAGGCTGTGTGTGCGTGTGTGTGCGTTTCTGAGTGTGTGTAGGCTGCATGTGCATGTGCGTGTGGGTGTGTTTCTCAGTGTGTAGGCTGCATGTGCGTGTGTGTGCGCGTGTGTGTGTGGGTGGGATGTGTGCAGGGTGTGTGTGTTTCTCAGTGTGTAGGCTGCATGTGTGTGTGTGTTTCTGAGTGTGTGTAGGCTGCATGCGTGTGTGTGTGTGTGCGTGGGTGGGTGGGTGGGTGGGATGTGTGCAGGGTGTGTGGTGAGTGCTCAGCTTAATCTGGTTTGCCCGGGGCTGGCAGCAGGGTCAACACCTCCTCTGGGTCTGTCGCCCACCGGGCCCTTCCTGCCTTTAGGCTGCGGCCCTGGGAGCTGTTTCCTCTCCACTGTTGTCCTAGTCCTTTGGGGGCCACGCCAGCAGCCGAGCCCCTGGTGCCCCTCCCCAGCTGAGCCCTGAGCAGGCCGGGGTCCTGGCTGGCGGCGGCGTGCAGGAGCACAGATGGACAGCAGGGGGAGCAGGGAGCAGCAGGCAGGCACCCTGGGCGGGAGAAACCTGTCTGTCCCTCTGTCTGTCCCTCTGCCCCCGGGCTCCCACGGGGGTCAGGCCTGGGCCCTCCTCACTCGGGGCGGCTCTCTGAGGGGACCTGCCTGAGATGAGGACAGCCTGTGCCCGGGTGCCCGGCTTGTTGGCTGCGCCCAGGCCTTTAGACAGGACTCCCCAGGCAGGACAGAGGGGACCAGGGGTGCAGGGACCTGGGCGCCTCTCACCTGTGCCTGCGGCTCCCACCAGCCCCTGTGCCCGCGGCTCCACCAGCCCCTGTGCCAAGCACCCGCCGGCAGGAAATAGATGGTGAGGTTTTAATCACCTGGAGGTCATTGGATGCTGAGGGAAAAGAAAGACCCGAGACACATGGCGCGAGGCCTCATGGAAGGGGGTGTTCACGCCGCGTCTAGGGCGGGGTTGACAGGACATCGAGAGCCAGCCCGGGAGCACCCAGGTGTGAGCCGTGAGCCGGGAATCAGGCCCGAGGGGGCGACCTCATGAAGGGACCGAGGCCCCACTGACAGTGTCTGAGCGAGGACGAGGGGGAGGGACAGCGTTCCAAGGACAGTGTGGACCCACGGAGCGCGGCCGCGTTGGGCTGAGGTGGGGGAGGAGGGTGCGGCTGGGAAGGAGCCAGCTGCCTGCAGGGAACGGGGCGCAGAGCGGAGAGCCCCCCGGATACTCGGTGGCCTCGCCCCCGGTGGGGTCTGCCCGCTCCTGCCTGGCTGCCCCCTCAGCTGGGGGCGGGGGGCTCTCTGGCAGGGTTGGTGACCTCGAGGAGGCAGGTTCTCGGGGTTCCCCGTCCCTCATAGGACAGGGCCATGCGGGAGCCAGTGCCCCTGCACGCACGCACGGAGGAGCCTGGAAGGTGGAGCCTGCAGAGGGCAGCGTGCACACTGCCCCCCCGCCCCCCGCCGCCCCCAGCCTCGGCCCAGGAGCGAGGGTGCCCGCGGGTCACAGCCCTAGATGTGGGGGGCACGGACAGGGCCCCCAGCTTCCGCGATCTCAGCCTGTAACTGACAGGCCTGCTCCAAGTCAACGGGCCGCCCCAGGGCCCCCGGGACCCTCCTGGGCTGGAAGCACAGCACCTGTGAGGTCCCCAGGCCTGGGACTGTGAATGCCCTGTGGGCGCCGTGGCGACAGATCCCCGTTGTGGATGCGGGGCGAGGCTCGGGGAGGGTGGGTGAGCGCCTGGAAGTCAGCCAGCACCCAAGGGGGCTGTGGCGACCTCAGCGGCTCTGGCCTGTTGGTTTGAACACATTGGCGTGGTTGCTGTGCACCTACTACGCGCGGCCCTGTGTTATCTGGGGAGTGAGGAGGTGTGGTCTCCTGAGGCAGATGTTCCATAGGAAACGAGAGTCAGTCCTCGGTGCAGCGGCAGAGAGAGACCCAGGGGGTCCTGGGAGGCTGAGTCCCAAGGCTCGCCCCTGGCAAGGCATGATGGGGTGTCCTGGGTGGGGGGCTGTGCACTCAAGGCGGGGAGACGTCTGAGAGTCACCAGCTGGGAGGCGGGAGTGAGGCTTGCAAGCCCTGTTGGCCGTGGGGAGGGGCCGCTCTTGCCCTCCGAGCACTAGGGAGCCACAGCAGGTTAAGCGGGAGAAGAGAGGGGTTCGCTGGATGGCCTCTCCTTCGCGTTGCGTGGCCAGAGCTCTCATCGGGCGGAACCCCTTTTCTGTGCTTCCTGGGGTCTGGGAGAGAAGGGCTGGAGACACGGGGAGATGCGAAGGACTCGGGACTTTCCGCTTCCGGTGACGGGGTCGCGGGGGGTCGCGGCCACGAGGAAAGCAGAGTTAGCGGGGTTTCTGCGCCTGCACCTCTCCCCATGCCCACCTGGCTGGCAGCCTCCAGGGCACCTTGCGGGAGGTTTCAGCTGCGCAATGCTCGCCCAACCCCCAGGGGCGGAGGCGGACAAGCAGGCCCCCCCCCCCCCCCCACTGCAGCCCTAGCCTCGGCTCTTGCGTTCACGTTCATAGCATTTACCAGGTGTTTCTGGGAGAATGAGAGTGAGGTGCAGGCGGTGCCCAGCAAACTGCCAGAGCGCAGAGCATGAGCACAGGACGCTCAATGGACCGAGGAGAGAGGAGGTTTGGGGACATGCCAGCTGTGGGTGTAAACAGAGGCTTCTCCGCTCTCCTCCCCGGGCGACTGAGGCTGTGGGTACAGCCAGAGCTGAGCTCCCGAGAGAGTCCAGTCTTACATGGGGTGGGCGGGCGGGCACCCTGTGATCCGTGCGGGCGGGACATGAGCCCTGGGGGGGCTGGTGAGCTGGGGGGGCTGGTGAGCTGGGAGGGGGCTGGTGAGCGTCTGGGCAGAGTCTCTTGCTGCACATCTGGATCCTCTGGGCAAACGGCCACAGGCTGCGGGGCTGGGGCTAGGGCTGCCGAGGGGCATGGCTAGGTCAGGGAAAGGTCAAGGTCAGGTCACCCTGGACCATCTCAGGCAGCCACGTTCTCCCGTCACTGGGAGGTGGAGGGGCTGGGAAGGGCACCCACCGTCTTGCCCACCGACACCCGACTCTGCCCGTTCAGTCCATGGGCAAGTCCAGTTGGCAGCCCCCGGCCCGGGCCCCCCGCGCTCCTGGGGGCCAGGGGAGGCGCCGGCCGGCAGAGTGACCCTGTCCCTCTCTCAGTCCCCGACAGCCTCATCCTGAAGGTGCTGAACCAGCGCCTGAACCAGCACGACTGCGTGCACCGAGGGTGGGTGCTGCACGGCTTCCCGCGGGACCTGGACCAGGCGCGCCTGCTGGACAGCGTGGGCCACAAGCCCAACAGGTGAGCGGCCGTCCGGTCCCTCAGCTCCCGGTTCCCGCGGCGCAGGGCCTCTTCCCGCCGCCCACCCGCCTCGAGGGAGACCGGGGTGTTCCTTCCCAAGCAACCGGCGGAGCGGGGAGACCCTGGGATTCGGGGCGGGAAGCAAGCCCCTTCCTGAGCTGCAGTCGGCGGTGCCGGTTAATTTCCCGACCCCCAGCGAGGGCGGTCCCGCGCGGATTGAACCTCCATGTTCCTCTCCCACCACCGAGGGGCCTGTCCCCTCCTCCCGCCTCATCTCTGCGATTCCGCTACCCCGGCTCTGCTCTCAGTTAAACATGTTCATGGTTAATTCAGGAAGTGATGTCAGCCCCGATAAAGGCCGAGGAAGAGAGAGGCCCTCAGAAGGGAGCCCCCCAGCCCGGGCGGACGCAGGGCGGGAATCGGGCGGCGCGGGTGAGAGAGTGAGCGAGCCGCCGGGCTGGGCGGGGAGGGAATCTCGACAGAATTACAGCCAGAAACCAACCTGGGCCCCACGGCCTGGAGATCTATCATGCAGATGGGAAAACCACCTACAAAGGCTGCTTTTTAGGAGGGTTCGATGAAATGAGATGGAAATAAATTTACATATATATCAATTTTATTATTAAAATATATTCACTCTAGTAAATAGAATTATTGGGAAGGGCAAGCTGCTCCGTGCATGGGACACGGAAAGGGACCCCTTTGGCTTATCAGGAAACAAAGTGATTGTCTCCTTGTCAAACATAAATCTCCCCCGAGAGCCATGGAGGGACGGTGCTCAGACGCCATGTTTTGTTGACTCCCGCCTGGCGCCCCCGGCGCATCGCACTGAATTACGTCCGCGCACCGCGAGGGAGATGAGCCGGGTAATTGATGTGTCAAAAAGGAGGAGGAAAAGTTATTTGAGAACAAATACAATGGGCTATAAAGTTTGTTAAAATGTAATAATAATAGTAAAAATATAAAAATAAAATGAGAAAGGAAGAAGAGGAAAGAAACAAAGGGCGATGCCAGGCGCCTTGGGCTGCAGAGCCTCCATTTCGAGAGCCTCGTAGCCGGCGTTGCCTTTGCAGAGGAATGTTTGCTGGCGGCGGGAGCGGCTCTGGCCGAGTATCAGACCCCCTTTCCCGCCTCTGCGGGGAGCAGCGGGCAGCCGTGGCTGTGACCCTGCTCCTGGCGGGCAAGGCCTGGGGTGCATCCCCTGCTCAGGCCCCGGTAGAGCTGCTGCCACGGCTCAGAGACCCCGGGGGAGGGGCCGGGCCCGGCTGAGCGGGTGGCAGTGGGCTCAGCAGCTGGTGGCAGGACTGGATGAGCGTGGCCTGCACCGCCCCCCTCTGTTCCACTGGGCTAAGTGGGGGGACCAGGAAGAAGTCACCCCAGGCCGCTGGTCTGGAGGAGCTGGTGTGCGTCCCAGGTGGCTTTGTGCACGTTGGAAACTGCGGTGTGGCCGGGTGTTTTGTTTTTAGTTATTAGTTTTTAGACTAAGGAGCTGTGTGCCCCACACCCAGAGGAGCCCTGGGAGCAGGGGCAGCAGGGGCAGCAGGGACAGGCGTCCTCGCACTTGGCTCCCAGTTGTGCCGGGTGTGTGGTCAGCTTTCGATAAAACTCCCTTTCCTCCAGGGAGCCGGAGGGAGGGGCCATGAGGGGACCCAGGTGGCCCCTGTGGTCAGCGGGCCTGGGAGCTGGTCAGATTTCTGGGAGGGTGGGGGAGGGGGGCTTCAAACAAGCCCTGGCGGTCGCGCAGGCTGCTCCGGTGGGACAAGAACACCTTCTCCTCACTGACAGTCCGGCCCGCCCAGTCCCAGGTGTGTCTGGGGGCACCACCTTCCCTCCCAGTCCGACTTCCATCTTTAACCCTCCTCCTCCTCCCCCTCCTCCCCCCCCCCTCCTCCTCCTCCTCCCCCCCTCCCCCCGCCGGGGTGTATGCCATTCAGCGCCCACTCAGGTCTCCCTTCATCCGCTCCAGGCCCTGAGAAGGAGGTTTGCTGGGGACAGTGCCCGGGCCCGGGGCTGCGTCCCTTGCCTGGAGCTGCTGGGAGAGCCCAGCCCCGCGCCGTTCTTGGCCGTTACTTTGACCCCTTCTGCTGGCCAGTACTTAGCTCTGACCCTGTCCCTGGCTGGTTTTCTTACCTGTCGGTGGCCTCTGATCTTTGCCTGGACAGCCCTCTGGCTGTGCAGAGTGAAGGGGTCCGTGTGTGAGCGATTAATAACCCGAAAGCGCCCTCCGCACGCGGCGCTGTGAGCGGCTCCTGCCGGCGGCGCTCCCGCCCGCGTGTCGGGTGAGGCCTTCTCCGCGCCTGTTTGCACCGTCACTCGTCACTCGCCACTCGCTTGCGCCGCTGCCGGTTTGCCTGTTTTTGCAGTGGTCGCCATGCGGCTCTGAACTCCTGTTCCTGAATTGGCAGATGCGGCCCTGCTCTGGGGGCGGCCGCGGGCAGCGCCGGCCACATCTGCTCCGTGCGGGTGGGTTCTGACCGATGCCTCTAGGTCTTTTTCCCTGGCAGCCGTCTGCTCGCGTTTCTTGCCTTTGGACGACACGCAGACCCCGCGGGTTGCACTGGGAGGGAGTTCCTTATTCGCCTGACAGCACGTGGGCAGGGGCGCGGCGGAGAAATCGCCATCGGGGCCATAACCACGGGGACCCATTGCTGCGAGCGTGGGTGGGATGCTCCGTGCGACCACGCTACGCGCAAGCAGTGGGACCTGTGGGGCGTGGCACAGGTGAGCACGGCTGGCATGCCCGGGCGCTCTGACTGGTTCACATGCTGTTACTCCTTAAAAGATACATGTTTCTATGGATTTCAGCGAGGAAGCGGGGGCGGGGGGGAGAAACATCAATGATGAGAGAGAGCCATTGATCAACTGCCTCCTGCACGCCCCACACCGGGGATTGAGCCCACCACCCGGCCCTGTGCCCTGACCGGGAATTGAACCCTGATCGGCTGCTTCCTAGGTCGATGCTCCACCACGGAGCCACGCGCCGGGCCCTGCTTTTCCTTTTTAGTTCCCCATGACACTGCGTTCTCGGGGACCGCACAGGAGACCCCTTGGGTAGCGGCCCTGCCACCTCTAACGTCTAAACATCATGTCTGAAGAGCACAGCAGAGGGATGGACCACAGAAAAATTAAAATGCAAACGAGAGAGGGTGTCTTGCCTCACCTCTCTCTTTCTCTCTCTCTCTCTCTCTCTCTCTCTCTCTCTCTCTCTCTCTCTCATCACCACTCGGTCTCCCCATTCTGCCGCGGACCCTCCCATGGATTAGGGGCAATAAACAGCCCGTTAATGGAGCCTGAACTAGGAGATGGAGTTGGACTCAGCCGCGGCGTCAGTGCTGACTGAGGTTAATAACTCCATTACTGCAGCTCCGCGCGGAGCCGCCGGGCGCGCGGGCCGTTAGCCTTATCTCCTCCTCATTAATTGAGCTAATAGAACCCGGGTGACCCCGCCGCGCCCGCCGCCGCCGGGGAGCGTACAGACATGGGCTGGAATACTTATCACCACGCCGGGCTCCCCGGCGCCTTTGTTTTGGGAAGAAGGTTCTTCCTTGAAGACGGGCTCCCCGCAGACCCCCGCCATCGGTGGAGTTGCCGAGCCGCTGCCGCACAGGGTCCCGAGGTCACCCTGACCTTGCGCAGGAGGACGTGCAGCGAGGGCCGGCCGGCCACTGGCCCCGCCGGCGGAGGCCCACGTGGGTGCAGTGCTTTAGCTCGGACTGAACCCTCTGCAGGAGGCGGCCGTGGCCTCAGCAAGTGTCTGGGTGCAGGGTGCCGATGGAGCGTGGCCGTGGGGGGATGGGCGGGGGGGAGACGGGGGGACGGGCAGACCGCGGGCCTCTCCCCGCTTCAGCATTTGGCAGCCACCTCTCAGCCGGCCCTCCCGCCCAGAGTTTCCCCACAGCTCATGCATGTGCACGACCGTTTGCTTTGCTGCTCACTGGGTAAGCGCTGCTTACCCTCTCTGAGCCTCAGTTTCCTTCGTTCTCAAACGCTTGCCCCACCTTCTGCCCTCACCCTTTGCTGGGTGCCCGCATGCATTCGCTGGCAGGATGTGCGTGGGCAGGACGGGTGAAGGGGGAAATGCTCTATGTGACCAAGATAATGTCATCGACAGTTAAAACTCGGAACCCAAATTTCCTGCAGCAGGTCATGTGCCTCTGTGCCTCAGTTTCCCCAGCTGGACTACAGGGGAAGTCCATGAGGGACGTCGGATGTGAGAGGATGAAATGAGAGGAACAGGGGACGCTCCGAGGAGCCTGGCATCGGCAGGTGCCACGTGGGAACCTCACGTGTCCTTGATGCGCAGAGCTCCACGCATGTCCGTGCCGCTCCGCGCCTGTCCGTGCAGCTCCGTGCCTGTCCGTGCAGCTCTGTGCCTGTTCGTGCCACTCTGTGCCTATCTGTGCCCCTCTGTGCCTGTCCGTGCAGCCCTGTGCCTGTCTGTACAGCTCTATGCCTGTCTGTACAGCTGTAGGCCTGTCCGTGCCACTCTGTGCCTGTGTGCAGCCCAGGCTTCCAGGGAGGAGGGCTGGTCCGTCCTGCCCAATACCAGCCGCCCGGCTCTATGGCCAGGCTGGTCCTCGGCTGCTCTGAACAGGTGGCTGCCCTCTGGTCGCAGAAAGGCGGTTCCGTTCACCTGGTGACATATGGGCAGAAGAAAGATTCTGCAAACAGACGAAGAAAGTTGCACTGTTGTCAGGATGCCACAGAGCCAGGCAAACAGGGAAATCTTGGGGCTGGAGTGGAACCCAGTCCTGGAAAGATGAGAAACCTCCATCACCTGTCCCTGCTGTTTTATTTACTAGAGGCCCGGTGCACGAAATTCATGCATGGGTATGTGTGTGTGTCCCTCAGCCTGAACTGCACCCTCTCCAATGTGGGAGCCCTCAGGGGATGTCCTACTGACGGCTTAGGCCCACTCCCCAGGGTTCTCTGCTCTCTGCGGGGCCTGTCTGCTCCACGCTGCAGCGACTGCCAAGCAGGCTGTGCTGGAAGCTGCCTCCCACCTGCTGTCAGTCTCCACGGAGGCGATGAGGTTAATTTGCATACTCACTCCTGATTGGCTGGTGGGCATCGCAAAGGTATGGTAAATTTGCATCTTTCTATTTTATTAGTGTAGATTATTATTATTTTTAAAGGGACAGTTGTCTCTATTTATTTATTATTTTTAATCCTCACCCAATTTTTCCATTGATTTTTAGAGCAAGTGAGAGAGGGAAAGACAGAAATATTGATGTGAGAGAAACACATCGATTGTTTGCCTCCTGCATGTGCCAGGGCCAGGAGCCTGCAGCCGAGGTACGTGGCCTTGATTGGAATCGAACCCAGGATGCTTTGGTCTGCAGGCCGATGCTCTGTCCACTGAACCACACCGGCAGGGCACCCGTGCTATTTTATGAGTTCAAGGTTGTGGTGATGGGGGAGGCGTCACAGAGACCCTGGGAGAGATGGCAGAGGAGTCACTCACAGTCTGGGACGAGGCGGCTGGCAGGCGGGGCCAGGTAGGAGCTGCACCCTTGGGCGGGTCATAGTGCGATGTGCAAGGCAAGGGTGGGGCAGCCTGGGCTCTGCGGGCTCCTGTGGATCGGCCAATTTAAATAATTTCAGGGGTCCCAGGGCAGAGGGGCTGACCCCACAGAGCACGGGAGCCCATGACGGAAGTGGTTGGAGTGGGGGCTGAGCCAAGTGCCCGAGGAGGGTGGAGTGATGAGCCCTGAGCTCAGACTGGCTGGTCTCCAGCACGCTGCCTGCTGGTGACAGCACCCCCTGCTGGCCGGCTCCCCCTCTGAGAGCCTGGGCTGTGCTCTGATGGAGCTGGGGATGGGGACTGGCCGCCCCCTGGGCAGTGGGTGGGTCGGATGGCGGGGTCACAGCCTGGGGGCGCGGTGGAGCTGTGGCGTTTTAATCTTTCTGTAAATAAGTGCTGAGGTAGGAAAGGGACGGGTCCCCCCTTTCTCCGGCCTGGGGACTGGTGACATTTTACCAATGTTTGCACAAGAGGAGCTGGCGAGGCTGATGTGTGCGGACGGGGTGGTGGGCGCTGCTCTTCCGGGGGGAGCACTGCGGGCGGCGGGGTGATGGGTGGGCCGCCCGCCTGTGAGAGCTGGAGAGCCCCTCCTGCAGCCGCGGCCAGAAGTGTGCGCGGCACTCGGCAGGAAGGGCCGTGAACTGCGGGAGCGAGCCGCCCCCAGGCTTCGCCCGCTGGCCCAGCCGGCGCGGGGACTGGGGGGCCGCTCGGTGTGGGGTCTGTGTGGGTCTGCGAGTCTCGTCCTTAGGAAGACACCGGCCCACATCCAACAAGGGGCTCGCATGGTGTCTTCCTGGTGCCGTCTGGTTAGTTAAGGGCCGACACGATCAGCCTCACTGGCGCACACTGGACCTCAGTTTACTTATTAGCCATTTTACATTTTTCCTCAGTTTTCCGAGAGCACCTGTCCCGCCTGCCGTGTGGGTCCGACTTTCCTGCCGTCTCTAACCATCTAGGCAGACCCCGGCCTCGCTCACCCCCGCTCTTGGCACACTCGGGCCACGTGTGCTGGGGGAGAAAGCGACCTCCTGTTCCAGGTCTGATAACCCGCAGCCAGCAGTCCCCCTCCTGCCGCCTCCCTCTCGCCCTTCAAGGCTCTCTGGTCTCAACTCCCTTCTCCCCACAGACTCTTAAGCTCCCATCGGGCCCAGTGGGTCTACCCGGCCCGCACCAGGTGGGCCTGAGCCCACGGGGAGTGAGACACGCGAGGGTCACGCCCCTCCCCCACGGCGATCAGACGCCGCAATCCCCAGCCGCGCTGCAGACTGACAGGTGGCCTTTCCCAGCCCGCAGCCCCGGGAGCTGGCATTTGAGTCCCTGCCTTTGGCAGGTGCGAGGCTCGGCAGTAACGCAAACTCATTTCCCCGAGAAAGGCAGGAGGGCGGAGATGCGAGATGACTTGGAGAATCCCTATTTGTTTTTCTTTACCCACAAGCGACGCTGGACACACCGGCGCCCTTCAATTTCCCATCGTCCTCGGGGGCATGAGTCAGGCGCTGAACGCGGCCCTGCACCGCGCCCTCCATCCTCGGGCCCCAGCGGGCGGGCGGGCGGGCGGGCGGCTGCACACAGGGAGCGCCCCTCCTAGCGCCAGGGGAAGTTGTAAGGAGAACAGCTTTCCTAAAAAGTCAGCCGCCGGGGGAAGGCCCACTCTGCCTGTTCTGAGGCTGCCACCCCCTGGGCAGGGTCTCCTCGCTGGCGTTGAGGTTTCTGCAGATGCCAGACCCCCCACCCCGAGGTGGGTGCTGCCCCTCCGTGGCTGCAGGGCAGACCCTCTGTCGGGGGCTCCAGCACCGCCTCTCCTTCTCTCCCGGGCCTGGGCCTCGTGGAGCGTGGGTCTGGTGCACCACCTCCTCCAGGGAGCTCGCTCACGGGCCTTACACAAGGTCCTTGTGGTGGGAAGCGGGTGAGTGGACAGCGGTGAGCAGCGAGGCTGTGGAATCTGCCTGTGCCGCCCGCAGGCTGTGCGGGTGGGGCATGGGCTACCTTCTCTGCACCCGGGATCTTCCGGGGAGAGTACTGCGTGCGTTCTGGGGGCACAAAAGGAAACAGAAGCCGTGATACTTGCTGTCGCGTGGCTCACACTCTGCTGGCGTGGCCCCTCCCTCCCTCTCTCTCTGTCTCTGTCTCTGTCTCTGTCTCTCTCTCTCTCTCTCTGTCTCTCCCCTTTCCTCCCTCTCTTTCCTCTCTCTCTAAACATAAACAGGGCCTGCTCAGGCTCTGGGTGGAGGGTGGACTGTAGGCAGGGAGACAGGGGGACGCAGGGAGGCTGTGGGCAAGCATCCAGGCGAGGACGGGTGCCCTGGCCTCGAACAGCCTGCAGGGCTGAGGGTCTGTATGTCTGAGGACAGACAGGCGGTGAGGAAGGCGGCCTGGGGAGGACTCCTGTTTATGCCGCACCCGGGAGGAGGTGAGGTGAGGGGCCCGGGGGGGCGCCAGCGCCCCATTGGGCAGAGATTGAGAGGCCTCTGAGCAATGGCTTAGTCAGCTCAGCGGACACAGCAAAGTGTCACCGGCTGGCGGCCGGAACGGCCATACGCATCTCGCGCAGCTCTGCAGGCTGGATCCACGTGCCGTGGGCAGGGCTGAGCCGCTCTGTGTGGCTCGTGGACACCGCCCTGGCGCCTCTCAGGACTTTCCTCCGTGCACACGCCCCGTGTGCCCCTGAGCACCCCATTTCCTCCTGCTGTAACACCCCAGTCAGACTGGCCAGGGCTCACCCGAGGGCCTTTGTTTTAACTGCCGCGCCGTCCAAGGCCCCGTGCCCAGGCCCTGCGCCCTGTGTGTGCGGGAGCTGGCTCAGCCTTCACGGGGGCCTTGGAGGGTATTCAGCTCATAACGGTGCGTGGCACCTGCTGTGGCAGCTGAGCAACCAAAGCAGCGTCCTCATGGGCGTCTCAGCCGCCCCTCGTGCCTGCCCACGAGCCTGCCAGGGAGGGTGCCCAGGGGCCCGGCCTCTCCAGCACCCCTCCCGCCCTGGCCCCGGCCAGGCCTTCCTTGCTTCATTCCGAGATTCAAATCCATGGGCGTCACACCCAGGAGACCTGGAGGCCTTCCCGTGCAGTTCGCACAGGGAGAGCCCGAGGCCCTAGGGGACCAGGCCACCTGCGTCGCCCTGCGAGTGGCGAGTGGCGGGGCAGAGCCGGGCCTCCTGGCCCCAGGCTGGCCTTGTCCTGTTGGTTCGCTCTTCTCCCTCCTGGCACCCTGAGGCCTTCCTGGGTCCCCTTTCCTTCCCCGGCGGGCCCGGGTGGACGGGGACACTGGGCTGTGACCGCCCTGGTACCTGCCCCTGCTCTGTCCCCTTTGCATTAACCAGGTGGCCCTCCTCCGGGGAGCGTCCAGTCTCCTCCGGCAATCATTAGCCTTGTAAGACTAATGGGCGCAATCGTGTCTAATTACCCTGCTGAAGGCCCGATTATGCGATTAACGTGTGTGGACCAGGAGCTAATGACAGAAGAGCCCTCATTTGCATAGCATTAAGTTAATTGAGCCGCAGGCCAGGGCGGATGGGGTGGCGACGGCAGGATTCTCTTTCTGAGCGGATCCTAATGGCCGGGGAGGACAGTTCACCTGACAGCTTCATTAATTAACGGCGATCCGATTACCGGGCGGACTGGCGAGGGGCCGTGGCCGGAAGGCTGGGCTTCGTGAGAAATGCGAGACGGCTGCTCCCCGAGTTTTCTGTCCGGCACTGGCTGTGGTGGAGGTGAGCCTGTGGTCACCTTGAAGGGCCATTTTATGTATTTATTTATTTTTAAATATAGTTTTTATTGATTTCAGAGAGGAAGGGAGAGAGGAAGAGAGAGAGAGAGAGAGAAACATCAATGATGAGAGAGAATCACTGATCGGCTGCCTCCTGCACGTCCCACACTGGGGATCGAGCCCACAACCTGGGCCTGTGCCCCGACCAGGAATCGAACCGTGACCTCCTGGTTCATAGGTCAATGCTCAACCCCTGAGCCACGCCGGCCGGGCTGCTCCACCCTTTTCACGGCTCCTCGTACTGCAGCCTGTGGCCGAGCAGTCATTCATCCAGCCAGGCCCCTGCCGACGGGCATTGGGACCGTTTTCTTCCTTTCCTTTCGTAGACAGCACGTCGTGGGCGTCTGGGGGCCCAGCTCCCGCACTGACGGTCTCTCCAGGCTGAAATGGGTGTGGCGCGCTGGGCTGGAGGCGTTTAATTCTTAGTGGGCGCTGGGCTGGGGGCGTTTTATTCTTAGTGGGGCTGGCATTGCAGGCCGAAGGCGGGTCTCCTCTGGAAGCAGCTGGAACATCCACGGAGCAAAGGCTTGGTTGAAGTTGGGGACGCCAGGCTGCAGGACGCAGAGGGCCTGGGCCCAGGGCTGCGCTGAGAATGATGGCCCTGTGCCTGCCGGGCTGGTGGCAGGTTCAGCTACTCACACATATATACATGCTCACGCTCACACGCACACGTTCACATTCACAGGCACATGCTCACATTCACACACACGCGCTCACACACGCACATGTTCACGTTCACACGCACATGCTCATGCTCACACGCACACGTGCACATTCACACGCACATGCTCACATTCACACACACACGCTCACACTCACACGCACATGTTCACGTTCACACGCACATGCTCATGCTCACGTTCACACGCACATGCTCACATTCACACACACACGCTCACACTCACACGCACATGTTCACGTTCACACGCTCACGCTCATGCTCACGCTCATGCTCACGCTCACACTCACACGTTCACATTCACAGGCACATGCTCGCATTCACACACACACGCTCACACGCATACGCACATGTTCACGTTCACACGCACATGCTCATGCTCACGCTCACACTCACGCTGTGGAAATGTTTGGCATGGAGAAACTCGAGTTTCAGAGCATATTTTCTCTTGGGATCAAGGGTGGATTTAAAAGATGCCCCGAAAGCTGGGCTGGCGTGGCTCAGTGGATAGAACGTTGGCCTCAGACTGAAGGTCCCGGTTTGGTTTCAGTCAAGGGCACGGACCTGGGTTGCAGGCTTGATGCCCGGCCCTGGTCGGGGCGTGTGCAGGAGGCAACCAGTCCGTGTGTCTCCCTCACATCGATGTTTCTCTCTCTCTGTCTCTCCCTCTTTCTTCCACTCTCTGTAAAGATCAATGGAAAAATATACCCTCAGGGGAGGATTAACAACAAAAAATAAAATAAAATAAAATGTGTTTTCTTTCGAGAAGGGTTGTGCTGCCCCGGCAGGTACTTTCGGGTTTTCATGTTGTGCATTTAGGTAATGACAGCATTTCCGTGTTCCCTGCTCCGAGCCTCACGCGTGGCGGCTTAGGAACACGGAGGCCCATCGCGAAAGGAAGTCCTTCTGAGGCCGCGCTGCCTCCCGAGAGGCTGGCGCCAGCGGCCCCCCCAGCGGAACGAGGGGCGGCCCGCGGTCGCCATGGTCCCCGCGGGGTCTCGGGGAGAGCGGCCCCGGGGAGCTCTGGGCTCAGGCTGAGTTCGACCGCTTGCCCGGCGCCTGGTGGTGGAAACGCGCCAGGCTCTGCGGTCCTGCATGCGGGCGGATGGGCGGCGGGAGAGCCGGGAGTGGGAGCCGCCTCCCTGGGCACCGCCCGCTGGCTGGTGTGGCCGCCGCGTCTTCTAGGAGCCGCAGGCTCAGTGTCAAACATGTGAGCAAAAAATGGGCTAAGATACGGCTCGTATCTCGAAAAGCTCGTTAGTCGGGACACTCGTAAGTCGAGGCCCCACTGTATACAGAAATAAACTCGGTGTTTCTCGGACTCACGGCTAAGCTACCTTCACCCACCCTGGTTGTGGGGTCGGTAATGAGGGAGAGTTTTATGGGCGCGGCCGTTACCGTGATGAGCACACGCGTGGAGGGCTGCCTGCCCCGTGGCTGCGTCCCTCCCGGCCTCGAGCTCTCTGCCCTTCAGGGACGGGGTCTGAGGAGCCGAGGGGCAGTGCTGTGATGGGACCCATCTGGCTTGCGGGGCGCCACTGGACGCCAACCAGGCGAGCAGGGGGTGCACAGGGAAGCCAGCGGGTGGCCCTCACCTGGGCGGAAGGAGAGAGCCCCCCCACACACACACACGCTGGGTGTGGCAGCTCAGGGCCCCGGAGTCCATGCTCACGCCCTGCCCTGTACTGTCTGGCCGCGTGGCCGAGAGCAGGCGCTGACCTACTCGACCAGGTGGCCCGATGCGGGCCTGCCAGGGTGGGTGAGAGCCTGGGGGTGCAGGGGGGTGTCCTGCGCCTGCCCAGCACAGTTTGAGCTTCGGGGTCCCGTGAGCTCTGGCAGGAGTTGGTTCAGTTCAGTTTGCATTTGGGGTGTGCTGGGCCGTGAGCCCCCCGCCCCCCGGGTGGCAGGACAAGGGTTTGGGGCTGGAGAGGTGGCCTCTCCTGCCCCCCTGCCCGCCCTGCTTCCCCGAGGGCCTCCGGGGAGGCGTGGGGACCGTCCTGTGGGCGTGGGGAAGGCGGCCTCGCAGCGGTAGAGCCCGGGCCGCTCCGGGAGGACATCTCCCCTCTGCACAGCGCGAGCTGCGGTTTTGCTGTTTCCGACGCGTTTCCTCTGAGTTGGACAGAGAGCCGCGAGGTGTCCTGAAGGTGGACATGGAGAGACAGCAGCCGGACGAGAACCCCCCTCGGAACTCTGAGAATCGGAGCCGACCGTGGGTCCAGGCCACCGCCTGCGGAACGGCAGCTCTGGGGGCCCCTTGGCCCCTGGGGTGCTGCCGTGGCTGCTGCTGCCCGGCTGCTGGCGGGCGGACCTCAGCGAATAGGAGGGTCACTCGCCGTCCGTCCCACAGACCCTGGTTGAGCCCCAGGTGAGCGCCTGTGCGGACAGGGCAGGCGCAGGGGCAGAGCTGGGAGCGCGTGGCCCTGCCTCCAGGTCCCCTCCGGAGCCTGCCTTCAGGACGGGGTGGAGGGTGCGGGGCCCCGCAGCCTCTCCCGGGAGGTTCTGGGGTGCAGGACGGGGCACCTGCGCCGGGAAGATGCCCTGATGGCGCTCCAGGTCCCTGGCACGTGGGAAAGACGAAAACCTGTGGAACAGTTCAGACGCCGAGTTGCAATGCAAGCTCCTGCCGCCGCGAAGGAGGTGCTGAGACCAGTCCGCTCGGCCTGGCTCCCGGGGCAGCGGTTTGGCCGGAGGGCCTTTCTCCTCGAGGCTCGGAGAAGAATGGGGTTGGCGGGCGGGGCTGGGAGGCTTTGCTCTGTCCCTCTGTGACCCCGCAGGAGTGGCCAGCCCTGGCCAAGGGAGGGACCCGCCCGTGGGAGGCGCGGGCGTGGGGCTCGAGACGGCTCCCGGGTTTGCTTGCTTCCTGGTCTCCTAGGAAACCTCGTGGTTGGAATCAATGGTGGGTCAGGAAGTGGGGGAGCTGGTGGCTCTGGGACGTACCCGTGTGCCTGCCAGAGGGCCGGGGCCACCAGGCGGCCCGAATGGCATGCGTGTCTCCCCTCGGAGTCACCGACTGGGTCCCCGGTCGCCCTCAGAGGGAATGAGATGCAAATAGCCGTTTCCGCCTGGACTGGGTGTGCCTTCGCGCCTGTGTGGGCCCCGGCGCTGCAGAATCCAAAGACGGTAGCCTGCCCGGCGCCGCCCACGTCCCGCCTCCACCATCGCTGCCCCTTTTGTGCCATTTGCCACAGGGCTCGCACGGCCGTAGCCTGCTCTTCCCTCTCAGGAGCTGGTGCTCAGCTGAGTGATTATCGGGGAGCCGTGAACCCCGGGTCTGAGACTCGACCTCACCTGCCCCGTCTGAGCTGCCTGAGCTGAGGCCTTTCCGCGTGCTGCCTGTGGGCCCCTCATCTCCTCGGGCCACTCCGGGGGCGCAGGGATGAGCACTGAGAGCAGAGAGGGCCATGGAGGGCCGGGGGGGGGGGGTCCCTCCACAGCGACGGTGCCCTCTGCACCCAGCAGCGCAGGAGGACGTGCCATTCAGGCTGCCTGGTGACGGCCAGCCCCCAGCACACGAGCATGGCCCGGAGCCGCCTGCCGGGCCCACGCCCGAGGGCTCCTCCCTACCAAGGGTGTGCAGGGCGGGGGAGGGGGGCGGGTTCGAGGAGGCCTCAGCCCCTCCGTGGACTCCGCTCCACCCGCTAAGCTGACTGCGCGGCTGCAGACACGTCCCGTGAGCGTGGCTAAGTGGGCACTGCCCAGGCCCTTCCAGACAGGAACTATGGGGCCAGGCCATGGGGCCAGGTGGAGGGGCTGTGCCTGCTGCCCACATGCCCTGGTCCTGCAGGGCACCGGTGGGCGTGCTGGCAATGCGGGGCACGACGAAGGCCCAGGACCGGCGGGGTGAGCGCTCACTGGGGGGCAACCTAGGGGGGATACGTGCCTCCATGGACGTCGGCCTCCTCATCACTAACAGGCGAAGAATGAGCCCCTCCTTCCTCGTGGGAATGCCGAGCGGCTCCCGTGCAGGGTGCTCTGCCGGAGCCCGGGCGGCAGCTGCTGCTCCTGGCAGTGGGGGGAGGCCTCCCACGTGGATGGGCCCTCCCACCCGTGTTTGTGGCCGGCTGCTCCTTGCCAGGCACTGGCCCAGACCCGGGTCCAGCCCTGAACAGAAGGTTCCCAGGGGAGGAGGCCAGGGTGCTCCGTGGGGAGGCCCGAGTTCCCGGGCTGGCGGAGACGGCCGAGCGCAGGCCCGGTGGCAGGGAGGGCGCCTCTGAGGAAGCTGGGGCTCGGAGGACGGGAGGAGCCAGCCTGGCTCGGTGGGAGGAAGAGCCATCGGCCGGGCAGCAGGACGCCAGGCGTCTCCGGGCAGCGGGTCCGCAGCACAGGGTGGTGGTAATCGGGGGCCGGGGAAGGCTCAGGATGACCCTGACACCCAGCGCCGCCCGTCACGTGCACGGCCAGGCCCCGGAGCCCCCGGAGCCCCCGGAGCCCCTGGAGCTGGTCAGAGAGCCCGGGACAGGGTGGGATTGTTGTCCTGCATATTTCCAACATTTCACTCCAGGGGAATCCACTTACTGTGGAAAGGTTAGAGCGTGTGGGCCGTTAGACACTGTTGATATCAGAGACCATCCGGGTAACACTGTGGTGTGGGCAGGCTGACATCGTCAGAGAGACTCTAAAAAGGAACCTTAACCGCAGACATCGTGTCACATCCCTGGCCCCTCCGTTGTACCCAGGGGGCGGCTCGCAGCCTCTTTCCCTCCCCCGGGCTCCGGGTTACCGCGGGGAGAGGCTTGGTCGCTCCCACCGGGCTGCTGGGCTTCTGCACGAATGATAGGCTTAATCCACAGACAACTATCGAACCCGGGTCTTAAATTGCAGCCGCGTCCCAGGCGAGGGTGCGGGAAGGCCTTATCTGGAAGCTCTGGTGTCACCTCCGAGGCCGGTTCCCCTCAGAAGTTTAACCCGGAGCACAAGCAGATAAACAGTTTAGCCGGCGCCTCTGCAGGGCCGATCAGGGGAGTGCGCTTCTGGCACCGGCACGCCCCGCGCTGCCCCGAGAGGCCTCCCGGGGCCGGCGTCCCCCATCCCCCCACCCCGTGTCCTCCGACGGCCATCGTTCAAGTCCAGGTGCAGTTCGTGCCCGACTTCCACGAGCAGCGCGTCTGGCTGCAGCCGCACCTTAGGTGCAGGACGCGGGGGGCGGGGGGCTGAGGGAGCAGGACTGTGGGCAGGACTCGCGTGGGTAGGGCTGTGCATGACCAGGTGCAGACGATGTTACACGGCAGAACCTGCACCTGTGTGTGTGCGCGCCCGCCAGCAGGGGCTGCCGGCGGATATTCGGGGAGGACCAGAGCGTGGCCTTGCTGGGCCAGAGCTCAGAGGGGACGGCCCGCGCCGGGGGGCACTGGGAGGCCGCCAAGGTGTCTGCGGTGGCCTCCGGGGCCTCCACGCCGGAGAGAACGAAGCGTGGAGGAAATGAAGCTGGTGGAGGCCGATAGGCCGTGGGGGTAGGTCGGGGAGAGGCCAGGTCTGGGGGGCACACGTGGGGCCCAGGAGCCCGGCCCCCCCAGAAGCTTGCACCCGGCAGACACAGTAAAAACGTGCGGCTTGTCAACACTGCAAGCCAAGGGGGGCGGAGGACGTGGTCACAGAGGAAATGGAAAGATGGCGAGTGCACGCGCCCACAGCAAACACTGCGGTTCACGGGCTGGCCAACGACAGCCGTTTCATCAGAACATTACCCGCCCGAGACAGCAGGCCGCTCCTCGCCTGCCTGGGCCACGTCACGTTTACCACACGGCCTGGGCGTCTCCTCCCTGTGCGGGCTGCGAGCGGGTCTTCCCTGACTTCATTCAGTCCTTCGCCGGCGGGATCATCCCAGCACCCAGGACAGGTCGTCCTTATCCACGTGTGTCCCAGCGTGTGCACATGTGAGGGGCGTGTCTGGCTCAGTCCGTGCCAGGCCAGGCCTGGACAGCTGGGGGCTCGGACTGAGGGCTGCTGGGTAAATATTTGCTGGACGAACGAATGAAAACCAGAGGCATTGGTTTGCACTGAGCTACTCACTGCTCACCGGGCCCCTCGTGCACCTGGGCACCCAGGTGGCTGCGGCCTGGGCGAGAGGGCCGGTCCACACGCAGGTGGTCTTGCCCTCGGTCCTCCCCGGTGGCCCAGCCTTCCTTTTCCAAAGTAACCCCTTTTCTTGTGGCTCCACCATTAGTGTTTTTCTTCATCGTAGAAATAACATTCTCACTGGAAAACCCCGACAGGAATCGAGAGGGTTAGGGTTAGGGTTAGGGTTAGGGTTAGGGTTAGGGCTGCTTCACCTCCCTGGCCCTCCCCCAGCCTGGCTTCCTCCCTCCAGCGGGACTGTGAGGCCGTGTGCCCCTTCCTGCTGGCACCTGCACCTCCCTTCCTCCCTCCCTCCCTGGGAGCCGCAGACATGGGTTTGCCGTGACGCCAGCCTTCATTCAAGCTGTGCCCAGCCTCAGTTTCCCCATCTTTGCGCTGAGAATACCGGTGTTGACCACGCACCATGCCGTGAGGGCCTGGGAAAGGGTGCTTCTACCTTGAGCCCGAGTGCACCGGGTGCACCGAGTGCTGCCAGGCGTCCCGGTGCTGGTCGTGGGCCCGGGGAGCGATTTCAGGTCCAGCTACTTCCTTCTGCTCATCTGCTCGGCCTTCTCCACCCCGACATGGACACTCCTCTCACCGAGGTTCCTGAGCTCCTGGCCCTCTCCCTCCTGGGTCTGGTCAGAGGCCTGTGCCTGGCACAGGAGGACCCGCTCGGAGATGCCACCGGCCGCCAGCGCCCAGCATGCAGTTGGGGTGGAGCCGCTCGCGCATTCGTGAGGAGAAAAGCCTCCTAACGGTGCACGCTGACGTCTCGAATGTCACATGATGATGACCTTGGCCGGACTCAGGCGATCACTAAAGAGCAGATACTAGGCACGTGGTTTGTTCTTTTAATCTCCACCACCTACAGCCACCCGCCCACCCCACCTCAGAGATGGGCCAGGCCCTCCGCACAGCTCTGTGTGCGAGAGTGGGTTCCGAGGAAGTCCTGGCTCAGGCGCCCCCGGGGGTCGGAGAGGGTCACCGCGGGGTTTGTGGTTTGCGGCGTGTGTGCGCGTGTGTTTAGTTCGTGTGAGAAGCCAGAGCGGGGAGAGGAAGCGTTTCAGAGCCCTGGCTGGTCTGCGGGCCCGTGAGGTCAGACGCCGGGCTCTGCCCGTCTGGGAGGAGCTGGAAAAAGCGGGATTGTTTCACCACCCGGGATCGTTGGTAAAACAAACGCCTGTGGACACGGAGCCGGTTTAATCACCTAATGGCCCGGACACCCGACGCCGCTCAGCCTCCCAGCCACGCGGCCACAGCGGCCACTGTAACTACAGCCACGTTTGGCCCGGCCTCTCCGTATTACAGCCTTTCACGGGCGCGCGGCCGAGGTCTTTGAGGACAATGAAATATGCATGGCTATCGGTGACAGCCCCGTAAAGGGCGCAATTAGCCCGTCATCCGAGAGCGAGGCCGGCCGCCGCCCGCGGCTCCCATTAGTTAAATGCATTTTGTTCGTCCTCATCCCATCAAATCAACGAACACTTCCTTTAATTGGTTCATGAATTATACAGCCGCCCGCATTATAATTTAATCGCCTGTAAACATTCACAGGGCCCCGGCGTAAGGCGCCCGCGCTCATTAATTCCTTAATTTCTGCAGACGGAGGGGGAGCCGGCTGAACGGTGGCAGAACAGAGCGCCCGGGGCCATGGAAGAAGGGAAGAAAGGTGGGGGCCGTTTAGGGTTTTAAGGGCTGTCAGAAACTCAATCTGCGAGCTGTCAGCAGCCCGGACCCGTCCCCGCTCCGCCCCACCCGTGGCGGGAAGTGACTGGCGGATTCATGCGGAGGCTTGTCAACCGTCTTTAAACATCAAGCCAGCGGGTAAACCGAGCCCGGTGTAAATTAATTCCTGTCTTACGGCCCCCCTCTCTCCGTCCCCATGAATATTTCATGGCGGGCAGCATAAATATTAATTCTAATAGCTCTGCACAGTGGTTATTATTTCTGTTTTATGACAAATATTCATAAAATATTCAGGACCCTTTTTTAGAATATTTACACACTTGATGGTGAACTTCCCCAGATTCCCGGAGACACGGTCAGCATATCGGGGGTTCTCTTAACGGACTTTGCCCCCTTAACGAATGCCGCCGCCGGTCATCCATATTGAATCAGACTCGGTTTTCCGAGGGGGAGCGGAACCTGAGGTTGGAGGCGGACGGGCCTTCGCCCTCCCGTCTGTGGAAGGGGAGTGACCGCTCCCCGACGCCTGGGCAGCGACAGGCTCGGCGGGCGCTTCGTCGGGGAGCAGCACTGCCCCTCGCCTGCGTCTGTTCTCTCCTTAACCCGGAGCTCTGGCGGCACCCGCTTGGCGGCACGAAATCACAACGAAACCCTTCGCCGGTGCCGCTGCGGTATTTGCACGAGGACTGAACACAGTGCTGGCGGGATTACCGCGCGGCTTTGGCCAGCTCGTGGCGGCTCCCTCGCAGGGCAGCGGCCGGCCGTGGGGATGAAGGGTCTTTTGGAATCCGTGTCATTTACCTTGAACCCGGAGAGGCAGCTGCGCGGTGTCCCCAGAGACGTGAACAGGGAGGGGCCCCAGCCCGGGCGCCGGGTGCGTCTGAGGTGATGGAGGTCAGGGTGGGGTGGCGGCTCCTGGTCTGAGTGGGTCCAGCGAGCCTCGAGGATGGGGGTGCATGCGGGGTGCCAGCCCTCCCACCCCGCCCCACTCGCTCTCCGGAGCTGCTGGGACCACTGCAGGGAGCCAAGCGGAGCCGTTTCCCCACAAGAAGGCCTGGCGCCCAGCCCGAGGCACCGTCACCTCCGGGGCTCAGAGTCCCATCCTTGAAGTGGCGTGACCCCAGGGCCCGGGCCACGTGCGTCTCACAAGGGTTAAGCAGGATGGCATGCGTCCGTGCCGGTGTGGTTGTGTCCGGGGCTGGCAGGCTGACCCCCAGGGAGAGCCCGAGGCCTGTGAGTCTAAGGCAGGACAAAACCAATGTCCCAGCTCGAAGGCAACCAGGAGGAAAAGCTCTCGCACTCAGGCCTCCGACTGATTGGGCGAGGCCCACCCACGCTGGGGAGGGCAATCTGCTTCGTTCCGGCTCCTGGTTTACATGTTAACCTCATCCCGAAACACAGACACGCCCAGATCATGTTTGACCACAGATCTGGGACGCCTGTGGCCCAGTCAAGGGTGCACATCACATGCACCATCACAGCTGCTTCTAGCTGGCGGATGACGGCTGGTTGCCGAACTCCTGCAGTTGTCACAGAGCTAACAGAGTCCCTGGCGAGGCTGGGAGGCGGGTCACCCTCTCACGCGGGTCCGGGTGCCTGCGAGTGTCTGAGTGGCAGGCAGGGCTCTCTGTCTTCCTAGGGGGAAGGAGGCAGCAACTTTAAGACGACTTTCAACGGAGACGGCTTGCGCAGGAGTCTGAGCCCCCGGTCACCCCCGTGGACCAGGCGGCTGCGTTTGTTGGGTGCGTGGCGAGTGGCCAGGCGGGCTCGCTAATGTGCAGGGAGCACAGTCACGGGTGTCTGCCTGCCCCGGAGGCTGCACACAGCCAGCGGAGACTTGCCGCTATCAGCTACTCACAGTTTTAGACAAACTGGCCGGGGGGGGGTCCCTTTTGGGGGGGCCTTTTAAAAAGCGGGGGTAGGGGAGGACAGGACACAGCTGCTGCCCCGTGAGGGCGGAGGCACGGTCTCAGGTGTAAAATGAGGGCGAATGGCTGCCCTTCCGTTTTCAAACTGGAGACAACTCCCTTTTCAGGGATGTGTTTTGTAACTGTTCCCTCCCGGCCTGTGGCCTGGCTTTCATGTCTCAATGTCTTGTGAAGAGCAGAAGCTTTTAATGGACTTTTAATGAAATGGAATTTTGTCAAAAGTTTTTATGGGTCACGATTTTGGCTTCATATCTACGAAGCCTTTAACCCAAGGCCACAAAGGTTTTCTAATAGAAGTTTATTAGTGTGATGTTTAGCGCAGCGATTCACTTTGATGTAAACTTGTATACGGTGTGAGGTATGGGTCAAGGTTATCATCCTCATTATTTGCATTATTACACTTCTGGGTGAAAACCCCCGCACGTTTCCTCCATTGCATTGTGCTGCCACCTTTGTTGGGGCGGGTGGGGCCGGCGGGGCAGGGTGTCTGCGTGGAGCTGCAGGGGCTCCGCACCGCCCCGGGCCCAACTCGCTGTGCACCGTGCACCGCGCCTGCCTAATCAGAGGTCCCTGCGTGGGGCCCAGCTCCTCAGCTCCTCCCCAGCGAGGCCGTCCCAGCGTCTCCAGAACCAAGTTGGTGTCCTCCGCCTTCTGATCCACCCTGTCCCCAGCCTTTCCCTGACTCACGGGGGTTGGGGGGGAGGGGGCTTGATGCGCTGAGTTAGGAATCCTTCCCACAGGCATGTTCATGGAGCAGCATCCATTACCGGGTTGGAAACTGGCTTCCTCCCTGCTGGGCTGGGGCGCCGGCCGCGGGGTGCTGCTGCTCGGCCTTGCGTGTTCCAGGGGTGCGATGCGGGCCACGTTCGCAGGGTAAGGGGTGAAAGCGTGGGAACGCCTCTGCTCCCGCATTCAGACGTGCCCCCGTCTCGCTGGTCTGATTTGGTGGCTGTTATTTTTCAGCGCGTTGTGAGCGACATCATCGAGGCCGTGCTGGGAAGGAGTGGGTTTCCGGGGCGCCCGCCCGCCCCCATGGCACCCGCTCTGTTCTCTGTGGATGGCCTGGCCGCGGCTGCAGCTTCCACAGGGTCCCCGTGAGGGCCTTCCCGGCCACTGGGCAGAGCAAACCTCAGCAAACAGCCTGGCGCAGCGAGAGGGAGCAGAGAGGCGGGGGAGCCGCTGGCCTGGAAGAGAGCCGGGCCCGGGACTTGGGTTCTTCGAAAGCTGCCGCGTTTCCCCGAGTGACTGGCACCGGACAGACTAGTGTCCGTCTAACGACGCAGAAACCCAGCTCCCGTCAGTGTAAGCGAAAGAGGAGATTTGTGTGTTCATGTCGGGGGAACACTGAGGGGTGTGTTGGCTTCAGGCACCGCTTGATCCAGGCCCCACACAGTGTCTCTCAGCCTCGCTCTGCTTTCTCGGCAGCTGTCTGCTCTCTCGGGTGGGCTTCATCCTCAGGTAGGCGCTTTGGGTGCAGGCAACCCCGGCTCCCACGCATCGGCCTAGCAGCCCCAGCAAGAATGAGGCTCCGTTCTTCCTGGCTTGTGGGGGTGCAGGGGGAGGGTCCCGGTGGGGACAGGGGGCAGCCTCCTACAGACCCAGCTTGGCTCAGCCTGCACCTCAGCCAGGAGGAGCCAGCACTCATGGGCCGCATCTGGGGCGAGTTAACTCCGATAAGTCGCGGGGACGAGTGAGCATCAGGGTGGCACTTGTGAGCTGGGACAGCGGCAGCCCCACCTGCGCCTCCTCACGGACGTGACTCAGAACCACTCCTGAGAGCTGGCGCCTTCGAGAATCCGATGAGAGGCATGAGCCCATTCCCCCCCGAAAACACATTCAGGCAACCGTCTGTGTCTAACTTCCCGGGGCCAGGGGACCTGTAGGGGTGCCTGGTGCCAGTCGCTGAGGGAGAACTAGGCCCCCCAACACCTGCCGAACCAGCACAGCCGGCTGGGTGCGGGCCCCAGGGCTTCTGCTGCCGGAGGTTCCTGGGAGGGAGGGAGGGAGGGAGAGAGAGAGGCAGCTCGGTGCCCGCCGGCCCGGCCCGGCCTGTCAGCAGAGTTCTCCCGCTGCCAGCGGCTGGGTTTGGGCTGAGACAGAGCGGGCAGCAGGTGGAGTTCGGAGGGGCCCGAACTGCACGCCACGCCACTCGCCCATTCTTCCCAGTGCGTCCCGCGCGCTTGCTGGCGGCCGGACACTGCGGCCAGCCGTTCTCTGGGCCCAGCAGGTGGCACCTGGGCCCGGGAGGCTGGGCCACGGCCCGTGGGGACCAGCGTCCAATTGGACCCAGCGACACGTGGCCTCTCGGCAGCCAGCAGCCCGTTTGACGCTTCTGGGGCGACGGGAGCTGGAGGAGGCTCCCGCTGAGCGCGGGCGGGGCCTCGTTTGTGTGCGTTGTTCTCGCACTCAGGGCGCTCCTCCCCGAGTCCCCCTGAAATGAAACGAACGGGCTCCGGGTGCCCGGGGAGTGTTCCTTGTCCCCGATGTGGTCCCCCATGGAAGCTGCTCAAACCAGTGCTCCAGCCTGGATGGCAATGCTGACGACCACATGGCTGGTCTCGGCTCCATGCGAGGGGCTCACTGCAGTGCCTGGCACACAGCAGGCACTCACTAAATGTATGTGTGCATGAGAGACATAGCCGGTGAGCCAGGGAATAGTCCACATGGCAAGATGTTTTAAGAGCACACCAAGATGTTGGCCCGGGCAGTGTGGCTCAGGGGTTGAGCGTCAGCCCGTGAACCAGGTGGTCACGGTTCGATTCCCGGTCAAGGGCACTTGCCCGGGTGGCGGCTCGATCCCCAGTGGGGGGCGTGCAGGGGGCAGCTGATCCATGATTCTCTCTCATCACTGATGCTTCTCTCTCTCTCCCCCTTCCTCTCTGAAACCAATAAGAACATATTTAACAAGAAGAAGAGCACGCCACGGCGTTTGGACGCCGCAGGGAGGGCCTGGGCGTGGCTGGGTCGGGCTGTGACAGGGGCCGGGCGTGGCTGGGTGGGGCCGGGGCGTGGCTGGGTGGGGCTGTGACAGGGCCGGGCTGTCCTGCAGGGTCTTCTTCCTGAACGTGCCACTGGACTCGGTCATCGAGCGGCTGACCCTGAGGAGAACCGATCCCGTCACCGGAGAAAGGTTGGTGCCAGGCCCCCCAGGGACCTCCTCTCTCCGCCTGGCTGACCGATGCCCGGCGGGAAATCCGGGGCGGCACGGTGACTGCCGACAGAAGCCTCTAGAAAGGGGTTCTTCCCACCAGCTCCTCGGGGCAGCCTCTGGTCACCCTCTTCTCCTGGAAGAGAACCCAGGAAACGAATGTCCGAGGCGCTCGGCAGTCCTGGCGATGTACGCCTGGCTGTCCCGGGCGCAGCGTGGGCCCCGTGGCCCCGGGCAGGTCTCCCCTGTGCCTGTCACTGGCCTTTGCTCTCACAGCGACACTGCACCCCCCTCACCCCCTCACCCCCCTCACCCCCTCACCCCCCCTCACCCCCCTCACCCCCCTCACCCCCTCACCCCCCGTGGGAACCGGTTCGCCTCTGAGCCTTCCCGTGGTTACGGGCTGATTCTGAGTTTTACTCTGCAGTCTGACCCAGTCCGGTCCCTGTGTTCATGTTGAATGCAATGTCAAGGCCCTGCAGCCACACAGGGGTAAAGCCTCCATCCTCCGGGATAAGCCACGTTTCTTGGCAACCAGGGCCACGTTTCTTGGCAACCAGGGCCACGTTTCTTGGCAACCAGGGCCCACGTTTCTTGGCAACCAGGGCCACGTTTCTTGGCAACCAGGGCCACGTTTCTTGGCAACCAGGGCCCACGTTTCTTGGCAACCAGGGCCACGTTTCTTGGCAACCAGGGCCCACGTTTCTTGGCAACCAGGGCCACGTTTCTTGGCAACCAGGGCCCACGTTTCTTGGCAACCAGGGCCACGTTTCTTGGCAACCAGGACCACGTTTCTTGGTAACCAAGACCATGTTTCTTGGTAACCAGGAGCATGTTTCTCGGTAACTAGGAGCATGTTTCTTGGCAACGTGGCAGGGGAGAAGGGGCCTCTGTCCGACTGTGGGCCAAGCTGGTCACCACCCCCCCCACCACCCCCAGACATTTACTGCCCGGCTTTGTGCGCAGCCCGGCGGGCGCGGGACCCCTCCAGGAGTGGCGTGAGGAGGGGCAGGAAAGAAATACCAGGATTTTCCTAAACTACAGGTCTGATCTGTGCGCCCCTCCTGGCAGCGGGGGGACAGTCCTTTGGTGACCCATGTCATGTGCGACGGCCTTCATGTGGCCTGGGGTCTCCCCCAGCAGTGGGGGTCTCCCCCATCTCCGCTCCCATCTGCGGTCACAATGTCCCTCCCCCTTCTCACTGTGCGCTCCGTCAGCGTAGCGTCAGTCTGTCGTCAGTAGCAGTGACAGGCCAGGGCAGATGCTGGATAAACAGTGTTTGGGAGAGAGAAGGGAGGCAGTGAAAGGAAGACGGGTTTGGACCTCATCTGTTCCATTCCGTCCCGGTGTTGGCCTCCCTCTGCCCTGGGCCGGGGCCAGGTTTCGGGTCTGTGGCTCCCGTGCCAGCCGAGGCTGCGCACAAAGCCGGTGGCAGTAAATGCCGGGCGGCGGCGGCGGTGGCGGCGGCCAGCTCGGCCCCAGTCGGACAGAGGCCCCTCCTCCCCTGATGCCCGGGCGGACCGTGGTCACTGCTCCCCTGCTCTCGCAGGTACCACCTCATATACAAGCCGCCTCCGACCATGGAGGTCCAGGCCCGTCTCCGGCAGAACCCCAAGGATACCGAAGAGCAAGTCAAGTTCAAGATGGACCTGTTCTACAGGAACTCGGCCGAGCTGGAGGAGTTCTACAAGCAGGCCATCACCCTCAACGGGGACCAGGACCCCTACACCGTCTTTGAGTACATCGAGAGCGGGATCACCCACCCCCTGCCCCAGAGAGTCCCCTGAGGCCAGCAGAGCTGGGAGCGCCCTGCCCTCCGCCCCCCCGCCCCCCCCCACCAGGCAATAAAGGGCGCCGGTGCCAGTGCCGGTGCCACCTCGCCTCGGTGTCCTGAGGTGGCCGTGCTTCGGGTCAGGGAGCACAGGGTGGCGGGCTCAGGGAGGCATGAGGCAGCGTGGAGGGTCAGGGCCCGGTGTGCTGTGGCTCAGCCCCAATGCCCGTGCACGGGGAGGGGCGTCACTGACCCCAGCCTCTCTCTGAACCAGATGGGGTGCTAAGGAGCCTGCCCCTCATGCTGTGGGTCAGTGAGTGGGCCCTGGGCCTGGCTCACAAGGAGCTCTCAATAATGCAGACACAAAACCGCCCTCTCAGGGCAGTGCTGTGGGCAGGGCTCCGGAATGAGGGCTCACTCTCTCTGCGCTGCCCCTCTCCCTCCCCCTCCCCTCCCCCTCTGGGGTCACCTCCCTCCCCCCCTCCCCCTCGCTTGCCATTTCGGACACCAGAGGAGCTCTCACTGTACTGGAACTGTCAGGAAACACCATTTGGATGTAAACACTCAGCCAAAGAGCAGTTGTCAGAAAGCAGACATTTTTTGTTCTGTTTTGTTAATCCTCACCTGAAGAGATTATATATATACTAGAGGCCCGGTGCACAAAAATTTGTGCACTCGGGGGGCAGGGGGGGGTCCCTCAGCCCAGCCTGTGCCCTCACACAGTCTGGGACCCCTCAGGAGATAACACCCTGCTGGCTTAGGCCTGCTCCTGGGTGGCAGAGGGCAGGCCCAATCCCTAGGTGCAGCCCCTGGTCGGGCTCAGAGCAGGGCCGATTGGGGAGTTGGGGGGCCGCCCCCTGTCATGCACAGAGCAGGGCGGATTGGGAGGTTGCGATGCCACCCTCAGTCACACTCAGGGTAGGACTGATTGGGGGGTTCGGGCACCGCCCCCTGTCACACTCAAGGCAGGGTCAATGGGCAGGTTGCGGTGCCACCCCCTGTCACGCACAGAGCAGGGCCAATCAGGGGGTTGGGGCACTGCCCCCTGTCACTCACAGAGCAGGGCCCATCAGGGGGTTGGGGAGCTCCCCCCTGTCACTCACAGAGTAGGGCCCATAGGGGAGTTGGGGCACCGCCCCCTGTCACACACAGAACAGGGCGGATCAGGGGGTTGGGGCACTGCCACTGTCACACTCAGGGCAGAGCCGATGGGGAGGTTATGGCTCTACCCCGTCACACACAGAGCAGGGCCCGTGGGGGGGGAGGGGGGTTGGGGCTCTGCACCCTGTCACACACAGAGCAGGGCCGATCAGGGGGTTGGGGCACAGCCACTGTCACACTCAGGGCAGGGCCGATGGGGAGGTTATGGCTCTACCCCGTCACACACAGAGCAGGGCCGATCAGGGGGTTGGGGCACCGCAGCCTGTCACACACAGAGCCGCAGGGCGATCAGGGGGCTGGGGAGCTCCCCCCTATCAGGCACAGAGCAGGGCCAATCAGGGGGTTGGGGCACCTTCCCCTGTCATGAACATAGCAGGGCAGATAGGGAGGTTGTGGCCCTGCCCCCTGTCACACACAGAGCCACAGGGTGATCAGGGGGTTTGGGCGCTGCACCCTGTCATGCTGATCCCGGTGCTGGAAGGCATATTACCCTTTTACTATATAGGATAGAGGCCTGGTGCACGTGTGGGGGCTGGCTGGTTTGCCCTGAAGGGTGTCCTGGATCAGGGTGGGGGTCCCCACTGGGATGCCTGGCCAGCCTGGATGAGGGGATGATGGCTGTTTGCAGCTGGTCACACACCCTTCAGGGTGGGGGTCCCCACTGGGGTGCCTGGCCAGTCTGGGTGAGAGGCTGAGGGCTGTTTTCAGGCTGGCGGGTGATGGAAGCTCCCAACTGCTCCTTTTTTTCTTTTTTTTTATTCTGGGCCAGCTTTAGCTCTGAGGCTCCAGCTCTTAGGCCTCGGCTGCTGAAAGCAGGTTTCTGGCCTTTGTTTACCTTCTGTATTTGAAACAATGTTGCGATCCTGCTGGCTGAAGCCCGGCGACTAAAGCAGGTTTTTGGGGTTTTGTTTAGCTTCTATATTTGTAACATAGCTGCTTAGAGTTGCAGCTCATAGGCCAGCAAGGCAGGCGGGGAACGTTGGTTTCCTCGGTCACTGAAGCAAGCAAGCCTGTTTCAAGCTGCCTGGCTGCCGGCCGCCATCTTGGCTGGCAGTTAATTTGCATATTGCCCTGATTAGCCAATGGGAAGGGTAGCGGCCATACACTAATTACCATGTTTCTCTTTTATTAGATAGGATATATGGTTTTTTTACATTGATTTTTTAGAGAGTGGGAGGGAGGGAGACAGAGGGAGAGAAACATTGATGTGAGAGACACATCCATTGGTTGCCTCCTGCACATGCCCAGACCAGAGCTGGGGATCAAACCTGCAACTGAGGTATGTGCCCTTGACTGGGAATCAAACCCAGGACCCTTCAGTCCACAGACCGGTGCTCTAGCCATTGAGCCATCCCCCCCAGGGCAAGCAGTCATTTCTCCAGTTACACGTTGATGCTTACTTTACCACCTGCTCTCGGGTGGCCCACACCGTTGGCTCCCCCCCAGAGCAGTCCCACCCCTGCACCCCCGGGGCAGCACTCTGAGGCAGTGAGGCCGGCCAAGAGCGGGGCTGTGGAAGAAGCAGCCTGGGTCCCGTGAGGCTGTGTGACCTTGGGCAAGTCAACCTCTCAGGCCTTGTAAAAGGAGACAAAGTCCTTGCCTCCTGGCAGCACCGAGCAGGCCTGTGGGGTGAAATGAGCGAGAGGCTGAGGATGGGGCCGCCCACAGGCCCTGCCTCATTCTCACCACGACCCCAGCCGCTGGTTTTATCCTTAAACGAGGAAGTGGGGATGGGGAGTTAAACCACCTGCCGGAGGCGGCCAGTGGTGAGTGGGCGGGGCCATGAACAGGACGAGGAGCTCAGCCTAAGGTGTGGCTGTCTGTCCTCCGTGGCCACGCCTGGGCGCTGTGGGCTCTGCAGGCCCCGGCGGAGCCGCTCCAGTGGGACCTGAAGTCTGGCCTGTACGGGGTCCTAGCGAGTCTTGGGGAGCAGCTGCGCGTGTCTAGAACTGCCCTGTCCATCAGCAGAAGGGCCAGGACCCAAGTGCCTGGACTAGGGCCACCCGTGAGGGCGGCGTGGCACCCCCAGGAGGTGTGGGCGAGCTGTGGGACGGCACCCACGAGCTCGTCTCCCGCTTCCCCAGGCCCCGCATCCTGGCCCCTCCGCTGGTGTTGACTGGACATGGGCTCAGCTCCGGTCTCATTGAGATGCACTGGGCGCCCACTGGGTGGGCCCAAGCTCCCGCTCCTGTAGGTCGCTGCCCAGGACACGCCTAGGACAGGCGGGGACAGAAGACTCCTCCCTCCCTGCTCTGCAGGCCGCGCTCCTGCCAGCCGGGCCGTGGGCTGCGGGCTCTAATTGGCGCCTAGCTGGGCGAGGGCGGCGTCATTAGCATCTTGTTCCCGCTGGGTGGTCTGGGAGCTTCCTGGCCCCAGGAGGCTCCGTCCTGCCGCCCGAGGGGCAATGTCTTGTTAACGTCCAGATGGGGGCTGTGCTTGAAGGTCACTGAGGTCCGAGTCACTTGCAAGCGAACAGATCAGTCCGATGTTGCCGTGAATGTAAGTCCTTGGTTCATTTTCAACCTCTTTTATCATAAATGGTCACCACAAACTCTCACCTCGCTCAGCGCCCAGCGGGACACCCTGGCTCCTGTCTGGGTGAAGTCCCCTCCCCCCTGCTCCCCCACAGTGGGAAATCCGGGCGGTGCAGGGGCCCCTGTGGGGTTCCCCACCCCACCCGCAGCCTCCACAGGTGTCTCTCTGTGGGACCTGCCTGCAGTGGATGAGACCCGCGCTGCACCTGCTGGTGGCGCCCAGCTGCCCCATCAGCTTCTCCGGCACAGGAATTTGGAAAGAGAACTGGGGGCAGCTGCTCACTCTCTTGGTGGCCTGCAGGGAGGACACCTGAGGCAGCAATGCCCCCCTTTCACTCATTCAACACACTTACCCAGGGCCTACTGTGCGCCCCCCACTGGGGGTGCAGGACAGAAAAATGGGACAAGACCGCTGCCCCCTGAGGCTTGCGTTTTACAAAGATGGCAGACATGAGAACCATCTGATTCCTGATGGTTCCTGAGACCCACTTCTGCCCTTGGGTCCTAGGCTACATCTCTGTCCTCCCAGCATGCACCTCTTTGCCTCGGGCATCCAAGGTTGGTGGCAGTGGTGTGGTTAGGACTGTCTGGAGACGCGCCCTGTTGTTCTAACGATAGCGCTGGCTGCTGCCTAAGACATCAGCAGAGTTGGCTCAGGGGGAACCGGCGGGACTCATGGGAGACCAGGGGAGATGAAAGTGGCTTGGGGGCTGAGTTTTGAGGCACATGTGAGGGTTCAGAGGCAAGAAAAGCAAAGCATATTAGCTGATCATGGGACATGCTTTCATTTAAAAATAGAAATATCATGACATTATAAATATTAAAATGTTACTTATTTAAAAAAATCGTACAACAGAAAAATATCTGATAGTGAAACTCCCGTCCTCACTACGATAAAACCCATTATTGTCATTTACTAGAAATAAGCCGAGTGAAAAGCCTGGAGTGAGTGGATGGATGGATAGATGGACGGACAGGTGGACAGATCAGTGGGCACGAACACCAATGGGATTACTGCCCTGTAACGTTTTTTTTTTAAATATATTTTATTGATTTTTTACAGAGAGGAAGGGAGAGAGATAGAGAGCCAGAAACATCGATGAGAGAGAAACATCGATCAGCTGCCTCCTGCACATCTCCCACTGGGGATGTGCCCGCAACCCAGGTACATGCCCTTGACCGGAATCTAACCTGGGACCTCTCAGTCCGCAGGCTGACGCTCTATCCACTGAGCCAAACCGGTTTCGGCTCTGTAACTTTTTAAACAATTTTTTTCCTTTATTGATTTTTAGAAAGAGGTCAGGGATAGAGAGATAGAAACATTGATGAGAGAGAAACATCATTGATTGGCTGCCTCCTGCACACCCCCTACTGGGGACTGAGCCTGCAACCGGGGCACATGCCCCAACTGGGAATCGATCTGGTGACTTCTTGGTTCCTGGGTCGACCCTCAACCATTGAGCCACACTGGCCGGGCTGTAACCTCCTTTTTTTTTTTTTTTTTTTTTACTGTGGTAAGAGTACAACATGAGGTCCATTCTCTTGACAAATTTTTCAATAACAAATGTGTCCATTACAGTCTTTTTAACTATAGGTTTATTCCTAGAGTAACTCACTTTGGTTGTGATCTAAGTTCCGTTTGATAGTATTTCATTTGGGGTTTTTGCACCTGTTATTTGGGTTCCCATCACAGCAGAGCCTGAGACCAGACTGGCTTCAGCACGGGTGTTGGGGTGGGGATGGGAGACAGGACAGGGAGAGCCAACACAATCTAGGTAACAGGAGGCCCCGCTGCGGGCACCTGGGTGCAGTCCCACGGGGATCCTCCATGTGCAACACCCCTCAAAACCCTCCCTCCCAGAGACCATGTTCACCCATCATTTCCCACCCCCACTGTTTTGGAGTCACCCCGAGGAAAGGTGACTCCCCAACACGACTGCCATCTCACAACCAAGCGAGTTCATGGGATACGAGAAAGACACATGCTCGGGTGCAGACGCTGTCCGACACTGGACCCGGCCACAGGGCACGGCGAGAGGCAGGCGGCGTTTCTGCCAGCCGCCCCTTCGGCTGCCCACGTGGAGTCAGCGCGTGGATGGTGCAGGTGGGGGCCGGCATTATCTGTGAAACGCCTTCCACAGAGGATCCGTGGGCGCAGCCCCAGGGCTCACCCGCTGCAGCTATGCAGTATGCACTGTGTGCCCCCCACTGGGGATCAGGAGAGAAAAACAGGACCAAACCTCACAAGGGAAAACAGAGGTAATACAAGGGCCATAAATGCTCAGGCAGAAATCAATTTCAGGTTCGACACGACCCACCCTGGGCTCAGAACCTCTAACCCACCAAGCCTCAGGGTGGCCGTGGGGGCACCGATTCTCCAGGGGTTCCCGGGAATGACCCGGGGACCAATCCTCCTCCCAGAGCTGGTTTTCCGACTCCTGACTCGGTGATCGGGCAGCTAGTACCACACAGAGGCTGCTGTTTCCGACGGCTGCTGCCTCCTGGGCCACCAGAGCCCAGTGCAGTGGAAGGGCTGCTTTCAGCGAACAGTGCTCGGGGCAGCACTGGGATGGGGCCTCCCAGCGCCAGCTCACGTCCACCGTTCCCATCAACAAACCCGCTCAAAGTCGTCTACCCTCCTTTTAAGGTGAACCTGTCTGCTCTTTCACGGCTCAGAACCTTTTGTCTCTGCTTTTCAGCAGTCTTGTGATACCGTTGGGTGTGTTTTTTCATTTTATTTACCCTGGCTGGTGTTTGTCTGGCTTTTCTGGTTGTCAGCAGGAGTGCTGGTCTGAGTTCATGTTTATTGTTGTGCAATTATTGCATTCGGTACTTGGTTTTCCGTAACCACCAGGTGCTGTTTACCTGATGTGGACCATGTGTGGTCTCACGTTACTGATGCTCTGTTGATTATTTCCCCTCATGTGTTTAGTGGAATAAAGCGGAGGCTGATGGACTCCCGAGGTAGTTGGCAATGGCCACTTCTCTCCTGGGCACAGCTTCTCCTGCTGCTGTCAGGCCGAGGGAGGTTTCCGAGCTTCTCTACAACTCAGGCAAACCTGCTAAGATATGCACTCAATATACAAATAATTCTGTTATTTTTTTTATTTTGAATAAAAAGCTGGCTGGGGTAACAATACTAGTGGCTCTGCATACAAAACACAACATATTTGAGGCTATTTCATCACATTTTTACAAAACTGTCGTTATGTACAGCACTGGATATTCACAGCAACTTTATTAGATTCTAAGGACTAGAATCAGATGAGCAATAGGGACATCCAAAATGGAGAAAAGCTAAAATCAGTCTTTCATTAGCTGGGGAGCTGGCTGGCAGCTGACTGGTAGAGACAGCGGGTCTGTTACGCCTTCTTTAGTAAAAACGGGGCTACGCAGTGACATAGACACCCCCGAGACTTCCACTGCGTTTTCTCTAGAATCTTCCCACTTCAGACTTCCCCAGGACCCGCCGCCCTGACGTGAGAGAAAAGCTCAGGGTGCCGGCGCACCGTGTTCAGGAGAGGAAGGCTGGCGCGGAGGACCTGGCGCGGAGGACCTGGCACGGTCTGGTTCAACCGAGAAAGAAGTCGACCCGCTTGGGTCGTGAGTTCTTTGCAGTTCTGAGCGCCTGAGAAGTGAGCCGCGCCCCATCTTAAAGGTGGCAGGGGCTCCTCCCTCCCACTCCGGACCACAGCACCTTCCCGCGCACGGGGCTTGAACTCAGTGCTGCCGGAGGTACCAAGATGAAACGGACAGCCCCTGCCCTGGAGGAGTTTACAGCCTAACAATGAACACTATGTACCCCTGTGCAATGGAGGGGAGCCGCCATTTTTCTGGATGGCGGGCTATTCCAAGCAAAAGGTGTTATTATTCTTAAAGTTATCATTTAAACACGAAGTCTTAACACACCACCTAATCAGATGGCAAAATTTTTTTTTAAATCTCCCTTTGATAACCTTATTTTTATTTTTTAAATTTTTTTTTATTGATTTCAGAGAGGAAGGGAGGAGAGAGAAAAACATCAATGATGAGAGAGAATCATGGATCAGCTGCCTCCTGCATGCCCCTTACCGGGGATCGAGCCCACAACCCCGGGCATGTGCCCGTGACCGGAATCGAGCCTGCGACCTTTCAGTCCACAGGCCAACGCTCTATGCACTGAGCCAAACCGGCTAGAGCTAACCTTAAGTTCTTAAATGCCTGTTCTTTTTATTTCAAAAAATGTCATATGTAAACATACAAAAATTCAAAGCGGAACACCAAGATTATAGCATGGGCACTGGGTAAACATAAACTACATATCAGTACACACAACACAGACTTCCTTTTTTGTACAGTTATTTTTGTATAAACAAATTTGATTATTCCCTTTCCTTTCATACATTAAAGTACAAATCTGAGTCAGTCTTGAAAAGACTTAACTGATTTTTGCATTTAATTCTAACTCGTACCCAAACCAAAACGAAACACCCTGAACCCACCCAGTCTGTTAGCCAAGTGACAAATGATGAAGTCGGAAATGCCTCAAGGCCGCCACAGCCTCTTTCGTCCTCTAATGGGTCACTTTACAGGATCTTCCTGTGCAAGTAACAGGATGTCATGATGGCGAAATAAACAAGTTTTGACCTCATAAACACACATGACATTCAGAGTTCTGAAATTTACCTCTCCCAACCCATTTACAGTATTTCAACCAGACAGCCTACACCCCTGGTGTGTCGGCACGAGAGTTCCACCGGCCCCTTTTCAACTCCCCCCGAGCCGGGAATGAACGGACAGACACCGTGTGGCACCCCCGCAGTACTGCTATCGCCAAACGCACTCCCAGGGCCTCATGGTGTGTGACGTCTCCCCACGAGTACAGTTATCACTCAAAAGAAAGGCAAGCTACGAAACACTGAGCCACCCAACTAGATAAAGACTGGGGGAGAAAGATTCAAACACCAAAAGGATTAAGCTCTTCACAGGACACCTGTAAGCCATCTCCCTGTTAAATTCATTAATTTCACACCATGTTTTCAGAAACAGCCCTGCCTTAAGCTGTATCTGCATGTGGGAGGCCCTCGACCAGCCGACAGTGCGGACTCAGCTCAGCTGACGGTCCTCCACTGACGGAGCGCGGAGCGTGGAGCCCGGGGAGCAAGCACAGGCCCCGCACACCCGGCAGTTGCAGCGGGCACGAGGCTGCGGTACTGAGATCACAGGAAGCCACTCCACACGTGCAAATCTGACTTCATTAGAGAAAAGTCACATTTCATGTGCTCTAGAGTCAGTGTGAATAGCAGAGATCATGTCGGCAGACGTGAAGTTCCTAACTCCAAAAGCCCCTTTTAGATTCAAGAAACAGATGAAGTTTAAAACTCTGAGACTTGAGACACAATCTAAAACCCTGGTTAAAGCTGCAGGCGGACACTTCACTAAAAACTAACCTGAAAACCACGCGTGGGGCTGAGACCCTGAGGACAGGGGACTCTGGACACTCTGCAGGTCACTGCCTTGCTGACCCTGCAGCGCGCAGAAGGCGGCCAAAGCATGACAGACACGGTCATGGTGAATGGCCGCGCCGGCAGAGGCTCGAGGCTGTCGGAGCGGGCCCGCTATAGAGACTCACCGCCTGTCTCTCTGTGTGTGCTGCCCCGTCTCTAACAGGAACGCAGGGCAGAGACGCCTGTCCTTTAAACCGTCTAGGCCTCCTGCCCTGGCCGGCGTGGCTCAGCTGGCTGGCTGTCGTCCCGCACCCCAAACGTTCCACGTTTCACCCCGCCAGGGCTCATACCCAGGGTGCAGGCTCAACCCCCGGTGGGGCATGTGCGCGAGGCAACTGACCAATGTTTCTCTCTCTCTCCCTTTCTCTAAAAATCAATAAAAAGCATATCCTCAGTCACGTGAGGATTAAAAATGCTGCCGCCCCCTCAGCTCCTCATGCTCCCAGGCTGGCGGGCTCACCCCCACGGAGGGGAGGCGGGCATTTGGAAGGCAGCAGGTTGCGCTTCAGTCCCCAGGGGGAGAAGCCATGTTCTGGTAGAAGAGTGGCATGATTATTCCTATATAGACACACAAGTAATTCATTAGGGAGGCCCTCTTCAGTTAACTCCCAATAATTCAGTTTCCCCCAAACGCACAAGTGCTTTAAAAAAATACTTAGCATCTTAAATGGCAGCAGCGCCACATTCTCCAACAACACAGCTACCGACTCTGAGTAGGAACAAAAACGGAAGTGAACGAAGCATTCCATGATTAAAACGGCAATGACTCCTTGACAGGATCCCAACTGTTACTGTCACATTTATGGGTGAAGTGACACGGCTACAGGCATAAAGCGGCTGCAACCACACACCTGCCGCTGTGCTAGTCATGATTTTAATGCTGACGGTCCTCTTTCTTGAAAATCCGACACTAAAGGCTGGATAGAGCTTCTCTTGAAGTTACCACCAAAATGAGAAACAGCAAGTGAGGCAAAATGTCCTTCACTAAAGGATACAAAGTAAAAGCAGGAAACTGTGGTAGTCAAGGCAAGCTAGACGGCAGGTAGGATGAGTCCGAATTCCACCTCGTGCTTCCCGTCCAACTTCCCAGAACTGCGCCCCGTGCCACGCCAGGTGCGGCAGTCCCAGCCGTCCCGATCAGCACCGTCCCTGGGACCTGCCTGTAACAACCCAATGCTATCAGCCCAGAATGGCTACTTTTTGTTTTAGGTTTTAAAACCAATGAACACTGAACATCTCTTTGCCCACGGAGAGACTCCGTGTTGTAACAGCAGGCGCAAGTGCTGCCGTCTGTCTGGCAGTCTCTAGGCAGACTCTGGCCGGACAGATGTGAACCTTCTGCAAATGTCAACATTAAAAGCACTCCACGATTTAATACTGAAAGAAAACATTCTTTTCTCTGCACAGATGTCTCGCTGGGGTACCACAGTTCAGTTCGAAGCAGGCGTGGCCGCCTGAGCTGGAGTGCCTACATCCTTACACACTGAGGAGTTGGGGTAGGAAACTGATGACACGGAGATCATGAAAAGTGAGTCACAATTATTCCTTTACAAGAGTCACTTGGCCTTTGGACACACGAAACCCAATTTTAGTCTTGGCTTCAACCTCTTTAAAATATAGTTTAGGAAAATGTTTTCAGACAAGAACCAGTGGATCCGGTTCCACGGCTGTTTGTTGGGGACAGAGCAGGCCCCACGCTCAGACACTGTGAGCATCTGCTGGACACTGACCACCATGTGCCCGGCCACCTCCGCTCTCTGGAGCCACAAGGCTGTTCTAGACCCAGGCCAGCATTAAGTCCTCACGGAGCCCACAGGCCCTTCTCCAGTCTCTAGAAATCTCTGCTCCTAGAAATGACAGGGTGTTTGTTCAAACTGCTTCAGTGAAGACGCTTTAAAAGCAAGTGCTCCTCGCTGGGCACGGAGTGGGGCTGACGTTCACCTCAGTGCTGGGCTCGGCGCCCCGTCACTTACAGACGCCTCTCGCCGCGGAGACGGAGGGTGCGCTCGGAACCACTCGGCCCCTTTCCAGCCACGAGGAGCGCCTCTCCCCGCGCTGGCCAGGTCCAGCGCCCCCTCTCCGGCCGGACTATCCCGCAGATCACAGTCCACGCCACCGCTGCCGGTCAGAAGACAGGAGAGTCACAGAAAGGGCAGGGGCTTTGCAGCAGCCTCTTGATCCAGTCGGGGTCTGCGAGGAAGACAGGTGTTGAGCGTGGGCTTCGGGAAGGGGCCCATGGGATGACTGTGAGCGAGCTGCCGTGTCCGGGCGGCATTCTGTGCCCCTGGACAAAGCGCCCCCCCAGCATTCTAAGCGAGGCTGGGCTAACCCGTGGCCCCGCGGAGCTCCCGGCCGAGCTCCGCTCTCTCCTCCAGACCCGCGGCTTCTCCTGCCCAAAGCCGATGTGGCTCAGCGCCCAGTCACCCGCAAGGCGTTTGCTTTTAAAACTTGTTTCAATCTTTTCCTGACTTTCTGCCTAAATGGTATAGTAGCTTTCAGTGACTGTTTATAAATCCCCCAAATCTGTTTCAAAATAATCCAGTAAGAGGAGGGAAGAGGAGGGGGAACCACGGATGAAACATAGAAGGCCGTGAGTGGGCAATTTTTGCAGTTGAATGATGGGCACATAAGAATTTATTAAACTCTTTTCTCTACTTCTGTATATGATGGCATTTTCATATATATATATATATATATTTGTATTGATTTCAGAGAGGAAGAGAGAGTGAGAGAAACATTAATGATGAGAATCACTGATTGGCTGCCTCCTGCACGCCCCCTACTGGGGATCAAGCCCGCAACCCTGGCCTGTACGCTTGACTGGAATCAAACCCCAGGCCCCTTCAGTCCACAGGCTGACGCTCTATCCACTGAGCAACACTGGCTAGGCTGATGGTATTTTCTATAATAAAAAGGACATAAGCTGCCAGGTAAGAAGCCAAGCCTAAGGGTGTGGTTTTATGCGGAATGTCTTCTGCTTTACTTTACTGAGCCCACAGGTTCCCCCAGAACATGGACATAATTGTGTCTAGTTAGTGCATGTGGTTAGTGTGATGTTAGTGAACATCAGGGCATAACTGTGAGATTTATCGGGCTGTCAGCGTCACTAATTCCTGTCCATATCGCTAATCCCATCTCAGATTAGTTATCTCAGAAACGTGGGCCTTGCCACTGGGCCATCGAGGACTACAGCCCCGTCACGGCTGCTAGAAGCAGGACTCCACGCGCACACCCGGAGCTGCCCAGCAATGCTGTCCTCGCAGGCATTATCATTCACAGTTCTCATTCACATGTAATCTAGACCTGTCAGGTAAGAGAAGTGCAGGCAGGTTCTGAACGAATACCTTACAGGAGCAGACGGCAAGCTTACACGCTAAACTGCAGCAGGGGTTTGAACACGACATACCCCGATCACGGTTTTAACTAGCTGTGGCTTCATGGTGACACTGAGGGCCAGTGTGCGCCTGACCTGGCCGGCATGCCCCCCACCACCCGCAGCTGGGAGCGGCTCACTCACCTTCCGGAGCCGGGTGGCGGGCAATACTATCGTGGAGCAAACACCTTCTGTAGATCAGGCTCTGGCAGGACTGGTAGGTTAAAAAGCACCTGAAAGAAGACATGGTATCGTCAGTTCTACCCACACTGGAAAGCGGCAGTGCTGAGCATAATGCACCAGTCACACTAAAAGCCACACTAACCACGTAAAGGGCAGACATTGTCCACAAATTCATGGCCACCTCGCATCCCTCTGCAGCGGCTGGGCCCGCACCCACACCCAGGGAGGCGCAGCGCCCCAGCGACAGACAGTTGCTAATGCAGACGGTCACCGCGTGCTCAGCACTGGGAGACGTCTGTCCCTCCCTGATTGTGCTGGGGCTGGGTGGTATGCTGACAACCGACCACCTAGCACACTGACCATTATTCTTGTCAGTGACTGTTAAGATTGGGGACCAGCACTGTGTTTAAGAACTTGACAGCACAGTGGGGAAACCTGAAGGAGGGAGAACACAAAATGAATGGTGAGAAAAAGAAAGGGCGAGAACCTATGTGCCCAGGCTCAAGTCCATCCGCTGCTGTTCACGCACCTCTCCCAGGACCAGGCCAGGCAGGGCGGGGAACACAAGGAGGTGGGAAGGAGTGCATTTGGATTTGCACGGGAGGTTTTCCCAAAAGACAAGAGTTTTTAAGCTGAGCAGCCACGGAGCAGAAAAGTTCAAAGAGGAAGAGGAGGGAGGAAGAGATTCCAAGTAGGCTCGCTCTGCGGAGACTGGGGCGCACAGGAAGCAGCTCACACCTGGTGAGAGCCAGCACCCTCCCGTGGAGAAATGAGACGGAGGCGATCTGGCACCAACTCCAATCAGCAAACATGAGGGTACCTGTTGTTAGAGAGCCCAGCTGAGAGACTGTGATGCATGGCAGCTACTCCTGTGAGCTCTGCAGCCGGAACACAGGCTCCAGCTCTGCCACCACCACCTGTGTGACGGAGCAAACGATCTGCCTTCCCCAGGGCCAGCTGCCTCATCTGTAGAAATGAAATCACTGCTGTGTCCCCATGCACAGCGTCCGTGAGAATAGCGACTCAGGACACGCGCACCGCTCAGCAGAGCGCCTCCCACACCGTTGGTGCTCGAGATGTCGGCTATTCATCTGTCATGAACTGACTGCTGCTACATGGACATCAAGGACGTGAAGCAGACAGCTAAGAAGGGTCAGAGGCAGGGAGAATAGCAGGGAGTGCTGTGTCCAGGAAGCCAGTGATGGAAGTGCTTCAGGTGGAGGAGGAAAGAGAGGAGGAAGAGGAAGAAGAAGGAGGGGGAGGAGAAGGAGGAAGGAGAGGAAGAAGGGAGAGAAGAAAGAAGAGGAGGAAGAAGGAGGGGGAGGAAGAGGAAGAGGAAGGAGGAGGAAGAGGAGGAGGAAGAAGAAGAGGAAGAGGAGGAGGAGGAAGGAGAGGAGGGGAGGGAGAAGAGGAGGAAGGAGGGAGAGGAGGAGGAGGGGGGAGCTGCCCACTGTGTCCACTAAACGAGGACATGCTGAGTCTGGAGCGAGGCTAAGGGCAGAGAAGGAGGACTTCTACCTTTTATTATAAAGTTAAGCAAAAAAAGCACATCAGTGCTTTTCTATTCCACTAACTTTAACAGGTGTTACTTCAGTAATAACCATTTTAAAAATGTAATGCTACTTCGATGGAAAACAGCACTCCCCACATAAAGAAAGCCCTGTGTGTGCCAGGCAGCACACCTCGCCGCTGCAGGCGCCTGGCTTCGGCCAGCCGGAAGAAGCACCCCTGTGCCAGGGCTGACAGCAGCAGCTTCTCCAGCCTCAGGGGCAGCTACGCCGGGGAGGAGCCCCTTGCAGCGCTCTGCCTACACGAAAGGGAACCGGGAGCGCGAGCAGGGCCTGGCTTACCGGAGCCAAATGTGGCCGTTGGAGCAGACCGCCTGCTTGCGATCCGTGAAAGGCAAGATCTCCTTACACAGACTGCAGTGCTCAGGGAAGGTCTGCTTGTTCATCTTCTTTGAGATGTGGCCAATCAGCACCTGTGAGACAAAGCAGTCGGCGATGTTTAGCGGAGAGGGCGGGGCTGCCCGGCGCAAATGAAATGAACGGCGACGCAGCTTTGCACCCGACAGGATTTCCTTTCCATCACACTGTCCGGAGGGACAAGACTAGGCCTTCAACTGTGTCAACTGCTGAGCGAAACCTGCTCTTTCAGGGACCTCTGACAACGGGGTGGACTGTGACCACTGAAGGAAAAACTGTTCTGCAGACCACAATCTGTTACTTGCCTTGTTTTCGTTGCTTCTGAAACAAGGACTTCAGAGCTCTGTTAGAAGACAAAGTATTTAGCTATTACTTACAATATTCTAATTTTAAGAAGGAAAAGCATTAATTTCTGTAAGATAAGTATTATGTGAAATGCTAACTTGGTAGACTTGTACAAATGTCTATTCTTCAAGAAAGGCTTACAAAGGACAAGATAACCAGGATTAAAAACTAATAATTTCCCCTTCTGATGGCCCGAGACCCCTGAGGGATCCGGCCCAGTCGCCTGCAGTGTGAGACACACTGACCTGCGGAGAGGCAGGGTGGGGCGGGACCCACAGTGGGAGTGGAGAAGGGGGGAGAGGTCCACAGGCCGGTGCGAGACCTAGTCCCAACTTCAGCTGCCCCTTTCTCTGCTTTGGTCTTGCGGTTACACTACTTCAACAATGAAAGTCTCAAGAACACTGATCGACTTCATTCTTTTGTTGGAAAAACCTTCGTGGCTGTCCCACTGGGATGGGAACCCCAGCCCTTCAGAAACATCTTGTCCCACTAGCAGTTACTGTCCTGTGACGTTTTTAACCCATTTACACTAGAGCTGTAAGCCGCAGACGGCCCCTCTCCGCCTGCCACTCCCCACAACGTTTACTGGCGTCTGAAGGGGGTCTCACCTACTTACCCTGTACATAGTTTACAGATGTAAAGCCCGTTAACTTTTGGCTTTTTTTTTTTTTCCCTTCAAAGTTCTAATTATGGGCCCTACAGCAGGGACAAGCACCCTCCCTTTTCTAGGCCGGCCAAACACCCTGACCATGACAAAGCCTGCTCTCTCCCCGGGGGACGCGCTCAGATTTTACACCAGGAAGGGCTGCTGCTATTGGCTCCCAAGGGCCTTGCACGTGCACACCCAACTGCTTGCTGCTTTACCCCATGCCTTCTCAGGGGGGACACTCCTCCCAAAGGGGACAGAACATGAGAAAAGAAGCAGGGGGTGGCGGGGGGAACAGCGCGGAGTGCGCCCTCAGCCTGGAAACCTCGTCTTGCAAACCCGCACATCGCTCAGCCACTGAGAGGAAGAACAGAACTGTGTGTGACAGGACCATGTCCTCTGCGCCAACCTTCGTTTCCTAGTCCCGCCAGCACCCCGGCCGCTCAACCACCTCCAGGCACAAACCGAGCTTTAGAAACTCAATCAGGCCCCAAGGACAGCAGGCTTTTCAGTCTCAGCGTTCTTGCCGACCAACACCTACCCGCGCTGTCCGGTCGTCATACTCCTCGTCAGACATGAGGAAGTCGCAGAGCCCCCTGGTGGGGACGCTGGTGTTCTCCGTGATCCAGGTGTGCAGGTACACTTCTCCCAAGACCCGCTTCATGTGCTCCCTGCTCAAGTGCATTTCCACAGCTTCGATCTTCCCCTGGATTTCCAGCAGTTTCTCCTCCATCGGCTCATGGCCTCCGACATCTCCCGCCTGGGTGAGGGAGTCATCGGCGGGGTCGTCCGGGTCCCCCTCTTTGCTCTTCTCCTGAAGGCCTTGCTTACTCGCCTGTCTGGAGGACGTGCCTTCTTCCTGCTCGTCCTCCATGGGGCCCATCCCAGGGGAGTCGACTAGCAAGACTTTCGAGTCCTCCTTGGTGGGCTGCCACAAGGCTTCGGAAGGGGTTTTCTGCATCGACTGATACAAAATCCTCAGGAGAAAAAGCTTGAAACGCCAAAAGTAGGTGGCCCCGCTGCTTTCGATCTTTTTTTCCAAAGCTTCTTGTAAAAACGGAGGGATGTATTTATCTTTCAGAATCTTCCAGCGCACGAGGTCTAGTAAGTCTACCTGTTTAAAAAGGTTCTGAACCGAAGATTCCAAGAGCTGAGCAGCTGCCTCTTCAAAAGTTTTGAGAGCAACAAACTGGACCTGGTAGTTCTTGTTAACGGGATGGAGGCCATTGGCCATGCCCTCGGTTGTAATGATGGCCAGGTACGCACCGCAGGGGCTCACCGCTATCCCGTGTGTCCTCACGGAGCCAAACACCTCTGACAGCTTAATCAGCTGGTGTTCAAACTTCAAGGCGACATCGGTGAAGATGGGAATCAGCTGCCTCACCTTGCCGTCGCTGGAGCAAGTGTATACTGTCCCGTTCTGCTTGTCTGCCGTCATGGAAACGATGGGCATTGAGTGAAGGCCCGTGACGTGGGAATTGTGGACATTCAGACCTGCCTTGGAGATCAGCAGGAGACACCAGAACACATAGGGTCCTCTGGCAGCCACCACCAAGCTGCAGTTACACTTCTGGTAGGGGTGGTAGAGCGGGACACACTTGATGCTGTGCACGGGCAACTGGTCCATTTCTTTCCACAGGACAATGGGCTGCCTTAGCGTGAAATAGCCTTTAATGGCTTTGAGATTGACAGGGAGGATCTTTACGGGTCCGAAGGCACTCCCCACAATAAGGCCACTCATTTTCCGATTATTGTGCTCATATTCCCACCAAAACAAGACACTTGGAGAGCTGATTCCCGACTCGATTGTGTTGCAGGAAGAGATGGACTCCTTCCCCACGAAAGGCAGCTGGAACTGCCACACGGCGATGTTGCCGTTTTCAAAGAGGACGGCCAGGAGCACGCTGCCCACGTCCCGGCACTCGTTGTTGTGCGTGACCTGCTGCGTGGTGCAGATGCCCGACCACTCCATCCGCACCGGCGTCTGCATGCTGTGTCTCCTCTGGAACTCAGCAAAGTCCGCCAGGTTCCCTCCGGGGGCCTCGGTTTTAGAGAACCGGTAGCTGGTCTCAAAGAGACGGTCTCCGTAAATCTCAGTCAGGTCGACCAGCTGGACCCACTGCAGCCTGTTGAGGTTAGCCTGGATGGTCAGGCGATTGTCCAGGGTCAGAGCTGCCAAGAGGCACCTGCCATTAGCATCGCAGCCCATGGGGGACCAGGTGGTGTACTTGAACCCTCTCAGTGGGGGCAAAGCCTTCCCCTCAGGGTTGAACGCCCTGTCCAACATGAAGGTCTGGCTGATGGCGGGGTCTGGGGAGCTGGCAAATTTCTGTTTACACTGAGCAACTTCTGCTTTTGAGCCAACCTGGAGATAAGAGAGATAAAAACTATCAGATAAATATTTCACTCTAGAAATATGTTTACATTCTGAGGCTACAATAACTGAATATGTACAAAATTTTACATACAAAATATATATACAAAATTTTTCTATCAGTTTTGTTATTTTTAGTATGCCATGCATTTAAAAGAGCAAATACAAGCTTAAAGCTAAATAAGCATATATTCACAAAATGGTGATTTTTTTAAAAAGGATCAGAATAACTGTTGCCATTATTCATAGCCTGGCTTCCACCTTCTTAGGATGGACATACGCAATGAGGATGAGAGAGCTGTACTTAATTATTTTTTTTCATAGTTTTACTGATTTCATAGAGGAAGGGAGAGGAAGAGAGAGGTAGAAATAGCAATGATGAGAGAGAATCCTTGGCAGCCGGTCCAGGCTGCAACCCGGGCATGTGCCCTGACCGGAAATGGAACCGTGACCTCCTGGTTCATAGATCAACGCTCAACCCGAGCCACACCAGCCGGGCTGATTCTTAAGAGTCAACAGAGCATTTAGCTAAACTAGTCACAAAACAATAAAAGTGTTAAAATGCATGAAAATATACATCTTTGATACAGATAGGTATTTGGATTCTTACAATATCTTTGCAATACAAATGCAACCTTCCTCTCCCTCTTCCAAGTTCGTAATGTACATCAGCAGTACCTAACTTTATGATGATCTCTTTAAAAAGATTGTAAAGGGACATTGAAGGTGGGGGAAGAGCCCCAGCTGGTGTGGTTCAGTGGTTGAGCATCGACCCACGAGCTAGGGTCAAGATTAGATTCTCAGGCGGGGCACATGCCTGGGTTGCAGGCTCGATCCCTAGTAGGGGGCGTGTAGGAGGCAGCCAATCAATGATTCTCTCTCATCATTGATGTTTCTATCTCTCTCTCCCTCTCCATTCCTTTCTCTGAAATCAATAAAAATAACAAACAAAAAGATGGGGGAAGATAAATGACCAAAAGAATGTGGTCCAGAGCCATAAGGAAATAGCCAGGAAGCCTAAAGCGGGGAGGGGGAAGAGAGGGGGCAAGCAGAGGTCCAATAAAATATGGTTTCTGTTAAGTCAGAAGCAAGGAGAAAGGACTTGACGCACTGCGTTAGAGAAGGGGCTAACAGAGAAGCAAGCAGAATCGTGCCATTCCTTTTTGGTGTCACTCTCCTTTTCCAGATATGCTGCTTTTCTAACTGGACAGGGTAGAAAAATGTGATTCAAGAAGAACTCAAGCTAAGACATATACAGGCATAATAAAAGTCACTTCACATGAATTTAAGTCCCTAAACCCAGAGGAATTACACTCCAGGGCACAGACGGAACTTGGGAGATAAAGTTCGGACAACTGGGAATGTGTGAGAAAACGAGTGCAAGAAAGAGTTTCAGAATATCCCCAAAAGGTAAATAGGTAACAAAAGCCACAGACCATTAAGCCTGATAGGGAGTAAAATTCCTCAATATTTTAACAAATGACTGGCTTATGCAGACGGCAGTGACCATCAGAAACCAGCATAAGATAACTGGAAAAACGCAATGTTATTCTCTCTTCAGCTGAAACCGCTAGATAACATAAATAAGCTGCAAAATGAGAGGCAGATATAAAGTTGTCCAACAAATGAATTATTAGACCCACTTTTCCTAAAGCAGGGGTGGGCAAACTTTTTAACTCGAGGGCCACAATGGGTTCTTAAACTGGACCGGAGGGCCGGAACAAAAGCATGGATGGAGTGTTTGTGTGAACTAATATAAATTCAAAGTAAACATCATTACATGAAAGGGTATGGTCTTTTTTTTTTTTAGTTTTATTCATTTCAAACGGGCCGGATTCGGCCCGCAGGCTGTAGTTTGCCCACGGCTGTTCTAAAGCGTGTTACACGCAATACTCCCTTAAATTGTCCCTTGAGGAGTTCTGTGGCTGTGGTCATTCCCCCTGAAGAGTTACAGGGGCAAGTAGAGACTTAGTATCGAACTTTTAAAAACAGCCTGTGTGTGTGTATGGACGGAGGAGGGGGTCATCCTAAAAAAATGCCCTGGAATAGTGTCTCAGGCAGCACATCTTGATTCTAAAAAGGCACTTAGGTAATCTTCTGGATATACTTACGGGCATGCTGGAGACTTAGTATAAACCGGAAGTTCCAATGATGGGTGCAGCTTTCTAGCTGGTTATAAAATAATGCTAATAAAAGCCCAGAGCTTCCTAGGGTAGATACAATGTAAACGATGACACAATGAATCCTGGCTCTGTCAAGTAACAGCTCCGAGCCCCTGCACACACTGGGTAGACCTCTGGCCCTAAGTTCCTCAGTTACAGAGAATAATACTGCATGTCTCACAGAGTCAGGACGGTTACATAAGTCAAGATATGTAAAGCGTATATTAGTAAGTGCTCAATAAATGTTAGCTATGATGATGACTATTAAATTCTCTTAGGGGTAAGTAAATGTTAATGAGACCTAATAAGAGTATTATAAAATGTAGGGTAATGTCCACGAAATGAAAGGTAGATATCCTATAATATTATGTTAGAATAGGTAACTTACCATAAACAAAAGCTACCATAGAACTAAAAGTAAACTTATAGAATTTGTAACCCAAAGCAGCAGCACAAGATAAAATACAGGAAGCTCACGCAACCCTTCGTCCTACTCATGTAGAAAGAGCTGTTGGCAGGATGGAGAGCAGCATGAATCTGGACCAGCAGGGAAATCCCTTACTGTTTTTTGCAGCAATTTTTAATATGTTAGTTTGAAAGAGCCTACTGCACATCGCAAAATTAGTTAATTAAAATAAATATTCAGATGCCCAAGAAACGTACCACTTCAGAGTCCAGCTCGCAGAGGCCGACCCCGGCCAACCATTTAATTACATACTACTAGAGGCCTGGTGCACGAAATTCGTGCAAGGGGCTCAGCCCTCACAGCAGCCCTGCCTCCTGCCCACTGGTAGTTTCCGAAGGTCATCCCAGAAGGTCATTCCGGAAGTACATATGAACATCCTTAAAGACGGCAAGTTCCTTTCTTCTGCCTCCCTCCTCCAGCGTTTCTCAACTTCACAGCACCACCAGCCCCTGCCCACCTGATCTGTTTATATTTGGACCAATTTGTTCATATCTTCTCCAAGAGGAGCTTAGAGGGCTTAGTCATACAAGTTTACCAATGACCTAATTCAACACCAAGTTGTCTGCTTAAAACTTGAATGAATTATGCTAAAAAGTGAAGCATCAATTGATCGGCCAGCTGTTAAGGTATATGTAATGTCGGGGGGACGACACCCTATAGATGCGTAACTATCACCACCTGCTAGAACACTGGCATTTTTTCAGGACTCGCTAAGAGTGCAAGCTCCCGGGGCAGGGACTGCTTCATTTTCAGGACCTAAGTCAACACCCCGCTGACAGAGTGGCATCCGAGCGTCTGTCCAATGAGTGGATTTACACTTTGATAGATCACATATACCCACACAGATCTTTACAGGAAACAGCGAAAGTGTTTACACTGGGCTTCTAAGCCATGAAAAAGAACCTTAGGGGAAAAAAAACAAAACCCTGGAAAAGAACACTACTAGAGAAAGACTTAGGAACCCCCAAGTTCTGGAGGCAAACTTCGTTTCTATGAAGCTGGAAGCACTAACTACACAAAGGCCATTCCACTCCCCGAGGGGTTTTCGCTGTTAAACAACCACCAGGGCGAGCGCTCCAATCCAGCACTTGCCCACCTGCCCAGGGTGAGACCCATTCATAACAGAGTCGCTGCAACAGGTAAGACCACGGAAAGGACCAACTTCTCTTCTCCAAAAGCAAAGGAAGAGGGAGAGGAAGGCACATGTCGGAGAACAAAGCCAGCCGGGGGCCTCCGGGCGTGAGCCCCAGACAATGGGAGCCGCGGCGGGGCCGGGGGTGGGTCACCGGGGGGTGGAGTCTCAGGACGCACCGCGCCGAGCTCCTCCTGCGCCGCAGCCCGCCGGGCGCGGGGGACCGGGCTCCGAGGGCCCCTCGGGGCTGCGCGTGCCCCTGCACGCGGGGCACACAGCGCTGCAAGGTTGTGTGTCGTCAGCTACGGCGACCCCAGCCGCTCCGCCCCGAGCGCGGGGTGCAGACGGGAGTCCCCGGGGACCGGAGGCGCGGCCGCGGGAGGGCCGGGCTGGCTTACCTTGAGGAGGCAGCTGCTGAGAGGGGCGGGCACGGAGGTGCGGTGGATAACCAGGTCCTGGCCCGGGTTGTGCACGTCGCAGATGAGCTCCAGGACGGCGATGCTGCGCGCCGTGGACACGGACACGCGGTGGTCTTCGGACCAGGCCAGCGGCTCCAGGCCGCTCACGGCGTGCTGCAGCTTCACGGCCGGCTCCCGCCGAGTCGCCAGGAGGCGGAACGCGTCGCTGGGCCCGGGGGTCGCGTCTGTCGCCGGCTCCCTCCCGCCCGCCTCGCCCTCCTCCTCCTCCTCGGGCGGCGCAGGCCCGTCGGCCGCGGGCCGCACCCGCTTCTTGTCGGGCGTGTTCATCTCCCGTTAGATGCGGCGGCCGGATCCCCGGGCGCGCCAATCCCGCGTCGCCGGCCGATTGCCGCCTCCCGCGCCCGCCGCCAGTGGTTCCCCAGCGCCCTCCGCGGCGATTTTTCTCCCCTCAGGCCCAAAGCGCCGCCGAGCCAGGAAGGACCCCGCCGTTGCTAGGCGACCCAGCCTGGCCGGGTGGCCAAGGCGCTGCCTGTCTAAAAAAAAGTGCCACCTCTACAGGCGGGCCCCAAGCGCCTGCACTTGGCTCACGGGTGGGCTGCGAGCAGGGAGTCTAGCGAGCCCCCACTTGGTGTGATCAAGCCTCAGACCTTTTTTAGTGACTTCCCTGGGGCCACTCAACTGCTGAGTTAAGAGTCACCCGAGGGCAAACGAAAGAAATGTTGGTTAGATGGCGCACGGCCTCATTCCACAAAGGAATACAAAGAACTTCTCAAGCATGGACTCTGGGCTTGAGTGTCACTTGGCATCCGCCGCCACAGGCCGAGCCCCGAGGGATGCCAAGCGGGACGGCCCCCCCGCCCGCGCCCCCCTCACCCCACCTCGCCCCCCGGCGCCGCGGCTGCGGTCACCCCGGGGGCGGGTCGTGTGAACGCTCTCGGGCCCTGCGGACCCGGAAGGGGCGCGGCCACAGGCGGGGGCGGGGCAGCTACGCGGGGTCCTCGCGCGCGTCCCACGTGAGCGCCAGCGGAGCCACGGCCCTAGTTGTCGAGGTCCAGACGCGCCCGCTGGTCCGCGAGTGTCCGTGCCTCCCCGCCGGCCATGGCAGTCACCGACGGAGCGCCTCTCCAGCTTTCCGAGCCCGCCGCCGCCGCCGCCGGGACGTCCTCCGGGCCCCGCGCGGCCCCGGCGAGGCGGGTGAGTTCCCACCGACCACAGGCCCGAGAGGCCGTGTGGCCTCGGCCCGATTTGGAATGATTTCCGGAGTTGGGGGGCGGGGGGTGGGGGGGAGTCGGACCGATTCTGGAGGTGTCGCCGAGCCTCGGGTGTTTAAGGGCAGATTACACCCCCACCCTCGGGGGGAGAGCCGGCGGGGCCGCTGGTCGATGGAGTCGGAGGCCCGGGCTGGAGCCGCCTCCCCTGGAAGCGAGGGTGGACGCTGGGGCCTGAGGCCCAGCCCTGACCCCACCCGCGTCTCGCGGCCATCGTTTTTTCTCGACCGCCAGGGTCGTTGGTTCCCGCGGCGAGGATTGGAGACCGGGGTTTCTCTAAGTGTTTTCAGAAAATGGCCTGGACGCCATCCCTGTGCAGAGAGGGGGAAAGTAAATCCAGCTCGTCGGGGTAACTCCCTCGGCGGGGAGGGGGCGGGGGGGGGGCGGGAAACTGGTGTCCAGGAGGATGGCCTTCCCGCCCGGAAAAGGGGAGGGGTCCGGGCAGAAAAGCTCTTGTAAAATCGCGTGACTTCAAACCCCAGAAAAAGCGCAGTCTCGTACCAAAAACTTGTGTGTGTGTGTTTTCTTGGAAAAAGCAACAGATCATTCCGTTGAAAATTCTATTGCCAAGTTTCGGGGTGGCCGAAATTCCTTGAGTTCTTATAAACTAACACCCAGTGTCTCGCTGCTCTTTGATTTTTTTAAAAATTTTTTTTTATATGTTTTATTGATTTTTTACAGAGAGGAAGGGTTAGGGGATAGAGAGTTAGAAACACCGATGAGAGAGAAACATCCATCAGCTGCCTCCTGCACACCTCCTTCCGGGGATGTGCCCGCAACCAAGGTACATGCCCTTGACCGGAATCGAACCTGGGACCTTTCAGTCCGCAGGCCGGCGCTCTATCCACTGAGCCAAACTGGTTAGGGCTCTTTGATGATTTTTTTATTTTTATTTATTTTTTTGTGTGCCCGTGTGCGACCAACTTTAGGATTTGCAGGTTTGGGGGTAAAGTTTCTGGCTTGCCAGTGGTGTGGCGGCATCTGGGGGGGTGGTGGAGGAGAGAAGGAGGTAGGAGGAGGAAGAAGGAAGGAATGTGGGGGCAGCCTGGGGTTTGGAGTGAGACAGACCTGGGATTAGGTGCCGGCCTTGCCACCCACTAGCTCTGTGACCTGGAGGAAGTTACTTCACCTCTCTGATCCTTCCTTTTCCTAGCCATAAAGTGAGAACAGTCACTTCTACTTTACGGAAGGTTATTATGACGATGGAAAAGGTGATGTACGTAACAACTATACATTTCCTGAATCAGAGGCATTTAATAAATGATAAAACATAAGTCAGTTCATCTGGGCTCCATTTTGTGCAATAGAATTGCTACATCGGGAGGGCTGTGGGGTGCCTGTACCAGGTACTTGCCTTGTAACTAACACATAAGCACTTACTGATTCTGAGTGAGTTGCGTAAATAAACATAGGATGTCTGATTTTACCAGTGTTTGAATTATTGTGTCAAAAGGGTGTTAATGAGTTGATGTCAAGTGTCTGCAGTGGTCTTGTCTACATTTTTATTTGTGTCTTGAATGAGGATTGTGCTGATCAAATTTGCCAGTAGCCTGAACTTGGGATGGGTAGCCAGTACACTGATTTGGAAAGACTTCGAACTCAGTGCAGGATATTTTCTTTCTAAAGTTCTTTTTTCCTGATTATTAAAACAAAGTTAATAATTTTGAAAATATTAATTAATAATTAGAAAATTCCAGAAGTAGATTTAAAAACACACACCCATCAGCCTGGTTAACAGTTTGGTATCTGTCCTTTGTAGAAAACGACTCAAAACTAAATAGGGATCAAACTATTCATGATGTTTTCTAACGAAACATCATCATACAACAAGTAAGTAGTATCATAGCATTATCATCAGGAACCTGGGCTGTGAGATGACGCCGGGCAAAGCCTGGGTCCCTCTGGGGTCCTGGGGCAGCTCATCTCACACCTCAGTGTTCTCAGCTCAAAGTGAGATGATACCATACCTGTATTGATAAGTGAGTTAATTCACATGAGTACTAACTACTCAGTATGTTTATTAACATCAAGGACGTGGTATCTAGACTTTTAGGGCTAGGAGGCCCCAGAGGTCATCTGCCGTAGCCGCTCATTTTAATGGGAAGGACAGCCTCAGAGAGAAGTGACTTGCTTAGTGCTGTGCGGCTAATTTTAAGTAGATCTAGGTATGTCCTTGCCCCTCTCTGCTCAGATGCCACCTCGAGAAGCATTCCTGTCCCCTGGCCATGGGCGCTCCTAACCCTGTGCACAGACTCTTCTATGGTACAGCTCTAGGTTTGGGTTTTGGGTGCTGCGCTTTGGTCTCTTTCACGAGCGTGCTAATCTTGCAGCTTTGTACCCTAAGGATCAGGCTGCGGATAGCTGCTGAGTGGCCAGTATTTGAAGTTAATGTATTGTGGGTGGGGGAAGCCAGCAGTAGTCAAGTGTCCAGATTGTGGAAAGGGAAAATTCCATCGCGTGTAATTCGTTCACCTCACACGTGCTTATTGAGCACACACTGTGTGCCAGGCACGAGCCAATGCAGGGGCGGCCTGGGTGGAGAGAGGAGACCAGGAAAGGCTCTTCCGAGGACAAGTAAGCCTAGATCTGAAGGATGAGTGTTCGTTGTCCAGCCAGAGGGAGGTTTGGAGACAATGGGTGTGGGAACAGCACGTGCAAAGGCCCTGAGGAGGGAAGGAGCGTGGCACATGCTATGAATTAAGGACGACCAGGACAGCAGAGGGTACAGCTGAGACTGGCGAGATGGGCAGAGCCAGATTCTAGAGCAGCCGTGGGCAAACTACGGCCCGCGGGCTGGATCTGGCCCGTTTGAAATGAATAAAACTATTGAAAAAAAAGACCGTACCCTTTTATGTAATGATGTTTACTTTGAATTTATATTAGTTCACACAAACACTCCATCCATGCTTTTGTTCTGGCCCTCCGGTCCAGTTTAAGAACCCATTGTGGCCCTCGAGTCAAAAAGTTTGCCCACCCCTGTTCTAGAGGGCTTTGTAGATCAAATTACAGATTTTTTATTTTAGCCTAAGAGCCTGTCTAATACTGTGCTTAACTCTGAGTACTTGTTTTTAGAGAGAAGTTGGCATGGGAATAAAGGGTGAGCCGGATGGTAAGGGATCTAAAATCTGTGTCCTATTTGGAATATTTAGTCCAAAGAGGAGGGAGAAAGGCAGTCATTTGATGTACGAAGGAATATTATGTGCAGAGGAAGTACTCGTTCTGTGTTGCTGCAGAAAGCATACTCAGGCTCAGAGGTAGATGTTCAAGGCGGCAGATCCTGCCTGAAGGTCAGAAACAGCTTCTAAACCCCTAGAATCTGGCCGCCTTGAGGGATGAGACCAGAAGAGGAGGTATATAGACAGCAACTGCAAGGCCACCTGTCGGGGCCCGGGGTGGGGAGTGTGTGCCTGGTGGGAGCGGCCTTTGTGCCTTTTCATGCTCCGGTAGCCCATGTGCCATGAACGGGATAAAATCTGCGCATCTCACTCTGCCCTGCGGATGGTTCAACAGACCTCACATTTGACCTCATCTCCTTTTCTTCCTTTTTCTTTCTGTAATCTGAAAATTCATGCACTTGGGACTTTGTAAAAAATTTGTAAAATGAAGTAGGTCAGTACTTACGATTAATATTAAATGTTTGAAGTGTGTTATTAATTTACTTAGATATAGAAGACCTTATGGTTGCCAGGAACAAATAACTATTATTGGTAGGTTAGTCTGAAACAAATTGTCATGGCTAAAACAAGCTGGTGTGTGCCCAGCTGGCATGGCTCAGTGGTTGAGCATCGACCTATGAACCAGGAGGTCGTGGTTCAATTCCTGGTCAGGGCACATGCCAGGGTTGTGGGCTCAATCCCCAGTAGGGGGCAGGAGGCAGACTATCAGTGATTCTCCCTTTCCCTTCCTTTCTATGAAATCAATACAAATCTATATATAAAAAATAATAATAATAAGGGCTCTAGCCCGTTTGGCTCAGTGGATAGAGCATCGGCCGGTGGACTGAAGGGTCCTGGGTTTGATTCCGGTCTAAGGCACATGCCCAGGTTTCGGGCTCGATCCCCAGGAAGGGCATGCAGGAGGCAGCCTATCGAGGATTCTCTCTCATCATTGATGTTTCTATCTCTCTTTTTCTTCCTTCCTCTCTGAAGTCAATAAAATATATTTTAAAACTAAAAATAAAACCAGCTGGTGCGTACATGAAAGTCATCATTTCAAGCTAAGAGGAAAAGAACGTTCCCAGAGAAACCAAAGCTCCAGAGGAGCAGGCACTGGCGACTCACACGATGTTTTCTTTTCCTGTGTGAATTGGAAGAGAAGGCCAAAGAAAATGGAGGGATTGGCTGTTTCTCCTCCTGGGGTAGTTGGACAGTGTGTACTCAGTCACATTCATGTTATGGAAATAGGAACCAACAGGCAAGAAAATAACCTGGTGATGTAGCCTGTAGTCAGTGATCAGGGGGGAATTGAAGGGCGAGGGGAGTTGGAAGAATTGTGGGAGGAGTGATGGCTGGAACAGGATTCCCATTTGGAATGGAAACTGCGAGTAGGAATTGTCTCCACGCCATCTGAATCTGGGGGCGCAGCTCGAGGGGAGGATGGTGGTGTTCCAAGCGCTCTGGGGCAGCAGTGATGGAGGTTCTGCTTCCTGGGCACGAGCTGGGATGCAGCATAGTCACCCCGGGCTTTGTTGGTAGAGAGAAAAGATTTATTCTCTCCCACCCCGGTTCTCATGTAGTGGGTCCCTAGCTGCTGGGGTCGAAGTTCTTCTGTGTCTAGGTTCTGTGTCTAGGTTCTGAGTCCTGTTGTCTTGTTACATCTGTATTTATACCAGTTGATTCCAATCCTATCAATCTCTATTCCAAAGGTTAGGGCGTTTCTTAACTCCATTCCAGGGAGTAAAGATTATGTAGCTTAAGCATGATTGTTCGTAGTTAAAGTGATTAACTACCCACCTGGCACTTAGTTAAGGGGTTTTATACCCTCCCTAACTTGAGGGGAAAATCCCTACCTGGGGAAACAACCTTTCTCGGAGAGGTGACCTTGGTTAAAACACATAGAGCCAAGAAGGTGAGCAAACATATTAAGAACAGTATGCTGTATACGCCAGGTCCCTTGAAACAGCAAGGATGGACCGGCTCCCGGCACCTAGCGATATGGACTGACTTAGCAGCCAGACTTCTCTGAAAACAAACTCGCTGGTTAATATTGAGCCCGAAAAATGCTCCTCCCTCCTGCTCCTCCCCCTCATCTTGGCTGAGCTGGTAGTTACGATGGATGGTGAGGTCTCATAGATGAGTGAGTTGAGCTTTGTGGGGTTTTGCTTTTGGAGGAAAAAAGCCGAGTCCAAGAGCCTGATGGCAGGCCCTAAACTGTTGCTTGACATATGGGGCCTAATGATCTCTGCGGGGAGATGCCATTCCGTGGGCAGTGACGCTTCACTCTGAGGCCTGCCTTCATGGACTAATGCACCTCTCGCTGCTCTTTCCTTTGGGGAATGACACAGCGAGCACAGGCCACCAAAAGGAAACGCCAAGCGTCCAATGAGGCTCCCCCAGCCAAACGGGGGAATGCGGCGTCCTCTCTCCCCGCCAAGAAAACCGCTGCTAAGCCAGCGCAGAGGGGCCTGAAGGGGAAGGCGCAGAAGGTGTTTTCTCGGAAGAAGGCTTTGGCTGGTGCGAGTGAGAAAAGCCAAGAGCAGAAGCCGGGCGTTAAGACTTCATCGTTGTTTAAAAACAACCCTGAGATTCCGGAGCTCCCCAGGTACGCCCAGGGCAGCGCACCTCGGGAGGAAAGGGCTGGTGGACTCTGCCCTTTTTTTTGTTTGTGGGAACTCACACCCGATTTTGTTCGTCATTTACAGACCTGAGGTCAAGCAGGTGCAAGAAAAGGTGTTTTCTTCAGATGCTTTTCATGAGCTGGACCTCCACCCGCATCTGGTAAGTTCCTCTCTGGTTCAGGGGGTCGCTGGTTTGGTGGACTTATTCATGCAGAACGTCTGAAAGGACAGCCTAGGGAGACATCGCCGCTCAGGGGCTCTGCTCCCAGTTACCTGTGTGAGCTCAGATCGATAAGCACTCTTCCAGGGCAGTGCTTAGCCGTTCACTATGTCCTCATCCCCCTCACCCGTTCCCTCCCTAGTTCAGTTTAGGACTGAGATCCGTTTACAGGGCTTGAACTCAGCCTCCTCATGACTGGGTAGATGTGACTTTGAGGCTCCCTGGCGCAGATGTCACAGTGGCCGTAAGGGGGGACTGAGCTGCATCTTGCTGCTAAGGAACGTCTGTGGTTATAAAGAACCGAAGGAGAAAGAGACTGTTTTAACGCGCATTTTCTATAAACAAATGAACCCTTTTTTCTTTCCCATGGCTGAGCTTGCTTTGCTTTATGAGAAAGGAGAGGAAATCCGTGAACTTCAGGGATTCCCTTTGCTCGCATGGCCCTGGCTTACCTCCTCCTTCAGGGTGGGTCACACAGCCCGTTGGCTCACCCACAGGTCTGAGCAGGGTTTCTCAGCCTCGCGGCGGCGCGCACATTGGGATGGTAGCTCACTGTAGGCTGATGAGCGGCATCCCGAGCCCCTGCTCACTTGATGCTGGTAGCGCCCCTCCCACCGTTTTAACAACCGGAGATTTCTCCAGGGGTTGCCTCCTCGGGCAGAACCACCCCCTGCTGAGCACCACCGTGGTAACCAGTTTCATCTGTGGTGGGGTTTTTTGGGTTGTTTTTTTGCATCCTTATTTGCAAATATAAATATATTTGTATTTTATATAAATTTATACTAAAAATTTGATAGTTAAAGAATATATATATATATATATTTTTTTCTTCTTCTCTTTCAGATTTCCACACTAAATACAGTCTTGAACATATTTCATATGACCAGGTAAGAGTTCCAGGCGAAGCGTGATGTTCTTAGGACTTAAGTGGTAAAATTGTATGGAATCTGAATTGTCTGTGGAAGACTGAGCCAATTTGTGTGTTAGTGTTAGAGAACAATGCCAGGTTGTTGGCTGTTGAGGGTTCAACCTGTCTGTCCCTCAGCCCCTCGGTTTCTCCACCTGCCAAATGGGGAAACCCTCACCTCTAAACTGTAGGAGGTCTCTGGCCTGGAGGATGGTCTGCCTAAGACCTCACTGCTGTTCGTGCTGCCCTGAAAGTAATTTGTTAAAAATACAGAATGTCTCGTGCAGTTTCTTGGTAGTAGGATATAGTCAACCTAAGAGACAGACGTGAATATGTGGTTGGGTGTAATGGGATACGAAAAACTTAAAAAATGTTTGTGACTAATGAAGACTCCCAGAGGCGAGAGTCCTCTCTGAGTGTGTGCTTCTATAGGTAAAAATAGGAATGTTAAGAATAAAGGAAGCACCCTCACCATTTGTTCAGTTTTGTCGACCCACTTTAAATGGTTCCTCTCCCCTTTCGGTTGCTGGTGTTTAAATGCGCACGTGGACACATGCCCCGTGTGTCCCTGCAGTTATGTCCTGGTTTTCTGCAGCGTGAAGCAGTTCCTGGCTCGGGGGCTCACAGCTTCCTGTACTCCTCTGTGCGGGGATCTTCCCCTACTGTGTCGCCGCCTTTCGTGTTCCCTCTTCCAGAGGCAAGAGGGCACGGCAGATGCTTTCACCAGCGCCAGGCTGTCGTCATGCCGTCCCGTTTTTGTCCTTAGCTGGTGGGATGGGATGGCCACTCTCTGGCTTGCCTCAGCATTTCAGCTAAGTTCCAGGACCGTAGCTGAGGGTTTTATTCTCCTGCTCATGAGAAGTGTCTCAGCATCTTCACTTGACTGTTTCGGTAACGTCTAAGGAGGCAGCCGGTAGAGCAGCGCATGGGCAGTTGCCTTCGGTGTGTCCTGCATGTCTGCCTGTAAACGCACGTGGGTGATGTGTGTGGCTAACCATGTTCTTTCTTTTGGGTGGCCCAAGTGTCCAGAAGCAAAGCATTCCTGCGCTGCTGGAAGGCAGAGACGCTCTCGTGAGATCTCAGACGGGCTCAGGTCAGCCGTCATTTAACTTCTGCCCTCCCCCCAGAAGCCCAGCCACAGTCCTGGCCTGGGCTATAGAGAGAGGTGTCTGCTCGTGGTAGTGGCTGCTTTGTTGTGTTTGAGGAAGGGGAGGCCATGCTTTCGATCAGAGCCCTGGATTAATTCACGTAGTGATAGGAAGGGGGCGATGGACGGAGCCGTGCGAGTCGGGTTCTGCTCTCGTTCCTCAGAGCCTGACTCAGGGCTGGGCCAGGTCCCCCATCTGTGCCAGAGCTGCCCGTCCTTACTCCATGGCGATGCGTATTTCCTTCTGCTACTAAACAGCGTTCTGGCCCGAGCACACACTGCTGGGATGCGGTCGGTCGCTCAGACATGGAACCTGCTTTGGCATGTTCCAGAACAACCCAGGCATGTTCTTCTGACCCTCTTGTGCCCTTCATCAGCTCTTCTCCACGTCCCCCAACTCAGCCGTCATTCAGGGGAGGAAACCCCAAATTGTCGCCATCCTGGGTTTCTCCCAGTCTCTAGCGGCTGGGGCTCGCCTGGTCCCTCCCACTCTAGCACCACAGAGGACTTTACTTGCCACAGAGTGCATTCGAGAGGTTAGACACCGCAGAGGAGGAGCTGGCTAGCTTCTGGAGACAGCCCTCCAGCTTTTGTGTAGTTTAGGGAATGTATCACCGAGTCCCGCTAGAGCAGTGGCTCTCAACCTTCCTAATGCCGCGACCCTTTAATACAGTTCCTCATGTTGTGGTGACCCCCAACCATAAAATTATTTTTGTTGCTACTTCATAACTGTAATTTTGCTACTGTTATGAATCGTCATGTAAATATCTGATATGCAGGATGTATTTTCATTGTTACAAATTGAACATAATTAAAGCATAGTGATTCATCACAAAAACAATATGTAATTATATATGTGTTTTCCGATGGTCTTAGGCGACCCCTGTGAAAGGGTCGTTCGACCCCCAAAGGGGTCGCGACCCACAGGTTGAGAACCGCTGTGTTAGCGGCAGGAAGGAGGGAGCTGGAGCTGCAGTTTTGTAGGAGGACCGAGTGTACAGAGGAGTGTGAGACAGTGGGCTCCGTTTCTGCCTCTTGGCCGTGGGCTTGCTCTTCCCTTTCCCCAGATTCAGGGCTGCCCGCGGGGAGCAGGGCCGCTTTCCGTACTGTCATCCACAGGGGCTTTGGTTTTAATGTCTTTTTTACTTTTTTAAAAGGTAAAACTCTGGCCTATTGCATCCCTGTGGTCCAGTCCCTTCAAGCAATGAAAACGAAAATACAGGTGAGTGTGAGTGTGCTTCTCCATGTTGTTCCTAGCGCCTGGGAGCCATCAGGCGGAAGCACGGCCGGGATACCGGGACCGGAAGACGCCGCCTTCCCTTCGCATTGTTTCCTCGCTCTTTACTCCATTTCTCACAGCGGCTGCCTCCGCGGGCTGCCCAGCATGCAGCAGAGCAAAGGGATTCACCACCATCCTAGTAGGTCTAACAGGACATGTGTCAGGTGCTCCCGGAGGTCAGACGTGCTGCCAGATGCCTTGCCTGTGTGATCTTGAATCTTTAGCTGCCTTGGCCCCACCGAGTTGTCAGTATTACTGTTACCCCCAGGTTTACATGAAAAATGGAGGCTTGGGGAAGTTCAGTAACTTACCCAAACCATGTGGCGAGTAATGGGGAACTGCATTCCCACCTCAGTTCTCTGTGGCTCCAGAGACAAGCTCTTCTGCTTAAGAAAGGTGAACGTTGTATGTAAATGTGGTTTGTCATGAATAGTAGATGTGGAAATTAGCACCCAATTAGTGAGTTTGACAGTGGAACGCCTGGTGTTGAGCATGTTCTAGAAGCTTCCTTCAGTTGTGAAACAGTTAGTGCCTGGGCCACAATTGGGTCCTTGGTGTTCCCTGGGAAGCCAGTTAACCGCCACCTTCCACAGACATAGGAGTCATCTCAAAACCCGGCCCAGAATCCCACAAATACAGCCCTGCTTCGTCTCTAGAGGAAACAGCGAGGTCAGAAATAGGAGTCAGATAAGAGCTAATTGGTTCCTATTTTCTCGGTTTGGACACGCAGGATTAGATGTGTATCGAGCCCATCTGATAGTTGAGTGCCAAAATAAATAATGAGAGTGTTGGATTATAGCCCGTAAACTTAAACAAATTCCATGAGTCCAAACTGATAAGAAGAAATGACTGAGTAAATAAATAAGTGGTGGAAGGGAAAGCCCTTCCTCATAGTAGAAATGTGAAGGAAAATGTAGAACGAGAGATGGAAATAGAGCAGCAGCCTTTGGCAGGGCCACAGGGGGAGTGTTCCAGGCAGGAATCGTCACAGATGCTAACGTGAGTGGGTGGAAGTGATGAAATGGGCTATTTACGTAGTTTCAGAGCAGCTCCCCACAAGGCGCTCTTAATCACAAAGGGAAACTAACCTTCCAGCGGGAAGCCTGGCTGCCTCCTAACCAAGCCATCCAGCTGGCGTCACCGGCGCTAAGACGTGGGCCTCACGGGCCCTTGTGTGCTGCAGGTCCGGAGGGCGCAGCTCCACTTCAGTAGTTTTCTTGCCCAAAACACATAACCTGAGTTTAATCATAAGCAAACATCAGCCAAACCCAAATCGAAGGATACTCTACAAAACAGCTGACCAGTACTCTTGTTCAAAAGCATTAAGGTCACAAAAGACAAAGAAATAACACAGAACGACCCAGAGTAAGATATAGGAGACTGACCACTCAATGCAGGTCTGGTCCGGACCTGGATCCTAGTCTGGGGAAAGGATGGTGGGAGGTCAGTTACTGGGATTTGAATGAGGCCGATAGGTTAGTTAATAGTGTTTAATCAGTGTTCATTTCCTGGTTCTGATCATTGTCCCGTGATTTGGAGAATCCATACCATATGAGGCAGCGGGGAGAAGGGTTTCAGGGAGTTCTTTGTACTACTTTTGCAATTTTTATTGGTTGATTGATTGATTTTAGAGAGAGAGAGAGAAACATCGATTTGTTGTCCCACTTATGCATTCATTGGTTGATTCCTGTATGTGCCCTGACGGGGGATTGAACCTGCAACCTTGGTGTGTTGGGATGATGCTCTAACCAACTGAGCTACCTGGCCAGGGCTGTGCATTGTTTTGTAAATCTGAAACTATTTCAAAATGAGTCAGTTTAAATTTTATTTAAACTCTATGTAAATGATTGTAAATGAATAAAACAGAAGTCATACACAATCATCCAAATTATGGAACCTTCTAGAGCCAGTAAAAGTGCTATTTTTTTTTCCAAGTATTATTTGTGAACTTGTGTTCTTGCCATGTAATTGAAATAAGGTTACAAACCAGCACATAGAGTATGACTCCAACTTCGTCAATGATGATAAAATCTGTGTGTATATAAAAAAGATGAGAAAGATGCCTATCAGACGATGAATGCTAGCTTTCCCTGAAGTGGTGAGTGAGGTGTTTATTTCCTGCGGTGACTGCCTTTTCCTCCCCATGGCGCTCAGTGAGAGTCCCACCGGGCTCCTCAGCGTCGCACGGGGAACAGAGAGGAGAAGCAGGTCATCATGACAGTGCGGTGGAGCCTCCCCCCTGACAGGCTCCAGAAATGCCAGGGCAAGGCGTTAGTTCACTCAGAGGTGGGGAGGTGGGGGGTATTGGAGCTGGGGTGGGTCCTGCAGTCCTAGCCCACCTGTCTGGTCTCACAGATGGGGACTGAGGACAGGGGAGGTTCGATTACACACCGGGGAGCCCGTGCGGTGGGCAGCTGTGCTCCAGTCTGAGCGTGACTCTAGGCAGACCATTTCACCCTCTGCCTCCCTGACTTCACCGGTGCCATGGCGACTGCAGTGCCTCTCTCCTGGGGTGAGGAGCAAGTCAGCTGGGTGCACGTGGAGGGCTGAGAATGGTGCCTGTCACCTGGGAACCACCTGCTCGTTGTGGGAGCTGTCGTCATCATCATCAACACGCTCCCAGGGCTGTTTAAAGGGCAATGGCTTGATTCACTTATATTCAGAACCATTAACAAGCCAGGCAGTTGCTTTTAATTTGCTCAACTATTTTTAATATCGCTAACAACTCATCCTATTCAAGACTGAAATATTCTGTAGAGAGAGTTTTCCAAGCACAAATTTAACTCACTGATTTCAAGTAATACTCATATAGACCCTTGGAGTTCATTGTAAAATGATTTGACCTGTAAAAATCATATGTGGAGGGAGCAGCAAATTCAAGGCCCCCAACGGAGTCTTCAATTACTTTGGGAATGAAACGGGAAAGGGCTGCTCTGCTGTGCACACTCGCTCAGTCATTTTGGCTCTGATTCTTCTGACATCACATCCATCCTCTTCACTCACTTCTGCTCGGCGAGGAATTGCTTTTTCTTTCTTTCCGTCTGTGTAGTAACACCTTTTGAAATGTCAGAATCTCCTACCGTCACACTGTGGCACGTCGCTACCGTTGTACTAACATGTTTACCGTTCCTCGCCCGGCTTCAGCGCAGGCTCGCCAAGTTGATGTTGAGTACAGGCGGCTCTAGTTTGAATTCCAAATCCTTTTCTCCTTGTGGGTAAATGTCTCCTATGCAAAACATGAAAACCATGCTTGCGATTGAATTTGCGGCTAAGTCTGCACTTAGCTGCTGTTCTCATTGTTTCGATCCAATCCCTGTCTGTGAGCACTTTCGAGGTGCAAGGCACTGTTGCTTTCAGGGCCTTTATCAGATTACTTTGTTTTCTTCTTGTATTGTTATTATTATTACTATTATTAATTTTAGATATAATGTATATGGCAAATAAATGTAAACAGTACCCAAAAAATTGAGAGTGAAAATCAAGTCATTCCCTCCCCTGCCTTCTCTGAATGCGACGTTCTGTCAGGATGCAGTGGTCCTTGTCACCAGTCTCTTAAGAGCATGTCCTCTTAGGGTATCCCCTGCCTATAAAGCAAATGTGCACGTGTACAGGTCCTCTGGCTTCTTTAATTGAAGCATTTGTCTGTTTGCTACACAAACGGTGGCTTGTTCTGCACGCTGTCCTGTGCTTTGCTTTTGTTCACTTAGTGTGTGTGGGGATAGTTTCTTATCTGTTGAATAAGCCTGTGTTTAAAGGGCTGCCTCGTATTCCACTGTCTGTACAGTAAATTATTGAGTCATTCCTTCATTGGTGGGATGTACATTTTGTTCAGTATTTTACTACAAACAGGGCTGTTATAAATACTCTACATTCTGGAAAATACAAGTTTACGTACAGGTACCAGTGTATCTTTTAGAGAAATTCCTATAAGTGGAATTTGCATTTTTATTTGCTAGATAATGTCAAAATTGACCTTTAAAGGAGTTATACCAATTTGCACTCTCACCAACATTGTGCGAGAGTTCCTATTTGCCCATGCCCTTATCCACACTATCAGCTGTTTAATTTTGCTCATTTGACAGGGGAAAAATACTGTATTATAGTTTCAATTTGAATTTCTCCTACGAGTAAAGTTGAACATCTTTTCATATGTGTAAAAGCCATATTTTGAATTATTTCCATAAATTAACTTCTTGTGTCCGCCTCCATTTTTCTGTTTGAGTTTTCTTTTATGTTTTTAGTTTTAGTTGAATTATAGACCTTCCTGATGAGATAGGGAAATTGGCCTTTCTCTTACGTGTAGGGTAATTTCCCCACATTGTTATTTGACTCTTGATTTTGTTTGGGTATTATTTTTTTTATTTTTAAATTAAAATTTTTTTTATTTTTTTTTAATTTTTTTACAGAGAGGAAGGGAGAGGGATAGAGAGTTAGAAACATCGATGAGAGGGATGTTCTGCATGCCCCCTACTGGGGATGTGCCTGCAACCAAGGTACATGCCCTTGACCCAAATCGAACCTGGGACCCTTCAGTCTGCAGGCCAACGCTCTATCCACTGAGCCAAACCGGCTAGGGCAAAATTTCAAATTTTTATGTGATAAAATTTATCGGTGTTTTATAGTTTCTGAGTTTTATGTCATCTATAAAAAGGCCAACTTAATTCCAACTTAATTTTTTCTAAATTTTTTTCTAAAATGACCTTTGAATAATCCATTCTTTCCCTGATATAAAATGCTCCTTATTTCCTAAATTTCTCCATGTATTTGAGTCTACTCTAGACCCTATTTGCTGTTGTAAATCTCTATATATCAGTGTCAATTTTTCAAAACTACTGTGGATTTAAATTGTTCAAATATCTGATGTTTTTCAGAAATGTTTTCGTTAAACATTTTTTTATATGAACTTGAAATCAGCTTGATTGCATTTATTTATATGTGCATATAAATGCCCATATGCATTTTTATTAAGATTGCATTACATTTATGGATTGATTAGGAAGAACTCGCTTATATATAATATTATCCAAGAACAAGATACATCTTTCCATTTATTCAGGTTTTATTTTATGCTCCTCGGAGGTATTTTAAAATTCTCATTATGTAGATTTTATACATTTCTGTTAAGTTTATCTTTTTTGTTGCTATTATAACTGATTTTTTTCTCCTTTGGATTTCCTCATTTTCTGTTAAAAGCAGTTTATTTATATATATATATAATTTTGCATTCAGCTAGTTGACTTGTCTTTTTTGTAATAGAGCTTGAAGTGATTTTTTTTTAGGATAAAATATTTGCCGATAATGACAGTTTTACCTTCTGCTTTCCAGATTTTTAGACATTCTTTCCCTTGTCTGAATGCATGGGCCAGAGCCTCTAGAACAGTGTTCCATGATAATGAGGGAGGTGGGCACTCTTGTCCTTTTTCTTAATCTTTACCTGAGGGTATGTTTTTACTGATTTTCATAGAGGAAGGGAGAGAGAAACATCAATTGGTTACCTCCCGTATGCACCTTGATGGGAGCAAACTTGCAGCCTTTGTGTGTACAGGATGATGCTCCCGCTGGCTGGCCACCAGGGGTTGTCCCTGTTCTTGGCCGAGATGGCTAGTGATGTGTGACCAGTGGCCACTCTTAGGTCCTGGTGTCTGGCGCTTAGGACCTTCATTCAGAGCATTTCTTTCCTTCTCTGTCCCCAGCGCGGTGACGGCCCCTACGCACTGGTGCTGGTGCCGACGAGAGAGGTAAGCGGTCTCACGTGCGGATGAGTGTTGTCAGTGACGTCCTGTTGGATTTGTAAGTGGAGTCACCGTTTTCCTCTCCGCTGCGCCAACCTTAACTTGAGTCCGTGTTTGGCTACAGATCACTTCACATTGCCCTTTCCTTTGCTCGGGGACCAACCGCTGGTCCTCAACCACAGAAACTCAGCTTCTCTGAAAAATCATGTTTCCTTGTCACCTAAACACTGATCACACTATACATTTCTGTCCTTTTAAAAGAAACTTAAATAATCTCATTTTGTACACCCCCAACTTCATTAAAAAATAAAAGCAATCGGCCCTGAAAATGAACTTTAAAAAAAAAAAGAAAGCTACCGTGCCAACAAATGTTCCTGAAAGTTAAGCTTCCTGGTATCTGTCTTCTTCCCTGGTGGAAATCTCTTTGGTCTGGTATATATATATATATTTTTTTTAGTTTTTTTTTTATATATATATTTTATTGATTTTTTACAGAGAAGAAGGGAGAGGGATAGAAAGTCAGAAACATCGATGAGAGAGATCGATTAGCTGCCTCCTGCACACCCCCTACTGGGGATGTGCCCACAACCAACGTACATGCCCTTGACCGGAATCGAACCTGGGACCCTTGAGTCCGCAGGCCGACGCTCTATCCACTGAGCCAAACCGGTTCGGCTGGTCTTGTATATTTTATTTGCCTGGGAAGCAATTTCCGATGAAGGTATATTTTCTCTCTCAGATGTAACCATTCCCCGCAGAGACTTGCTCATGGCAATGGAGGGTCCACTCACCTCACGTCCTGCAGAGCCCGGTCCGCTCCGTCCAATGGAGGAGCGGGCATGAGGCTATTTAAATTTTGACCACAGCGAACTGGCTGTTTCCTAAGGCGCTTCATGAATCCTGAACACGTGGGAACTATATCTTTGGGCAAAGGGATTATGGCAGGTTTTATGGAACCTCATTCATTTTCATTCGATGCCGCAGGGCTTGTTGGTTTTCTTTCCTTTATACATCTCTGGGTCCTCAGCTGCAGCCCTGGCATGATCCTGGGTACAGTCACATCACCCTCTCAGCCCCGAAGGCCAGGCTGCGGCATCACTGCTCCATGCCCCCTTCGTGTGCTTACACCTCTTTCTAAAGAGCCGAGTCCAGGTCGGCGCCTTCCCTTTCCCTTGTGCTGCGCTGTGCGCTCTGGGGACTAGAGCCAGCAGAGGGAGCACGCGGCTGTCTGTGTCCATCCCAGAAATAGATGTGCTGTGGCTGCCCGCACTGCAAACTGACAGCTCTCACAGTCAGTCTCACACAAGTATACGTTTCCAGTCGATTCTGTGCTAGGATTAATTTTCTCTTGAATCATAACTGGAGGTTCAGGTTTGGATACGAATCACTCTACTGGTCCATCGTCTAAATTTCTCAAAAAGGAAGAAGATGCCTTGCTCATTATAACTTCTTAATATTTACAGCTGGCGCTACAAAGCTTTGACACTTTCCAGAAACTGCTCAAGGTAAGGCCGCCAGGACTGCAGCTTTACCTTTTTTTCTTGACTTTTTGAGGAAAGAGAACTATGCCGCAGCCTTTTCTTTGTTCTCAGAGAGCTCGCAGTCAGTCTCTTCCCTCCGCCATGTCTCTGCTCCTCCCAGGAATAGCGTGGAGGCTTCCACTGGTCTGATCCTCGCTAACGACCTGCTTGTAGCTGAGCAGGAGTACTGGTGTTTCCTGGAGCTTAAAGCTCTGTCATTGATCATAGGCACTAGCAAGCCACATACATTCACAGGTATCACAGCCTTGAGATGGTCCAGTGCAAAGCCACTTGAAAGGCTGCACGTGGGTTTAAGAACGAGAGAGGCTCCAAGGCCAAGCCAGCCAGCCCACCCGATTTGGCCGAGAATTGCCCTGTCCGTCCTTCATCAGGGTGGGGGGTGTGCCTAGGTTTCATCTTAGCCCCAAAGATCACACACCTCACTGAGATGTGTGTTTCATTCAGGGTCCGGGGAGCAAGGCAGGGACTCACTGGAACCATTTCCAGAGCTCCCGTTTCCGTCTGTGTTGGGAGGAGGTCACACAGCCTTACCTCCGGCTCTTGCTGACAGTGACCTGGTAGGGCAGTGCTAACAGTCCTGTGTACACAGTAACACCTCTTACCTGCGAAGCCCGACCCCCCTCCCAATTCCCTTTTTTTAAAATTTTTATTGATTTCAGAGAGAAAGGGAGAGGGAGGGAGATAGAAACATCAATGGTGAAAGAGAATCACTGATCAGCTGCCTCTTGCACACCCCTACTGGGGGTCAAGCCCGCAACCTGGACAAGCGCCCTAGACCGGAACTGAACCCGCGACCCTTCAGTCCACAGGCTGACGCTCTATCCACTGAGCAAACCGGCTAGGGCCCTTACTATTTTTTAATAGATTTTTTATTGATTTCAAAGAGAAAAGGGGAAAGGGAAAATCATTGATAGTTTGCCTCCTGCCCCGTACTGGGAATCGAGCCCGCAACCTGGGCTTGTGATCTGACGAGAAATTGAACACTGACCTCCTGGTTCATGGGTCGATGCTCAACCACTGAGCCACACGGGCTGGGCCCCCTCCCGATGCCTTTGAGGAGAAGGAGGATGGACCTGTCTCTGTTTGTAGGAAACGGGCTATGCATTGATTCTGGTCTGATGTCTTTCTGTAGCCATTTACCTGGATTGTGCCTGGAGTGTTAATGGGAGGAGAGAAGAGAAAGTCTGAAAAAGCCAGGTAGGGGAGGTTTAATTCCGTTTTTAATCTGTCTGTTCTGCCTTCCTATTCAGTAAGACTCGGTCCTTCTAAACATGGCCCATGTGCGGGAAAGACGGAGTCAGCAGGGAGCAGCCACCTTCAGACAGGGCTGTGTTTACGGCAGTCATGAACCTGTGCGGTTTCCCTTCTGATCTGGTCATGACCTTCTTTTTTTAATAATGTTACATGCAATAAACATTAGTATTTCAAGAAAATGATTTCAAATATAATAATGTTACATGTGATCACAACCTTCTTAACTCCACCCACCCGGTCCCCGCATTCCCCCTTATTCAGTGCACCTCCCTTGGTGACAGTCTGTGTGGGTACATTGGAGTTTGGGTGTTTTTTATAAAACGAGATCATAAGCTTACATATTGCTTTGCACCTTGCTTATTACACCCCAAAACATTGATTCCTAATTCTGTGTTAGAACTGGTCATTATGTCAGTAGAAAATGGTTGAGACAAGTAAATTCCAAATGGTCTGCATTCTTTTAAAACAACTTGTATTGTATTTTAGGGTAGTGCTTAGGAGTAACACCCAACTATGTGTGTGGCCTGTTCCTGAGGAGGAAATGTTAATGTGGAAATCTGAAAACATTGGCTAGGCTTTCAGCTGTGAATGACAGTGGCGCACACAGCGGTGCCACCAGCGCGGTGGGAGGTGTGCTTTTCTTTCACAAATAGTTAAGCCTGACGGTAGCCCAGCCGAGACCGACGTGTGCTCCGGTGTTGGGACTCGGGCTCCTCCTCTTTTTGTGCCATGACACGAGGCTTCCGTTTCCAAGGTCACCTCCCAGTAGCGATCCCGCCCTCAGCTAAGTCCCACAGCGGGAGCAAGATCATCAGCCCTCCCTCCACAGGGGCTCCTGGCGTTGGCGTCTCTCTGTCCTCCTGTCTTGTTCTGGAGCGTAGGCTGGGATCATGCTTACCTGCAGGGGAAGCTAGAAAGCATACTCAGCCAGAAACTGGAGGCTTTATTACCAGGCTAATGGGCGAAGGATGTTTGGAGAGTCATAAATTAGATTAATTGTACCTCGTCTATGGGGGCAGAGCTAGGCCTGTTACATGGAAGTCGCAGCAGAGGTTCAGTATGAGAACATTCTGGGGTAACCGATTCAGCTATGAGGCTCCCTGGCAAAGAAGCCTCAGGAGCAAGCTAGACGACCATGTGTCTGGAAGGTGCTAGAAGGGACCCGTGGACAGGGAAAAGGCATCGGATTACATAGTCAAGACTCCTTTCAAAGTTAAGGTTTTATGATTTTAATGTAATTGCAGATCTTAACAATTCTGTTCTATAGGAGAGAAACTTCAGAGAAAAATGAAAACTCTGACCTTTGTATCCACTTGTCATCAAGTTTGTCATGATTCAAGCTGTGGCACATGCTGCTAGACACGAATCTGTCTCCTTCGCCTTTTTCCTGTGTCTTCCACTGATACAGCCCAGTGTGATTTACTGTCTCCTCTGGTATGTAATTTTCCACAGGCTCCGCAAAGGAATCAATATCCTCATCTCCACTCCTGGACGTCTGGTGGATCATATAAAATCCACAAAGAACATTCATTTCAACCGCATCCGCTGGCTGGTTCTGGATGAAGCCGACAGGTGAGGCTGATCTGGAGCAGGAAGGGCACAGGGAAGGCTGTGTCTGTGTCCATCTGACTGCAGCCTGGGTTACATGCCGTCTGCATTAGATTTAACTTTCTTCTCCTGAAACCGCAGAATCTTGGATCTGGGCTTCGAAAAGACTATCACGGTGATACTCAACGCGATCAACGCAGAGTGCCAGGAGCGACAGAACGTCTTGCTGTCGGCCACTCTCACGGAAGGTGAGCGAAGAGAATGGATGCCGCTGCCAGGGGCCTGTGTGCCGGCGCTGGCCCTCAGCCTCAGGCCGGGGAGGAGTCTCAGGGCGCCCCCGGGGCACGGGGAGAGGACCAGCAGTTGGGACTGTGCTGCAGGAGCTCCTGCAGGTGGGGAGGACGGGGAAGGCTGGCGGCCACCACCTATGCCTGCATGAGCCTTTCACTGCTGCCATGACCCTCGGAGGGCGGGGCTCTGGTCCTGACAAGGACGGCCTCTCACCACGCGCATTGTTACTGCGATCAGCCTGCCTTTCTCCTGAAGAGGCGATGGACCTAAAAGTACTCCTGTCCTTTAAGCTTGTTTCTGTTTTTCATCCTCATGAGATGGAGCTTCTTAGCTGCCTTTCGTAGATGGGACACTGTGCGTGGCCAAGTGGCAGCGCTCTGCACCGACCCCGCAGCAGGCCCTGTCTCAGCGACAGGACAGCTTCTGTCTGGTGTCTGCTTCACTCGGCACACCAGCTGCCACCAGTACGCCTCATCAGCACTTCTGAGTGTATTCCCGAGAACATTAATTTTCAGAGATAATCCATGGAAAAGGGATTCTGTGCTCAAAAAGTTTGGGAAATGCCACACATGACCTCTTGGAGATGCGTGGTGCACCTTCACACAGTAAAGGTCCTGAGAAGGCCTGCAAAAACCTTGCGGAAGAATTTGTGGGACCTTTTTATCCGGGTTTTCATAACTTGATCACAGAACCCTTTGGGGGATGGGGGGCAGACCGCTGTTAATGTCCCTTTCCGTGGTTTCCCACAGGTGCGAGCTTAGAAAGGCTGGTGTGAGGGGTTGTTGGGCTGTGGGAAGAAATCCGGGGGTCCACCCACCAGATAGACAATTGGGCAGATCAGCACGGCCCTTGGTGAAACCCGCCAGCAGTTGCCTAGTTGCCTGAATGTGCGGTGTGCCCGGGTGTGCATAGGGACCAGTTCCACAGCGTGTGCTGTCCCCTGTTTTGACTTTTTCACTTTCTCCCAGGTGTGACACGGCTCGCTGACATCAGTTTACACAACCCAGTCAGCATTTCTGTCCTGGATAATAGCTTCGGTCAGCCTTACCTGACAGATGAAGAGTCTTCTGACGACTCTGACTCACTCAGTGATGACGACTATGATGATGACGATGACGACGACGATGACGATGATGATGATGATGATGATGAGCTGGATGGCTTTGCAATTCCGGAGGGTCTTGAGCAGTATGTGGTCTTGGTTCCCAGCAAACTGAGGTTGGTCTGCCTGGCAGCCTTCATCCTGCAGAAGTGCAAGGTAGGATGGGCCCGGTCAGCTCCATTGAGGGGAGGCCTGTGTCGTTTGTATCAGGCATTGCTGGCAGCGGGTTGAGACGCGGTTTTCTGGCATAACTGCTGGTGGATGTAGTGTTCTAGGATTGTGGGAAAGCTTGGAGGTCAGTGATAGCCATTATGTTCAACCTGAAATCTGCCTTAAATATCTTTCCTGGGACTGATGTTGGGAACAGCAGAGGTGGCAGGAGCATGATGGATGTGAGACAGAGCTAGGGGCCTGTGCTTGCGTTTTTAAAAGACACCCGGTGTTTGCGTATTTATTGCTAGTTTCGGCAGCACTTTCTCTGGGACATAGGGAAGCAGTAGGTGGAAGGCTTGAGAGTGAAGCTTCTAGATGCACTGGACGTGGCGTGTGTGCTGAGGCCTGAGAGGACGAAGAACGGCACTGATGTGCAGCCTTACCCTGAAGCATGCTCTGCTCAGGTGTGGGAGCGTGATCAAGGTCATGGCTGTCAGCTCCCTCTCCTGCAGTCTGGGAGCATGGAGCATCCGTGTTAATTTTGCAAGTAACTCCAAGCCGTCTGTCATCTCTTTCCAAACAGGGCCAGTGTGACTGTATTTTAGAAAGATACTCGTAGTAGTGTCACCTCATAACCCTGTGGTGGTTTCCCCTCTGTGTCCATGTAGTTTGAAACTGACCAGAAGCTGATCGTCTTTTTCTCGAGTTGCGAGCTGGTGGAGTTCCACTACCACCTCTTCTTCCAGACCCTGCTGGGCGGCGCGGCGTCAGGGCAGTTACCATCTGGCGGCCCGCGATTAACATTCCTGCGGCTGCATGGCAACATGGACCAGGAGGTGAGCAAGCCCGGGGCCCATCCAACTTGATCACGCCCTCCAGGGTCAACACTGGCTCTCACTGGGCTCGGGCAGGTGTCCCCTGAGGAGGGTGGCTCACGGGAACTGGACGCGGCCGCCCTGCCCGTGATGTGGGCGAGCGGAGCCTATTGTTCCACCCGCCTGCTCCGGAGCTGGGCTCGTCCACCTGAGAGCTCGCAGGCCCTTGGCCTGCATCTACCTCAACCAGCTGTTAAGGCAACAGAGCACCACTAAGTAGCTGGCACTAGGGAAGGGTTTTGCCTTTTTAGTACCCAGTGTGTAATTAGGGCTTGATGTCTTCAAATTAAGAGCATTAATGGAGCTAAATTGTGGCTCCCATATGGTACTGCTGAGCGTGACTGCTGTCGTTGTCAACAAGATGCAGCGCTCTCTCAGCACTTCGGGTTGCGAGAGGGTCTGTGTGTCTCGCTCTGCCTCGGCTCTCAGTAACGTTTTTGTTCAGGAAGAAGAGTAGAACGTTGGCCTTGTTTTAGGTTCTAAGCTGCAAAACTCAGTCCATGGGGAGTTGGGGCGGAGCGCAGAGTGGGGTGAAGTCACTGCCTCGTGCAGGGAGGGACGCACAGGGCCTGAGATGGGAGCCATCTTGTCCTGGAGGCTGTTACCAGGCAGCTCCGAAAGGAGGAGGAGTGAAGAAAGGCCCCAAATGAGGGTGCGCTGGGACTAGAACCACACTTAAAAGTGGTAACATTCTTAGAGTATAAGAGACCTTAAAGGTCATCAAGTCCATTTCCCCTCTTGTTTTTGCTTTTTTGGTGTAATAATTCAGGAAATGGAGGTTCAAAAAAGTGAATTTGCTCAAGGTCACTCAAGGACACAACTTCTTATTTGCCACAAGATAGCATAGTATTTCCTGACTGTCTCAGTCTTTGTGAATTTTATAAGCTTTCTTTTTACCTTGTGGATCCCTGAGTCAGTCGAATTTGTTGATTTCATAATGCAATACCATTTATGGTGTTTCTCTCTCTCTCTCTTTTTTTAAATTAGTTTCCTAGTCCTCTGGGTCTGTTTCACCAGAGGCATGCTGCAGGGGAGTCTGGGGTGACGGAGGAGCTGGCTGTGGACTCGGAGGGATCTGGGAATTTGAGCAGATCACACAGAGTCAGATGTGTTCAGCTCTTGTTGTAATGCCAGCTGTGTGCCCTGGAGGCAGCCTCCTGGTTCTAGTCCTGGCCCTGCTAGTCACTGGCTGTGTGACCTCAGGACACTCTCTCTGTGCCTCAGTTTCCATGTCTCTGAAATGGAGCCAGTAGTCATATTTACTTCATGTGGTTGAGACAATTCATTGAGTTAATGCAGATTAAAGTGCTTAGCACAGAGCTGGCTCATAGTCAGTGCTCAGTAAATGTTAAGGGCCATTGTTAATGTTATTTCTCCTTCAGGTATAGTTCCGCTCTTTAGTTTGGTAATTGTTAATATTTTACTTATATTGTTTTATTAAGTAGCCTTCACAGCCTACCCATGAGTAGAGGATGGGAGGGAGTATCTGTATTTTATCTGATGAATCTGAGGTTAAGTGTCTCACCCCAGACTGAGCTAAAACAGCCCCAAGCACATATTCCTGGCCACTGTTCCACATGACCTGTGGTCTCCCTAAATGAATGTCATGACCCCAACCAAGTTTACGGGCATTGGAGAGAAGTGAAGTTTGAAGTTGCTGCCTGGTGGTGGTGATGAAAGCTCAGGAGTTAGGTTTCCTCCTCTCCCCAGACCTGGATCCATCCGGATGGGCTTTCAGGAACTGTTCTAATTTGCTTGGACACCACAGCCGTTAAATGGTCCCTTATAAAGACTGCGCAGCAAACGGACCAACGCAGGCTTCCTCGGGAGGGTCTGAGCTCAGCTCGGGGCCAGCTCCCTGGGTCCAAGTGCAGTCAGCCCTGTGCTGTGTGTGGGTGTCCTTGGCAGTTCCTCAGCCCCGAGCCTCGGTTTCTTTGCCTGGAAAGGGGTGGTAATGGTACCTGCTCGGAGGGCTGTGGGGATTGGATTCATGCAGACGTGTAAAGCGTAGGCCAGCGTCTGGTACGTGGCTGCGCTCAGTGCACGCTGGTTGTCCGTGTCCACTGTCCTAAGCGAGGGGTCCCTGCGGGGGGTCCCACTTCTGTGACAACATGTGCATGTGAAAGACGGCGGTGAGGTTCCCCTCGGAGATAGGGCTGCACCTAAGTGGAGGGAGAGACATCCTTTTCCCCAAAATCGTAGTAATTTGGTCACTTCCCTCTTTTGTGGCGGACAGGTGGGCATGGCCACGGTCAGCTGCTTGCGCCACTGGCTTTGCAAGTTCACAGGAAAGCCTTTAGGAACTCACCCAGAGGGAACAGTGATGTGCACAGGACTTGCCAATAAAGATTTTATCACAGATTATAACGGAGAACAGTCGGCCACAACCTCAGGGCCAACAATGGGGCATCGGCCAGGTAAATGGTGGCACACCCACCCTGCTGGTTGCTAACGGCGTCGTCACGGGAGACGATGTGGTTTGGAAAGGTGTTCGTGTCCTGTTGGTTTCTGATAAGAGTGTGTTGCCAGTAGAGGCCGTGCGGCCATCTTTCCAGAGCCCCTTCTTGGTGATGCTTTGCACAGGCCCGGGGCACGGGGTTGCCAGTGGCGGTGGTGTGCTTCGAGCAGTGGGAAATTGCGTTTTCTTCCTTCGTCTTAAATGTAATTTCCTACAGTTAAAATACATGGGGTGTATATTTTTTTGACCTTTTTTTTAAAAAAAATCAGTCAACAAAATTCCCCTGCAGGAAAAGTGGGTTGTTCATCATTCCTCTCGCCCACCTGCAGGAAAGTGTGTCCCTGTGGACTGTCTCTGCTCCGGGGGGCCGATCTGGAGGAGGGGCCCGCCTGGCGCTGCCCTCCTGACACAGCCCAGGGTGCAGTCCTGGGCCTGTTAGATGTGAGCACTCGTTGCTTCCCTTCCTCCAAAGCCTCTCTGTTCTGGGCCTGAATGCAGTCCCAGCGGGCGGAGACCGGGAGCCCGGGCACCTGCCCGCTGGGTTGACTCAGCGCTGAGGCTTCCCTTGTCTTTGCAGGAGAGAACAGCAGTGTTCCGCGAGTTTGCACAGGCCGGCCCTGGCGTCCTCTTCTGCACGGTACGTAATAGCCACTCCGGCGAAAGGAGCGTTTCCGCAGTGGGTGGCTGCAGTCTCTCTCTCGATGATGTGCCTCGCGGCTGCCCCACGGGCCGCGGGGATCCCAGGGCTCCTGGTGTGGCCGGTCCCCTGGCACCTCTGGTTTGTCACCTGACTTAGTCACAGGTGCTGCCACTGTGCAGAAGACTCAGCTATTTGCTCACTAATAGTGGCAGCTGTTGGTCTGAAAACGTGTGAATCTTGCTGATTTCTACCCACTAAAAACTTGTAAATTACAGCTATCGGGAGTAATTAGAGCTGAGAGTCTTTCCACAACAAAATCACTCTGTGCACCTTGCTCACCCCTTCCAGGAGCAGCTGCCGCGGGCAGTGTGTCTGCTGGTGTCTGGCACTTGCCCTGCAGTGTGAGGCCGTTCCCTCGCCCCGCGCTGCCACCCTGGAGGCTGCCTCCAGCCCAGCGCTGACCCTTTGAATGCATGTCTCGGCCTCTTTCAAGATGGAAAGTCCCGCCTTCGATGGCCCTTCTCTGGGGATGCACTTCACCGGGGCTTTGCTCGCTCCCAAGATTAAAATCCCTCCCTACTTGTGCCATCATGGGTGATGCAGCTTAATCCCTGATGATTTGAGAAATCCCTGTCCACGCAGCAGGGAAACGGCACTGTAAATGGAGTAACCCGGTGATGACATGCTGTTTAGCAGCAGATGAGTAGCTCTTTGACCACCTGCTAGGCCTCTAATGAATTCCTCTTTAAGGAACTCCTGCTCTGTGTTCACTGTGACTTAGCGGTGGTTTTCTCCCTGAACTCCGAGTGTATGGGTGAGTGCTCCTGTCTGTCTTGTGTAAGGTCCTATAGGAGACGGCCTGCCAGCCGATTCTCACGTGTGGCCACCTGGCTGTGCCGAGCGTGGTTGGTCAGACGGAGAACAGTTACTGGGAGAGCTGGCCTCGGAGGTCTGAGTCCGCCCCAGCAGCCCTCTCCTCTAGGAGCCCGTCTTCCCACTTGGGTGCTGGTGTTCCCTCTCCTCAAAGGCCAGGCCAACACTGCAGACGAGTCCAGATAATCTGTTTGATAAAGAAATTTGTCAAAAGTTCTCATGTCCACTAGTACCTTCCGGGGCCGGACCCCTTCCCGTCTCCTCTGTCCCCACTTCCCGCTTGTTCCTCACCCTCAGCCAAGCTGGCCCTTCTCTCACGTCCTCGAAGGTGTCATTCTCGCTGTCCCTGGGGACTGGCCCCAGCCGGCAGAGCCCCCCTCCGCTGGGTCCGCACGGATTGTCCAGGGCAAGTCACCTGTGCTGCTCGCCTCCACCTTCGCTTCTTTTTGCTTCAAGCCCGCTGTTATGTCGCAGTTCTTAACTCCCTCCTTGGGGGAGTCCCGCTGCCGGGAGGCTCCGAGACAAAGGAGCACGGCCGCAGGGCCCACGAGATCCTTCCACAGCCCGAGTGCATGGAGGCGCTCAGTTTTCTGTGGGGCCTATTTTTTAGGTGAAGTGTCTCTTTTCCACTTTATTTCATTGTGTTAATGGCAAAATCCTTGGGAGACTGTTGGCTGTTTACTCAGTTACGCTAACTCATGTTGCCAGTTTTTTGGCGGCTCCAGCCAAGATCTCTCGCCTCTGACAGCTTCTGCGCTCTCTCCTTCCTCCTCTGTTTGCGCAGCCCAATCTGTCACCCGGACAACGGGGGCCTGTACCCCGCTGATGGCTCCCACACACGGCAGTAATGACTTTTGGCAGGCCAGGGCGGCGCAGAGGCGAGCTCGCTGCGTCCCTTCCTCAGAGCGCCGGCGGCCCCTCTCCCTGTTAGTAAAAGCACTTTGTGAGGATCTTGGGTAAATAAATGAGTCATTTTAATCCAACTGACAGGCTGGCACCTGAGCAAGCTGCCTTCCATCTGTGCTCCTCCGTCTCGTGGAGGCGGCCGGTCGTCAAGCTGGGCCCTCGGCCTCACCGCCGAGTGTCTTTCAGAGCTGACTTTAGCGGTTCTTCTGCCCTAGTTAGGTTCCAGCAGCACAAGGGCTGGGCCTGAGCTCTGACGGGGGCGCTGAGGCTGAGGCCTCTGCTGAGTCCTCAGCAGGTCAGCTTCCTGGTGCCCCAGTGCCCGCTGATGCCATTGCAGGATCAGGGAGCAGGGTCCTGCCTCTGTCCCCCACCCCAGGGGGAGGGTGTGAGCGGGGAAGAGAGCAGGGAGGGCTGGTCACCACCATCCCAGTTCCTCCTCCATCAGGAAGTAACATTAGATTGCTGCTCAGTGTGGATATGCACGGCCTCATTTGATCTTCAGTCACCTCTGGAGATGAACAGGGTGGATCCTACAGCCATTCTTAGGCGTGTGAACCTCGGGGCTCAGTTGACTCGCCCAGATCGAATGGCTGCTGAAGTCCGACCTCCATTCCTGGAGCAGGGAAAGTACTTTTTCCTATTCTCTGTGGCCGCCAGGCCCAGAATGGAAAGCCGTGCTTAAAGGCATAGCTGATCAAGGCTGAGTGGTGGTTGACTGTTGGTGAGGTCTCCCCTCCCCAACACAAGAAGTGGGACACAGGGAGGACTGTCTGAGCTGGTGCCTTGAGCCAGGCCACCGGGTGGGAGGCTGCGGTCGCAGTCCCTCCTAACTCACCGCTTCAGCGCATGTGCGCTCCGTGACTTGTGTGAACGTCAGACGCTATGTTAGAGATTCTTGGTTGAATTTACTAAACTGATGAACATTAAATTTTCTGCAAAGCCCTCCTGCCTGTCTGGCTCCGGCAGCCCCTTGTCTGCATGCAACCCCCCCCTACGGAGCACGTCAGTAACACGTCATTTCTTAACAACGCCATCAGCTGTGGTCAGTGCAGAAGGCAGGTCCCGGGCCCCTTAGGGGAGCACTAGTTTTCTCAAAGGCATTGCTTGGGACGCGCTCGGCACCCTTTGTACATTAAACTCCTGTTAATGCGTCAGAAAGGCGACCTGACGCCGCTGGGAGGAGAGCAGGGAAGGCTGACCAGCCTGTCCCGCCCCCGTGCTGGGCGAGGTGGATGTGGCACGGAGTCTCCCTCGGTCCCAGGCAGCGATCGTTTTAATGTGCTTCTTGCAGAAACTTGCATAGGATTATCATTTTTCAAAAAAGCCAACTATACATGTGATTTCTTCGTGGTACTTCAGAGGGGAGAGAGGAGGCTGCTCTTGCGAAGGATGCCAGTTCTCGAATGGGAGGAAGGTGTGCCAGATAGGAAGTCATCCCTCGCAGTCATCAGGGAACAGACAGGCACCACCCACAGAGGCGGAAACACTGGGTGGAAGGATTTGGGAAACAGTCTCCCAATTTCTTACTAATTAGAAAGGCGAAGGTGCCTTCAGAGGCAGAGGCTGTTGGCGCCCCTCACTCGGCGAGTGGACAGTCATCACCATACAGGACGGACAGCAGAGGGACACCCCACCGCCACCTCTGCTGCAGCTGGAGCAACGTGAACCAGACTCCTCAGAGATAGTGTGACTCCGCACTGAGTGTCCTATGTGGAAGGATGTGCTTTTGCTTAGGAGGCGCATCTGAAGTATGTAGGGGTACAGCGTTCTGGCGTCCCAGGGACTTTCAGTGGTTCAGAGAAGCGTGTGTGTAGAGAGGGAAAGAGGAGGCGGGCGCCCGGCCATCAGCATCGCCCCGGCCATCCTCATCGGCGCGTCCAGGTGAAGGCAAACAGGTGCTCGGTGTGCTACTCCAACTTCTCAGTAGGTGACATTTTTCTACGTGAAAATCTGGGGGCTCTATCCATCTATTGTTCAGAGGAAAATAAAACAAAAATGCAAAGAGAAAAGTGAAAATCACCCAACCCCTCTGCCTGGAGAGAAGTCAGTTGGCAGTTTGGGGGACTCTCTGGGTGCTGGTTCTCGGGGACCCGCTGAGCCATCTGTCCGTTCTCCCACCCAGTGCTGCTTCGTCTGGGTGTGGGTTGCTGACCTATTTTCCCTTGGATTTCTGGTGGAGGGAACCAGACCGTGTGTCCCATGGATTTGCCCCGTCTCTCCTCATGGTGGCTACCTTGGCCCTCCCCCCCATAGTTCTCTAAACTAGCAGTTACGTCCAGACCCCTAATGAGGCCCGGGTTTGGGGGTTTGCTTTGGAGAATAGGTGACACTCCACGTGGCACGACAGCCAGTCATCTTACTTTTTAGTTTGCAGACGTTTACTCAGTCTCAGCGTCACATTCTGAAGGTCCCCTGACGGAGGTTCGCTTCCATCCTTCCTCTCCCCTTCTCTCCCTTCCTCTCCAGGCAACTATTTTTCTAAGCTTTTGGGGTTTCCCCTTTATTATTTCTTTTAGAAATATGGGCAAATATACTTTATTTCCCTCATTTCTTACACAAAAGTATGCTATACACACTCGAAATGTACCCTAGTGAGTCTCCATGGGAACCCTCCCTCTCATGGCGGTGGAACCGTACGGAAGGGGCGGGTTTGCCGTATCAGGGTCACTCACTGTCTCCTGCTAGACGTTGGGGTGTTTGCCAGGCCTGCAGCCACAAGCTGCCCACACAAACAGCCTCGTGCGTGAGAGGCCATTTGTATTTTTGCCAGCGTGTCCTCAGGATGGATTTTGAGACGTAAGATTGCTCTGGGTCAAAGGGCAAGTACATAGCAATTTTGCTGAACGTTACCAAATTCCCCACCACGGCGCAGGAAGGTGTGGCGCCTTCTCTGGGGTCAGAGCAGAGAAGGTAATATGGCCATGGAATCAGTTGTTTTGAAGAGCCACACGGGGGCTGGTGTGTAGGAAGCGCCCAGGACGCGTTGGCGGGTGCTCTTGCTCCGACTGGCAGCGTGAAGATGATGCCAGTGCGGATTGCTGGGGGCTGGAGGAGCCAGAACAGCTAGAGAGTGGAGTCCGCTTTGCAGGTAGCAACCAGCCGGAAAGAAAACCGGAGTCTCCATTGCTGTTAGAGTTTCGCCTGTCTGTGGCCCGCATTCTGATTTAGGCGACAGAGAGGCAGGTGTTGCCTGGCCTTGCTGCTTGGAGGCTGCCGGCAAAGGCGCAGGAAATGCTTTGCGGCCACCTCCACGAGGGGTGCCTGGGTGACCTTCCAGAAGCCCGCCTCGGTGCTGGTCGTTCGCTCTGCTGGTGGGCCAGGGATGGGGCTGATAACCCAGGAATGCATTCCTCATAGAGTGTCCCAGACAAAATGTAAAAGCGGTCAGACACGCTGGAAGTTTCAGAATTCTTCCAAGGCACCACGGAGAACGACGCATGTGAGGACCTGGGCTCCCTGCGGGGGACGGCCATGTGGGGAAGTGGCTGTGGCCAACTCACCAACGGGCTCCTAGCGTTTACCCCGAGTCAGAACTTGGAACCACAGATGGACTGGTGGCTTCCTGAGGCCGTGTGCAGACGTGTGTGTGTGTGTGTGTGTGTGTGTGTGTGTGTGTGTGCGCGCGCGAGCATGTGAACCCTCTTCCTCTGCATGAGGTTATCGACGGATCTGTGACCCCCACATGGTTCAGAAACTCAGTCCTAAGCTGTCTTCTTTTCTGTTTTGAAGGATGTTGCAGCTCGAGGCTTAGATCTCCCTCAAGTCACATGGATTGTTCAGGTAATTTTTTAGTTGTTAAGGTGTGAGCTCGAGGCAGGAATATATGATCGTGAGTAGATGCGCTGGCTTTAAGTAGAATAATTATTATTACCCTCCTGGGTGTTGCCCTGGTAACCAGGCAGCAACCGGCCGTATCTGCACAATTCCCCTGACATCTTTCCTTAACTCAGCCCACCTGACGGCTGCAGCAAACAGCCAGCCTGCAATCGCGGGAGGGGGCCGCTCCCGGCTCCAGACTAACGCATGTCACACGCAAAATTTCAGCAATTTGATAATAACAGGAATTCCCCGGGCCCCTGGGAGGCCTCATGGTGTCCGGGAGGAGATGGCTCAGCTGTCCTGAGAGCCGTGTCCTGTACATTGACCTGCAGGGGGCAATTAAGTCCCTGACAGCATCTCACACAGACCGAGAGCCTTAGACACTTTGCCAGAGGGTATGGGCGTTAGCGCTAGGGCCGGTGGTTTTAGTTTTGTTGTTTCTTTTCGTTAGTCTGCAGATGGTATTTTCAAGCCCTTCTGAGTGTGGGCCAGGGGAGACATGCCCTATTTACGTGAATCATGGTTTATTCACGTTCTGGTGCAGCCACACGCCTGACACTGGTGGGGAATCTCTGCTCCCCGCAGGTGATCACTGTGGCGAGAGGCACTGTCTTCCTTCCCGCTGGCCTCCGAGCGAGTTAAAGATGAGGAGGCGAGGGTGACTGGGATGTGTGCAAGGCTGGACACAGAGTCGGCCATGTAGAGCCTTATATTGTGAATATTGACCAGTGTGATCTGCCCTCTGACCTTTGATTCATGTAGCAGCAGAGGGTGAAAAGGGTCAGTTTTGATGATGGCGAAGTTCTTGCCGTAGACGACATGATGCTGTGCGCAGTTCATCCCGCTGAGTTCTAGGACCCCTTCCCTGAGTCAGGAGCACTGTCCGTGGGGCAGGAGCAAGTCCCTGTGGGGAGGAAGCCCTGCTCCACTGGGACCGAGGGCTGCAGGCAGGTGCAGAGACCAGCTCCTGGGGCCCAGCCCCGAGCTGACCTCTGGTCCAGGTCGTTGGCCCCTGGCTCTTTACCTGTCAGGCTCCTCACCTCCACTGCTTGTCTGCCAGGGAGTTGGCCAAGGTCATGTGGTCATCTGCAGAGGTTTCCCCACCTGCCCACGCTTTCACCTTGCACAGTCACCTCTGTGAAAAGATGCAGATAGGAAGCTGCAGGGACCTGTGGAGAAGTAAAATTAGAAAGGAGATACTGGGACGAGGAGACATCTCGTTTATCTGAAACTTGGCCACTGTTCACGTCGGCCTGTCAGAGCCTTGTTATTTCCAATGAAGCAGGAGTTTCAGGGTTGAGTGACTTCGCCTTGTGATTGTGTTAGGGTAACCATAGCACCAGGATTTAATTCCTGGGATACCTGGAGGCAGGTGAGGGGTATTGCACTTCCAATTAATGGCAGTCCCTTGATCTGTGAATGCCTTCATTTCTGTTGCCCTTTTTAGTACAACGCTCCGTCTTCAGCCGCGGAATACATCCACCGGATCGGGAGAACCGCCCGCATTGGCTGCCACGGGAGCAGCCTGCTCTTCTTGGCTCCTTCGGAGGCAGAATATGTCAGCTCGCTGGCTTCTCACAAAATCAAGTGAGTCAGAAACCTGAGCGGCTCCGGCTGATCTCACCTAATTAACTTTCTGTCGCTTCTTATAGCGGCTGGGCCTTGTAAGCTGACGAAGAGCCATTAACCCTTGTGATCCCTAAATGAGTCCCAGAATAGCCAGTGGCAACAGCCAAAACCCTTCATGCCGTCAGCACATGACAACTTCCATTGCGTTGCGAGACTAAGTCATAGGACGATCTGTCGCCTCCGCGTTTCATGCAAGGAGGCCCGTGTTTCGTTCTCCGACAGCCGGCTTCTTGTAGACTGTTCTGTTCACAATTTTTAATTCTTGCAATTAATGTACCTTTAAAGTTGGTTTATCTTTGTTTTATTTTGTTTTGTTTTTAATCCTTACCTGAGGATATTTTTTCCATTGCTTTTCAGAGAGAGTGGAAGGGAGGGAGAGAGAGAGAGAAACATCCATGTGAGAGAGGCACATCAATTGATTGCCTCCTGCTCACGCCCTGACCAGGGGCAGGGAGCAAACCTGAAACCCAGGTCTGTGCCCTTGACTGGGAATCGAACCCGAGACCCTTTGGTGTGTGTGCTGATGTTCTAACCACTTAGCAACGTTAGCCAAGGTGAGGATGGATTATCTTTGAAAAAAACAACACTTTTTACTCATCACACAATTCCCCTTCCCTCAGGAAAACCAACCTGGAAGGAAGTGTTTGGGTGGCCACTGGAGTGTGTGCACACGCGCAGGCAGCTCTGGCCCCCATCTTGTCGGGCCTGGGCAGGTGGCAGCGCCCCCCTGTCCCCTCCTGCAGCCCCCGTCCAGCCCTGGTCACGGCGCAGAGGACTCAGTGGCATGGGAGCTGCGCCAGGGGCTCCTGCCAGACCTGACTCCCTGGGGAAAGGCAGAGAAAGCCGCAGGGAGAGTGGCGCTTCCTCTTGGCCAGGCGTTACAGAGCAAGCGGGAGGAATCCACGGGAGCCGGGAATGAATATTTTATCATATTTTCCACACAGTCTCTGGCACCTGATGTAACAAAGTCTAATAATCGGCTTCTAAAGGTTTTACTCTGGTCCACGTTCCAGAACTTCTGCTCAGACATAGCACAGCGGTGCACCCCATGTCCTGGAGGCACGGGGAGAGCTGTGGCTGCCGAGGGCACCCTGAGAGCCACCAGGAGCCACCGGTGATGCCCGCGCTCAGCTCTGCCGCGCGGCTGACGTGGGCCTCGCCTGCTGGTACTTCCCTTTGCCCAGGCCTGTGCTCTCTCTCACGCATCCAGGAACACTGCAGGGCTCTCTCCTGGGAGTCATTGCCCCCCACATCGGAACCTGCTCTGGGGGACCCCAGGCCACCCACTGGGAGAGATGGGTGCACAAGGTGGCCCCCCAGTACCTGCAGGGCTCTGCTCTCACCCTCGCGGCACTCTTTCGGGGTTGCTGGCGTGAGTGGTCATGGACTGTGGCTTATTCAGAAAAGGTGTCTGATCTCCTTGGGTGGGGCAGGCGGGGTCCACTCCCCGTGAGCCTGGTCAGTGTCGAGTGGGCTCATTTAATGTCTCTCGTCCTGTCAGTTTCCCGGTGAGTGGTGGTTTTGTTTGTGTCGGGAACACCTGCATACTTTGCCTTACTTAGGAGAGAGCTCACGCTGGCCACTCACTCGTCACCAAAAGCTTCATCTTGGACTTGGAGGGGAAGTTCAGAAGGATGAGGACAGGGAACACCAAGAGAGGGAGGGAGTGTAGCCTTGTGGAGGGAGGATACCAGCTGGTGTGAGAACATTCATTTAGGGGAAAGGCCTGTAGGGTCCAACCTCACTGGCTTCTGCCCCAGAAAGTCACCCATAGAAGTGCCTGTGCCCGAACCCCTGACTGTGTCTTGGGCTGGTGCGAGCCACTCGGTAACGCTCAGACCCGGTCACGGTGCACAGCCAGGCGCCAGCGTCCTGTGTCCACGTGAGGAAGGGTGTGTTGTATATTGGATATCTAATATAGACTGTTCTTTGACTTAATGCAAAAAAATGAAATCTCATAAGAACTAATGGCAGAGAGCACTGTGGAAAGAAGTAGATGTGAACATTTTTGGAATCCAAAAGGTATGCCTAAACATTTATTTATTATTTATTTTTAGGATTTTTATGAACTGATTTTTAGAGAGAGGAAGAGAGAGAGAAACACCGATTTGTTGTTCTATTTACTGATGCATTTGTTGGTTGCTTCTTGTATGTGCCCCGACCAGGGATCAAACCTGAAACCTTGTCGTATCGGGATGACGCTCTAACCAGCTGAGCTACCTGGCCAGGGTGGAACTCCTGAATATTTTTTAAAAATTTAGAGGAGGAGAATGTGTGTATGTTTTATGCACGAGAACCCGAGAGCCAGGCAGCGGCACGCTGGGATGGCTGATGAATTGTGGAGAAGATTCGGGACTGCAGCAAGGCCCTCACACTCCTTGCTGCCTGCTTCACACTGCGCAGTTCCCTTTAGCAGACGGGGCGAGAGACAGTGCCCTGCCCATGGCCGCCTCGTTCTAGACCAGCCGTGGGCAACTACGGCCCGTGGGCCGGATCCAGCCCGTTTGAAATGAATAAAACTAAAAAAAAAAAAAAAAAAAAGACCGTACCCTTTTATGTAATGATGTTTACTTTGAATTTATATTAGTTCACACAGACACTCCATCCATGCTTTTGTTCCGGCCCTCCGGTCCAGTTTAAGAACCCATTGTGGCCCTCGAGTCAAAAAGTTTGCCCACCCCTGGTCTAGACGCTGAGGACTTTGTTTCTAGTCCCTTGACTTCTTTGTACTTGCCAGCTCCTTCACTTGCCCCACTTTAATGAAAGGAGAAGTTTCTAATGAAAGTCGTCATTGGTTTATTAAAATGTAAGTGCTTCATCAAAACGTGTGTTTCTTAGATCAGGCATAAGACAGTTCCCTGAATTTATTTACCTCCCTCCTCTTTGGTAAGGTGGGTGGTTCAGATCTGTTGATAGAACCATCAGTAAGCAGAGCAGATGCGCTTTGTTCCTCAGAAGCAGAGGTTTCTGAGGACGGGAGGGCCCTCACACTGTAAGTCGCCCAGTGCACGCTCAGCTCCTGTTCCTGGAGGGTCAGTGGTCCAGCTTGTCATGCGGACCCGCACACCACGTCGCAGCGGGCCCTGGCGGGTGTGCAGGCGCTGTCGTGCACTGGGGAAAGCCGGCCTTCTGTGGCATGTTCAGTTCTTTGTGTCCCTGACTGTGAGGGCATTATTCCTTCTTTTCTGCCTGTTCAAGATTTGACCCCAAGTCCTTATGCTTCTTTTACTTTTGTATTCCTCTGTCATTTGTCCTCAAGAAAGAAAGGGATGAATAGAGGCAAGTCAGACAGTCAAAGGAAAAGATAGGATTGGGCTGTGTTTTCACCCCCCTTCAGACATCCAGGCATAAATAAGAGGCCAGGTCAAAGCCATAACAGTCCTCTCGCATATGAAGAATAGATTTCCCAAGAAATCATGGGCATTCCCCCACTCCTTCCCTCCAGTAAGCACTCTGCCTTCCCGGCTGACTCGTGCTTTTGTGCGAAGATTTCCCCTATCCACGGGCCCGGAGCTGCAGCAGAGGGGGCTGTGGGCTGGGGCGTGCAGGGACGTGGTGACACATTTCAGGTAAATAGCTGTCGGAGACGTGACATTTTCATTCATAGCTTCGGCAGAGTAACCTTTAGGGGAAAGGGGGAGCGGTGCCTGGTCCCACACTGGAGCTTGCTGTTCGTGTTTTAATCTGCCGTTACATTTTTTAACAAACAACAACGTGTGAGAAAATCACTTATTTTTTTATGATCTGTTTTTCTGCCCCAGAACTCCCCCTTCCTCTTCCCTTCTCCCTGGGAAGCGTCAGCCGCTCCCGGTTGCTTGGCCTCTGAGACGTGACGGCACGCACTTCCCACGGCTGTGCGGTGGGCTCCACTGCAGGCAGGGCGACAGCTCTCTGGGCCCTCGTGGCTCTGGCCATGGCCGGTGCCCACATTCTTCTCTCGGCCGTTTGCACGTAGCTCTGCATTCGCCGGAGAGCACGCTCCTCACCCTTAGTGTTTAAAGGACAGGCGTGAAGATCCTTCGGGCGGGTTGGAAGAGTGGACAGCAGGTGCTGGCCCCTGTTAACCTTCACTGGGTGTTCACCCAACAGTTAAGGATCTTAAGCTCGCCCCCGCCTTTTTATTAATTTCTAAACAAAAAGGACTATCTGAAATGTTTTTGTCATCATCTCTTGCTCAAGTCAACATAATATATCACTAACCAGGCCTGCTTATATAGTATTTGAGACTTACCAAGAAACAACGACGTTTGTCCTGACCAGGTAGCTCTTTTGGTCAGGGGGTCGTCCTGATACACCAAGGTTGTGGGTTGGATCCCGGTCAGGGCACATACAAGAATCAACCAGTAAATGCATAAATAAGTGGAACAACAAACTGATGTTTCTATCTCTCTTTCTCCATCTCTAAAACCAGTATTAAGAAAGAAAGAAAGAGGTGACCCCTATAAAGGAAATTCTAAATGCAGCCCACTTAAAACTCACCCGGGAGGAAGGGACATATTGGGACTAGTCCCCCCGGTCCCTTCCTCCCAGGTTCCTGGGGGTGAGGCCAGGCCCTCCCTGTGCGGTGCTCCTTCTGCGTGACATCTGCCATGAGAAGGGCTGGTCCTGGGCGTCGGATCGGGGTGGTTGGGAGAGGAGTGTTTATTGTGCTCTTTCTCTTACAGCACTTCTGAGATGAAGATGGATGATATTCTGTCTGTTCTGACAAGGGATGATTCTTTCCAAGCCAGACGAGGTGGTGGCCAGGTGAGCTTTATTATTTATTGTTTGCTGCCAACAGATGTGACTCACTTCTCCGCTTGGGGTAGCAGAGATTTTGCTGTGGATGATTGTTTCCTATCAAGTAAAGTGCATATTTGAGGGCCAGCAACATCAGATGAGGCCAAATCTGATTGTGTCTTTTCTCTCCGTTGCTTCTGAGTGTTTGCTGGTCTCATCCAGTGCATGGGCCAGTGTCCGTCCTGGAAGTCCGCCCGGCAGGCAGGCTGCCCACCCCAGGGCACTCCTCGGCCTTACCGCGTCCACGGGCATTTCCCGCCCAGCCCGGCAGGCCCTCTCCCATTGTCACCAAGGACAACTGACTAGGCCGTCCACCCAAGACAGCATGTCTCTTTTCAGACACACTTAGTTCATCCATTTGCTTACTGTGTGCAGTACACAGAGGAAGAGGAAAGTGGAATCATTTAGAGGAAAAATGTTTATTGCCCGTGCAGTTCCGTAAGGGGATCCTGAGCAGCGGCCGCTTCTTCCTGAGGCTGTCTTCCTGCCAGGCAGGCACCCCCCCAGTCCCGCACTCACTCAGAGCGTCACACGTGTGAGCATGTGAGTGAGTGTGAGAGTGAGTGTGTGGTGGTGCTCTCAGTAACTTTGTGTGTGGTATACTAATTATCTGGATATTTCACATTTGTTTTCTGATGCCTGAGGATAGACTGGAAAATCAGAGCCAAATAGACCACGCTTAAGAGGCTTTTTATCTGCTAGTGAGTGTGTTAATTTGGATAGATATTCTCCCCGAGTCGGGGACTGGATTTGACTGGCCCTGACTTAAGTTCTCTTGGTCAGAGAATACGTAGGGAAAGGAGAGGAACATCCCAGCGTCTGTCACCCCTGTGGGTTCTGGACTCGGGACTACACGAGGCTGTTCACAGGCTCGGCCCCATTTAACCTCCCACTCTGCAGAGGTGAAGGGACATGGGCCAGGGCACACTAGTCCTTCGTCGTCCTGCGATGCAAGAGCAAGCGGTCTGATTTCAAAGCACACATCCTTACACACCAACATCCTCCCTTGTAGTAACCAAACCAGGAAAATGGAACTGCATTCCTTTTTATATAGGTCATGGAAACCATTCTTATAGAAGTGAAAATTGGTCAATAAATGGTACACAACAAGGCTCCCTGTGAGTAAGAAAAGTGATTAAAGACTCAGCTGATCAACAAGCTGTTTGAGGCGATGTTTCATGGCAAACCTCCCAGCACAGTGGACTGGGACCCCCTTCCTAAGAGTGTACAATCAAGACAGTGACAAGGGCACGCCTGGTCTTGACGCCTCTGCTCTTCTGGAGCGATTGCAGGTTCTAGTTAGGGTTTTTATTGCCTCCACAACTTTCCTGGTGGCCCCGGAGAGCTCTGCGGGCTGTGCAGGGCCCCGGGGGAGCTGTTTGAGGGGGCCGTGGGGCAGAGTGGTTCGGAGCGTGGCCTCAGGTCACTCCTGGTCCCCCTTCTCAGCGGTGTGACTGGGCACTGCTGGCCCTTCTAGTCCTTAGTTTCTTCGAAGTAAAGATGACGGTGGTTTCTTCTCATGAGGACGCTGGAGGATCGAGTAAGAAATAGCCCAAACCCCGGCACCGCTACCAAAGGGCATTTGGTTATTATTGCTGTGGTTCTTCCTCATCATTGTCATGTTGTCACATCAGTTCATAGCAGATGTGGCATCAGAGCCCCGCAGTGACACCAAGCCTTCTGCCGTGGCACCAGGAGCGGCAGGTTAGCATCTGCCTGCTCCTCGGAAATGGGAGCAAAGCGGTGAGGCCGCAGCTGAGACAGGAAGGTCCACTCAGCCCCTCTTCACGGAGACGCTCTGCGCCGGCCCTGGTGGAGGTGTCAGCCCGGGTCGTGGGGCGCATTGTGGGGCCTCCTTCAGGATGTTCCCCAAAGGAGGAGCAGCGCAGCTGCGGTGCCCTCTGCTCCTCAGGACACGGGGCCCTTTCCTAGCATTCCCCCGCTGTGGCCTTGCAGTCAGGTTTTCCTCCAGCCTGTGCCTGGGCTCGAGGCCAGCCCTGAAGCCTGCTGGGCCCAGAGGGGCTAGGCCCAGGGTTGCACAGTTGGGTGTGAGTCCTTGCTTCACAGCTAGTGGTTCTGCACTGGGGGCCAGTTAGCCTCTCCCAGCCTTGGTTTTTCCATCTGTAAAATGGGGAGAACCCGAGTGCCCATCTCGTAGGGCGGTCAGGAGGTTTAAATGAGTCAAGGCATAGAGCTCCCTGCACACACTCTACACCCCAAGCTCCTGCCCTGATGGAGTGTTTTGATATTTTTAAGGTTTGATGGTCTTTGTTTTTAGAAAGAAAAGTGCTAGGCAAGGGTGGGCATTCATTGACACCAAAACACCCGGTTAACTTAGAAAATGAAACTACTCTTGCTGGGTTCTAGGCGTCCTGTTGATGAAAACCTGACTGTTTGACCCATTTTAGCTTGAATTCAGAGGACAAAGAACAAATAAACTAAGTTGATAATATTACTCGTGATCACGTGGATACACAGCCTGACAGTGTTGTGAACAGCAGGAGGAATATAGTGGAGGCTGGGTCCGGCTTTTAGTTGTAGTTGCCATAGTGCAGTGCGTCTTGTTGGCTGTTCTCAGCTGGGCAGCACGGCCAGTGCTGGCAGGTAGGAGTGGGCCCAGGGGACGGACCTTGCCTACACGTAGCCGGGCGGCTCACTACACTGCCCTCCCCACTCGCCTGGTTGAAGTCCGTTGTAAATGTCCCTTTGGCATGTATGTTTCTGGGCTCTTGTGAACAGAAAGCAAACCAGGGAAGCATCTGTAAAATGTATATTTCATTTTTAGGCATATAAAATATATATAGCCGCGCCCGGGTGTAGGAGTTCACCCACCTACAAAGAGAATACATTTGATCTTTCAACTTTTCTGGGAAGCACTCAGAAGTTTCTAGGGAATAAAACTCAGCTTGGCAATAAAGTGATTAAAACAAAATCTTTCCATTTAGTTTTAAAATGCTTTAGAAGTTAGCAATATCAAGACACATGCTTCCCTCCGAAAAGCCACTCTCCCCACTACTGCTCCCACTTAACACTTTTACAACAACAATTGGGTGCAGTTATCTGCAACTCATCTGTTGTTTCTTGATAAGCGTGGGATTGTTATCTTCAGTCTTCAAAGCGGTCACGTTCCTGTGAGATTTTTTGTCCTGTGAAATAGGCCTGTAAACTTATTCTAACAAAAACCTGTCACTGGCCTCGAAAGACATTGAAATTAAAATAAGATCACCAGCCCTTGCAGCGTGCCCTTTGATCGCCTGTTCTCTCCAGATCAGCAGGGTCTCCCAGACAGAGGGCCTGAGTGCATGCAGCTGTTGGAAACGTGTCTTTCCAAACGGCCTCGGTCCACTCGTTGCCGGCTGGCTTCATTAGCCAGCTCGGAATTGGTGCCTTCGAGGTGCCAGAGCGTCCTGTGGGGCTCACGTGCCCTCGGGGCCTGACCCACCCTCATTAGGGGAGCAGCTTACCTGTCTGGGCTGAGCCGCACTGTGTCACTCTGCCCCCTGTCTTCAGTTTAAATTTAGACTGTCCTCCCCAAAAGACAACTGAGAAGTGCCTCACTCACTCTCAGGAGGGGCAATTTTAAAATAGAGTATTTCTGGGAACGGGTGGGGGTAGCAAGGCATGCTTTTTCCAAAGTATATTTTCTGCCACTAACTCCTCATTTTTACTAAAACTGACCTCATCATTTCAGACGTGTGAACCCAGTTTTAATGCCTCTTTCTACGTATTCCACTTGTATACACACTCACATTTTTATATGTGTGTGTATATGTAATTTTTTGGGGGTTGGGAAAAAAAGATGCCTCATTTTGAAACCTAAAGGGTGGAATAAGAAAAGCCCTTTGTAATATATTGCCATATTATCACTAAGTCCCCTGACAGTTGTGTCACAGAAGCAAGTCACCTGTCACTTAAGCTTGAGGTCTCTTTAATTTTCTCCTGGAATTCGCACCAGGCTGTCTTTAATTTGAGGCCTTTATTGGAATTCTGAACCCTCTCTGCCTCCCTGGCTCTCAGATCTATTCTGAGAGCTGTTACAGAATGTATACAATAACCAACAGAGGGATTCGGAGGCTGAGTCTGTTTATTTAACACTCTGGAGGGATTTTTGTGCTTATTCGGTCCTGGCTGCCCGGCTTTCAATATCGCTTTGACAGCCATTCTGCCCTTCTCATTAATTTTAAACAGTTAAAACACAGGAAAAAGAGGGAAAAGTTTTCATTATTAAAGTGCTTTACTTTTTAATAACAGAGGATTCTGTCCGCCAGGGGAAAGGGCATCCTCGCTAATTTCACATTCGTCTCTTTAAGAAAACGCGAGGAAGGTGACAGTCGCGCTGCGGAGGTGGCTTAACGAAAGGAGGGCAGCACTGAAAGTTTGCATTTCACATCAGTTAAGCGGCTGAAAAAATCCTTGTTAATGACAACAGCAAATGTCCACTTTCGTAACACGGCTCCGGAGTGACTTTTCTCCTGACATTTGAGCGGAGGATGCCCTTAGGGGGCCATGTACTGTGAAATCAGCTAGGCTGTCATCAGCCAAACAGGTAGCAGGGATGATCTGATTCAACTAAAAACATTTTCAGGGTGTTCAGTCTCTCTTAATACAGAGGTGAACGTCGATCCGAAAGAAGGGGGCTTTTCTTCTCTCCCTTTGTTCCTCCCTGGTAGCCCTCGAAGCGAGAGGCTCAGCGTCTGGGGCAGGCCGGCAGCCGGCCAGGCGCTCCGGTCCTCTGCGGGGTCAGAGGGACCATGAGCTGGGCCGCCTCGTCTCCCCCGTGACTCGCGGGGAGTGTGCAGCAGAGGCTGATCTCCCCATTCAAAGAGTCAACGTGTTAGCCACATGGGGCTGCACAACGTGTTCTTTTGCATCTCGGTTTCTCCTTCAAGCCTGCGTGTGTGTTTTAAGATGTGTAAGAAACAAAACACTCATTGGGGTGGGGGCGGGGGAGGCGACAAGGAATGGAAATCTTTGCGATGGTTTAAGGATGAAAGTATTTTATTAACGCATCCCCTTTGTAGGGTCTTTCAATGCATACAGATGCGGTTTCTTATAGGGAACAGTTTGCTGAGACAGCCCATGCCTTAACAGGTTCCTGGGAGCTCAGCATGGTGGGCTGAAGGAATGATCTGAACGGCCTGGGGGTGAGGACGTGCTCTCTGGAATCCAGGGTGGGGTGAAGTTCAGGCAGCTCCCGGGAGCTCGCCCAGAGGAGGGAGGGGAAGATCTGGGGCCTCTGGAGGAGGTACAAGAGTCATTTGAGAACAACTTTGCTTCATTGGTGTTTTAAATGCCCGAATTGGACCTGGAAAATTCCAGAGTGTCTCCAGTGGACTTTCAATTTGAACGTGAGTGATAAGAGGCCAGGAAGAAAAGTTAGTAAGTAAATAAACAAACAAACAGACCGGGTCTGCTCCGTCACAAAGCCACCCTTGTCTTTGCCCGACTTTAACATCTTCATAGCCCCTTTTCCCTGGTAATATTGAGAGGATTACCCTGTTGGCCCCAACGTGGTTACTGTGTGATTTTACTGTTATTAAATCTGTTATAAACTGCTTCATTATTCCTGCCTCTGACTGTCTCTCCTTAATCCTCCCATCACCCTCCCAGCAACCCCAGGCTGTTGGCCCCCAGGAAACCCAAGAGCGAGCCACAGTCTTGCAGACGGTGTTTGAGGATTACGTGCACTCCTGCGAGGGGACGGTCGCCTGGGCAAAGAGAGGTCAGTCCGTCTCCAGGTGCTTGTGGGTGGCCCGCCCAGCAGAGAGCGTGTGCTCACCTCCGCCCGCACACCCGACAGACAGGTCGAGAGGCCAAACAGGCATCTCTGCTCACCAGCCAAAGCCTTCAATCTCCCTAATGCTGCGGGGTTGGGAGGCAGGCACGGAAGGCTTTACAGTGATATTAAATGTTAATTTCATTCTTCCGTGTGGTTTGCACAAATGAGGCTTTATCTCGGCTTACATCACGACTAGAGCTTTGACCCAGCAGCGTGGGGCTTAGCGATCCATTTTTCTCCTTTGAAAACTGGCTAGGAGAGATCTGACCTGTCAGTAGAAATACCTGTAGAGATGGAAATCAGAGGTGAAGTGCGGGCTGGCGGTATTCGACCTCAGCATCGCCTGTTTAAAGGTACAATGAAAGATGAGAAAGAACCCAATTCTTAGGGCGTTTACGGAAGAGTCGGGCATGAATTGAATATTCAGACCATTTATGGGATAAGTTGTCTCCTGGGAGCACCAAGCAGAAGGTGCGGAACGGAGCAGAGGGCTGGCGGCTTCTGGGTGGAGGCCCGTGTGACCTGGGCCAGTGTGACTTCCTCCACGTTGGGAGGCCACAGTTCTGGATAGTTCCCTGCTGGCTTTCTGTCTGTTTTGTTCATCTTTACACAAGGATATTTTAGAGAGTGGGATCGGGCAGGAGCGGGGGAGAGAGAGGGAGAGGGACATCGATGTGAGAGAGACGCATCTGTTGGTTGCCTCTTGAATGCACCCCAACTGGGGACCAGGGATCAAACCTGTAACCCAGATACGTGCCCTTGATCAGGAATCGAACCTGAGACCCTTTGGTGCTGGGGCCAACACTAACCACTGAGCAACTGTTTTGAGGGAAAATGCCTGGCTGGCTTACCAATACAGCAGGTCCTCAGATAACATCGTTTGTCCAACATTGTTTTGTTAAAATGTTGATGAGATGCTGCAAGAACTCAACTCTTGTTCATATCACTAAGGCTGTGACAAAGCCATTTTTGTTATATGTCGTTTTGCTTAAAGCCGCAGAACCTATCCACGACGTTGAATGAGGACTTACTGTGTACGATCACCATGACATCCTTTCTTTTTATAAATCGAAATTTCTTTTTAAAATCATTTAACAAATATCTGTTGAGTTGGGCACTGTTCTGGGTGCTTGGGATACGTCGGATCAAACCAGACAAAAATCCTTACCTTTCTGACATTCCAGCGGGAGGGTGACAGTGAGTACAATGAACATAACAAGTAAATTACACACAAATCAGTCTATGAGAAGGTGATCCGAAGTATGTAAGACATGGAGCAGAAGACGGGCTGCGAAGGGGTGGCAGGCAGGGTGCGTTGTAAACGCGTCAGAGTGAGCGCTGTTGTGAAGGTCACAGCAAAAACTCAGAGGCCAGGCCCCTGGCGGGGTTCCCGGCAGCGGGGCTCAGGAAGGCAGCCCGCGTGTGGGCTGGGGGCAGACGCAGATCACAGCGAGGGCCTGGGTCACCCTGCATCGGATGGAGCTGTCGGGGGGCTAGGGGCAGCGCTGTGTGTGGCCTCACAGGGGCTTCAAAAGAATGGATTTGGGGGCAAAGGTGAAAGCTGGGGGACGGGCCGCAGGGCGACCATGGCCGTCAGGATGGAGCTGGTAAATGAGGTCAGCCAGACAGTATCACGGAGTGCCTGTCATGGGCCTTCGCACTCAGAGAGCAGGCCAGCTGCACAGGTGAAGGTGAAGTCCCAGTATTCGCCCCATCCCCGCTGAATGGATCAGCATGCATCCTTCCAGCCTGGGGTCTGGTACTGGCCTAAAGACAGTCTTGGCATTTCCCTGAAGCGAGTCCAACAGTTCCTAAGGAGTTTCCAAAGAACCTAGCTTAGCGGCTTTGCAGAGTTCGGGTATGTGCAGTCAGTTAGGCAGACTCAGCTTGCTGCGCTGCACGTGGCGAGGCGCTGCTGCAGAATGGCAGGTGTAAGGCACACTGCAGTGAAAGCAGTAAGCCAGACCACAGGTGTTTGCAGTTTTCTGGCGAGACCAGAACTACTTGAGGTGTCTGGGGCATAGGAGTGACTGTTACGGTAACTCATCCTTAGGGAATGTGGTTTTGTGTCTTCTCGTCATTACCATTGACCTTGTTAACACCAAGAAGCAAACAGGTACTTGTCTTCCTTTAAAAGGCAGTTGGAGTGGGGCCACTCCCCATCCATTTCATCCCAGGAAGGAAATAAATGTATCTTTGTTCTTATCGGCTAATTGATTTCCACACCAGTTTCATGTGGCCTGGGACAGACTGCATGTGGCGAGTCTCCGTCACCCCTTCAGGCATCCAGCTCTTTGCTCTTCCTATCTCTTCTGTCACTGAGGACTGCGTTCGGAGGGTTGGGGGACATACACGTAATTGCACTGCAAACATGTTGAATTTACAACATGGGGCCAGCTACCACACCCCATAAGTGATGCTATCTTTTGCATTTCAGTCTTTTGCATATGCAAAACCCCACTCCTGACATGCCTCCCTTTATGCCTTTTCAGAACCCACCTCATGAATAATTACCCAAGCAGCTGGCTTTTGCCTTTGTGGCAGAAAACTAGTTGGAAACTGGGCCACGTACGCGTTTGTTTTCCTTTCGAATTTTCTGACCCAGTCACTGTTCATAACCAGCAGTAATTGTTGTCAGTTTCCAGAAGCACTAACCCCTTTTTCCTTCATTTCTTGCATCTTTTTAACTAGAGATTCAAATGGCAAATATAGTGGTAACGAAAGTTTGAGCTCCAGACTCGTAAGTGGAATCCTTTCCCTGCAAATTCCCACTTCTGCGGTTTGCACCCCCACCCCCACCCCCACCCCCACCCCCCAGGCCTCCCTGAAGAGCAAGGGATGCTGTGTGCAGGAGTTTATGTTTGACTTGGAAGGGATCTTCTCAGAGTCAGGACAGTCCCAGGCACTGGGGCAGGTCAGCCACTCCCCGCAGTGGGTCAGAGGCAGGCCAGGCCAGGCCAGGCCTTTGTCCCTCAGAGGAGGGTACCAAGCCGTGCCCCGTCCCGCCCCTCCCCCTTTGAGTGGTGGTCGCAGTGATGTCAGGGCGGGAGGTGTGTGTGCCTGTACTCTGGACAGACAGGTGCTCCTCTGGGGCCAGGCTGGACTTGGCTCCCTGCTGCCTCCTTGATCCTAAGCGTCCATAAGACCCCATCTTTCCTGATCAGATGCAGGAATAAATGTCAGTCTATGAAAAGGGGCAAAAATGTCCGTGCAGGGTACTTTAACATAGGTTTCCCCTAATTCATCAGCCATCTGGCTCTGAGCCGGGACTCGGGGACTGTGGAGTGCTCCCACTCTGGCCACAGCTTCCTCCCTCGTCCCAAGTAAATGTCTGCTTTCCTTCCCTCTCTGCTCTCCGCTTGTCCTGGCCCCACAGCCCGTTCACTCTACAGTCTTGGCATGGCCCCTCAGAAGGCCCTCACGAGGCTGCCATGCCCCCCGAACTGCCAGCTTCTCTGAATCACCCACACGTGGGCACCCACACTAGGGTATGAGGACGACCAGCTGTCCCCGTCCCCAGTGAGACGGGGGCCTTGAGGACAGGGAGGTTCAGAAAAAATGTGCAAAATAGTGCCTGGCCACTGGTCCCAGGAGACCACCTCCCGCCACTTCTGGGCAAACTCAGCATCCATGTAAAGCTGCGGCCCCTACGTCTCCTGGGCAGAGGCTCTTGGGGTCGGTGTGGGGCGAGGAGGAACGGGGAGCAGGCGGAAGGGGGGGTTGGCCTGCTCAGCGGAGGACAGGGCAGGGGGAGTAGGCCTGAGCCAGCGGTTGGGTGTAGGCTTGGAAAGCGCCGTTCATTGGCTGGGCTTCAGTCTGGTTTCTCAGACGAGTCCATGTTGGGGGCTGGGGGGAGGGGGGAGAAGAGGCTGGGCTCCCGGGCCGGGCAGGTGTGTGCTGTGCTCTCTGAGGACGGGATCTGTGGCTCTGTGTCGAGCCGGCTGTCAGAACCCTCCAGGCAGCAGGAGCCATTGGAAGCGTTGGAGGTTTTCTTTGAAAAAGCAGCCAGTCCCCAGATATGAAAAAGGGGAGTAAGCACAGACTTAGAGAGGGGTGCAGAGGAGTTGCCTTGGTTATTATTTCTCATCGATTGGGAAAAGGAGTTCACTTTGCTCAGTAAATAGAGCTTTGATGGATTCCCAGGACCTTCCCGGAGCTGATCTGCTAAAATGACACTTTTTATTACTGTTCATAAACGCCAGTCCCGGGTGCTGCTGGGATATTACGGTTAAGCTGCCGGCAAACTTGCCAGTCCAGTGGCTCGGCACGCCGGCAAGGGAGGCTGCTGTTCAGTGCCCGCCTCCCCCAGGCATGCCCTCTGGGCTCTGGTGGCAGGAGACTGGCTGGGAGGTACAGTGAGCAGCGATGGCCAGGGACGCTTTAAGAGCAACCCCACCTGCCCTGCCCTGCCCGTGGGAAAGGGCAGACACTCCGTTTTCATTGTTACTGCAGATATTCAAGGGGAAATCTTTCCTCCAAGGGGTGTGAGTGGAGGTGGCCAGAGCTCCGCCCTCCTGGGACTGAGTCACCCAGTCCGGGTCTAGGACGGGACCACTTCCTACACTTCAGAGTAGGACGGAAACTTTCATGATAGAATGTCTGATGATCATCTCTAAGCCGTTAGCAGTCCTCAAGGGGTGAGCTGTTTTGTGGACTGTTTTAGAAATTTAATCCTTTTCTTTCTCCTTTAAAATTTATGCTTCACACCCTGGCCAAGTGGCTTAGTTGGTTGGAGCGCCATCTGTACAGCAAAAGGTGGCAGTTCAATTCCCAGTCAGGGCACACGTCCAGGTTGTGGGTTCGATCCTCAGTCGGGGTGCATGCAGAAGGTGGCCAATCGATGTTTCTTTCTCACATCAGTGTTTGTCTCCCCCTTCCTCTTTCTAAAAAAAAAAAAGGGAAAGAAAACCAATAAAAAATTCTGTTTCATTTCCTTTGCACATTCTTTGCGCAGTGTCAGTCCTGGATACTTGAGAATGAATTTGGTTTTAAAATCCCCTGAGTCCTGGATGAAGTGGTGCCAGTGACTCCTCTGGATTGGGGAGCTGGAGGCGGGGCTTGTGGTGGAGGCAGCACTTGCAACAACGTCTACGCTCATTGTGTGTGCCAGGCCCTGGGACTCATGCAGAAACGGGCCCTGCCCTCCGGAGCTACTAGTGCCACACAGCCAAGTCTGAAGTTAAATTGGGTTTATTCAAGTGATGATTGGAGCCTATAGGGTTGTTGTTGGAGGGTTTTTGTTTGTTTCTGAAGAATTAAGAAGCATGCAAGTGTAGATTGACATTGCTATGTATATTGTACTGCTGGCTGTGGCCTGGCAAGATGCCCTGCCCAGGACAGCCTTTGGCTGGGGTGCGTGCAGCCCTCAGGACCCGCCCTGACTGCCTTCCTCCCCTTCATTTTTCTGGCAGCCCTGCAGTCCTTCATCCGCGCCTACGCGACCTACCCCCGGTCGTTGAAGCACATCTTCCACATCCGATTGCTCCACCTGGGCCATGTGGCTAAGAGCTTCGGGCTGAGAGACGCCCCCCAAAACCTTGGTGGCTCAACTGTGAAGAAGAGGAAAGTGAACGTGAAAAGGTAAGGTGCACAGAATTCGTCCTGGGACGAGTGGCCCAAAGTCTGATGGGTATGGAGAGCTACATCCAGTTCACAGTGGTGAGCTGGGCCGGGCGCTGCTGGCATTCTGTGTAACCTGCCCTCTTTGATTTTCATGGTAAGTCATCACCAGTGTCTGTCCTTCTCTCAATTTAATAAGTGCTTGGAGTGAGAGGATAAAATACCTAATTGTAACATTTTTAAGGCACTGGCAGAAATTTAGTGGTGTCTTCAGTCAGGTCCCGATGGGCGGGAGCAGCAAGACAAACCTGTTGCTGACTTCACTGCTTGTGTGGAGTAACTGGGGACTTACCACCGTCGGAGCTCCTCCCTGGAAAGCCTGGGCTTGTTCCAAGACCCCTGGTGGGTTCCCTGAAGTTGGACCTGGTGGCGCACCCTCCCAGTGAGCTGAGCAGTGAGGGGTGAGCTAGGCAGGCGGCCCTCCCCCAGGCAGGCTCCGGCCCGTGCCGCTGTCCTCGGTGCTGAAGTGCCGCTCCAGTGCTGAGCGCTCCTGAGGTGAGCACAGTGACTCCCTCCCTCGGAAGCTGGGAGAGGAGAGTCAGTGAGGAGCGCGGCCTGGGGGCGCTGGGCCCTGAGCCCATCTTCACACATCAGGAGGTCCCTCCGCAAGGACAGTGTGACTTCTTTTCTCGGCCATGTCCCTCCAGCGGCTGGCCCAGCCCTGGCCAGAACCAGTGCTGGAGATACCAGGAGTGGAGGCGAGTCCGCAGGGAGTTTGGGTGGTTGGCATTATTGCTCCTGCGGCCTGTTAGTGGAAGACACATTGCACAGATGTGTGGGCACCAAGAACCCTTGAGTGCTCTGGACAGGTAGTTGGCATTGTGTCGCCTTAGTTTTGCACATTAATTGCAAATGCCCCAATCCACGTGCTCTCTGTCTAGTGGCGAGCCTGCAGGCAGCACCCTCTCCAGCACGCTCCAGGACAGTGTCACCGCGAGGCTGGTGGCGGCATCAGCCTTGTCAGGGCCCAGTTTCTCTGGCGTGAAATGGCGGGGAGAAGGGCCACCGGCGTGGGGCGTGACCGTTGGTCTTGGAGTCACGGGACGTGGGCCACAGGTCCAGCCCCGTCTGGTGTGCACTTGTGAGCTCTGGGCCCTGTTTTGCCTCCATTTCCTCGGTGACAAAGGGGAAAAGGAAGTCTCAGTTTTTAGCTACTTGACAAGATTGTCTTGAGAACCAGAATGAGAAATTACGTGTGAATTTCCTTTTGGACCATAAAGGGCCATACACGAGGCCCCGTAGGACCCAGAGCTGGAAACCGGAGGGTTAAGACTCTGGAACCTCCGGCTTGATCTGAGCAGGGGCTGGGCATCCACAGGCTTGCATAACGGGTAAGATTCTGCCTGATTCCAGTTCCAGCGTTGGAGTTGTTACGAAGCTGTTGCTTCCTTCGTTACCAGCTCCCACTCGTGCAGGACAGTGTCTGAGGCGGGCGCTTCTCCACACGCTGCAGCGCTGCGCTGCCCTGTCTCCCCCAGGCGGGGCGCCGGGTGCCGGCTGTGCGGGCCGGGCTCGGTGCACCAGAGGCTGCCCCTGTCTTTGGGTTCGGGGTAGCTGGTGTCTGCGCTTATTAACTCCGGTTCTGAGCATGTGACAAAGCCACGAGGCCTGCACTGCGAGAGTGACCTGGCCACCCTGACACCACCTCTGGACGTTGACACTCTCAGAAGGTGGGAGGAGACCTGCCAGGTGAGACTGGTCAGAAGCACATTTTGTGAGTTGCTCTCCCTGCATCTCAGTGGAGCCCGGCATTCCATTGTCACAGGTGACTCCTCTGTGACTGCAGTGTCATTAGCAAGTGTTATCCAGGCAGCCGCTTTCCAGACTGGCATGTCCTCAGCTCCCACCCAGACCCTGGAGGGCAGGGCAGAGGCCGGAGGCCTGGGAGGGGCTTGGAGCCAGCATTGTCTTTACCTTCAGAAGCCGCTGGGGAGGGAGCGCACTGCCTGCTCTGCCGACCCTCCTGGCAGATGGGCACCAGGACGGCGGTGCCCCTGCGTGGGGATTTTACAGGCTTTCTTCAGGGAAGAATGGGCTGATTAGCCGATAAAGAGCGTGTAAGATGGTATGGGGCAGCCTTTGATGTCTGGCTGGCGAGGCGGGGAGCGGCGGTGAGTGACAGCAGTGTGTCACGGGATTACGGCGCCGTGACAATACAGCTCTCTGTTCTTGCCATGTCACCACTCGGTTACGGCGCTTTTCCCGTGGTTGTGCCCTTCTCTTGAGGGCATTTCTCTCCGCTCTCCTTACATCCTCCCACCCCTGCCCTGCCTTGCCCATGCAGACGGCACTCGGATCCAGTGGGTACCTTTTTTATTGGGGGAACCTTGTCACTCCCGGTGGAAGAATGACTTTGCAGCTGATCTGCACATGGACCGTATAATTGCAGTCGGAGCGAGCGGCGGCAGAAACCTGACAGATTGTCCGCACCTCCGTCAGGGCTCAGGGAAGTGCCAGTGCTGCTCTGAGGACCGGACAGCAAAGTCCGCTAAACCTACAGAGTGCAGAGCCTGGGCTGTGACCAGTGACTGTTCTGAGCTGTGGCGTCTCCCATGAAACCCATCTGTCCCGATAGAGAGGGGTCCTTCTGTTTTGTGTGGGCGATGAGATAATAGCACCCCGTTCTCCACGCTGTCCGCAGTCCACTCTCTGGTGTCGCCTGCCCAGACGACATGTGTTCTCTCAGACCTCTGATGCCTGTGAGCCGGACCTGCAGCTGTTGGCGGATCCTCCTCCCTGTTACCAGCCCAGGTTTCTGTGCAGAAGGGCAGGTGGGTAGCTGGGGGTTATCGGGCATTTCCATGCAGTGACAGAGGGAAGTTTTATCTCGTCTCTATGCCTTTCCTTGACCACTTCTCAGGAAGAGAAAACCAATGGTTAATATCCCCATATGCGATCTTAATCACCAGGTGTCTGTCTGCTTCCCAGTCCTCAGTCCTGAAGGACACAAAACCTCTTCTGACACCTACACACCCCTGTCAAAACAGCCCCGCCCCGCACACCTATACACGCACACGGGGAGCTGGCGCTGTGCTGAAATACTGGCCCCCGGCAGCATCCGGCGCAAACAGCGGTTCCCTCCCGGCAAAGGCAGTTCTGGGTTTGAAGCATGTGGATCAGCAGGTCCTGAGAAGCGAAGCTAACATTCCTTCCAGAGCTTGTGTCTGCCCCGGAGACGCTGAGAGCCAGCACCCTCTCCGTGAGGGAGCGGAGTTGGGCTGTTTCACATGAGCAGAACGTGTTCAGGCACAGTGGGCCAGCCCAGGTCTCATCTGCCCAACGCTCTGGAAAACGGTTCAGGAAGAGAGAGAGAAACGGGTGGGCCCTGCGGCCTGGGTGTTGTGGTGACAGCCTGCCAGGCGTCTGCTGTCTGCCCCCATCGGAGCGAGCTGATGCGATAATTATAAAATACAAAAAGCACCATTTCTCACGGGTGCTTTAGTTTGTAGCCACTAAGTGGCCTTACGCCCCCGATGCCCTTGTCTTCTGGCCGTGGTGCTTAGAGACGGCCATCATCCTCACCGGTTACTCAAGCATTTCGCTCCCCTATTCTCAGTTCCCTCCTCGTAAAATTAGTAGCAGAACAAAAATCTGAATTGTCGGCGACACTTAAAAGAAATACAGTTTTATTTATTGGTATAACTTTTTTCAAACCAGCTCGCTAAAGTGTTACCTGGTAGTTGCTGATTTGTCAAACAGGCAGGCAGTTTAAAATGAGGGTCTCTTACCCCTCCGTGCTTCCCAGGCCTGGGCGTGCGTGGTCAGTGCTCCGCAGCCTGTGGTCACCAGCAGAGGCACGGGGCCGCCCTCAGCCTGGTCACAGCACAGCCACACCCCGAGCCCCGCCAGGCACCTCCGACCTGTTACCTCCAGGGCTGTCCTTGCAGGGTGGTCTCTAACGCACGTGACCGTCCTCCAAACCTGACTCCCCAGACGTTCTGAAGGGCCACAGGTGCTTGTCACAAAGCTCCGTTTTGGGGCCTCTGGTCTCTGGAACCCCGGCTATGTCACTCTCTGCTTCTCACCCGCACTCGTTGGTAACTGTTAAGTAACGAGGAGGAGTTACTGTGTTGCACACACCTCGGGGTTTGAGACATCTGTGCCCTTGCTCCTCCCCTTGTTTCTAAACACCGACGTGGGGGTCTAGGTTGGATTACTGACCATGTGCGTGCCCTTGGATGAGAGACTCGGCCTCTGTGGGCCCCCATCCCCTCAGCTCTCACACGGGGAGCCGGAGCCTCGCGGTGTTGTCCTGGGGCTCAGAGCAGAGGGTGAGTGTAGAGCATCAGCAGGTGTCTGGGCCGGGGACGCACGGAGCACGTATTTGTAGGACGACACAGCGTTCTTTCCCCCCAAGCCTTCCTCGCGCCCACCTGTCCCAGGAATAGAAGAGTCAGGTAGCCGTCAGTCTCCGCGTGGGAACTTTCCTTCCCGAACAGCCTTGCCCACAGACCGTCCGCCGAGCCCAGTGCCGGGAAGCTGCGCAGCACCTCCCGCAATGACGCCCTCTGGCCTGGAAGCAGCTGGCCTGCCAGCTTTAGGGGCACTTACAGCCTCCTAATATCACTGCCTCGGCTGAAGGCAGAGCTGGAACCTGGCCCAGGGACAGTTTCCTTGATTCTGTGGAGCCAGTTATCCTGTAAACGAGATCAGGCCTGGACGAAGCCACCTGGGCACCCAGGGGTTCGTTCGTGTAGACCCGCTACGCGGTTCCAGAGCCGCGTTCTCCACCGGAACCTTCGGCCTCCTTGAATCGGTCTCTTTCCGTAGCTTCCCAACCCATCTTCGTGGCTGGTAGCGCTTGGCCCCTCAGCGTCACCTGGACTTCTAGAGCAAGCAGCTGCACCATGCTTTGCAGCCACTGTGTCCGCAGACAAACCCCCCTCCCACCTCTCCTTCCTGCTGTGCTCTGATGACCCTCAACTTAGCAGGCGGAGGAGGCCTGGGACCAGCCCACAGGACGCAGAGCTGAGCGGTCGGGACAGGTCACCCAGCCTTCGTCTGAAGAGCAGAGCACACAGCTGGGGCCAGGAGTAGCGCTCGGGACAGATGGGCGTGTCCTGTGAGCAGGGGACAGAATCTTCTCCCAGAGCTGCTGGGAGCTGTACAGAAACACCTGCCCAGGCCCCAACCAGGAGGCCTTGGTTCAGTCAAGTTGGAAATCACCAAGTGTGAGACGGACATGATCATGAACTTGACTACCAAGTCCCCCAATCATGACCCAGGTCCCTCCCCGGGAACTTAAAAGCATGTGGTCCTCAGAGCAGATGTCGGGGTGTCCTCCACACAGGAGGCGGGGAGGTGCTGGCGGGGGGCCTCTGCTTTAAAGGGAGTTGGGATGGATCGCTAACGTGGGAACAGAGTCTGGTGAGCCACTCAGGCTGTAGACAGGAGCATGTCCTGGCCTCTGCGAGGGGACAGCACGAGGGACCAGGAGTCCACGCTGGATCGTGTCTTTGGGGCATTTGTGCTCAGGAGCAGTGTCCAGACAGGACAGGGCCAGGAAGAGTGTTGTGGGAGGTGGCTGGGTCCCCTGGTGGGAACGCCCCGCACAGATGGTCTCAGGGCTGCGTCCTCGTTGATGGCTGCGTTCACAGGCGGTCCGCGCAGGTGGCCGTGCGGGCGCAGGCCGCAGTGGGGCCTCGCTCCTTTCCCTTCGGCACCGAGCTTTCACTCCCTCCGCGCCAGGTCCCCCGACAGGCTCTGGTGTTGTTACAGCTGTGCACGCGCAGCTGGTACGTGTGGCCTTTTGTTCCCGCCACCTTTCTCTCTGACGCCGTGCAGTTGCCAGCTCTGCCTCCTGGAACAAGCACCCCGCGTCCCCGCCGGCTAATGAGGCGATTAGAGGGCTCTCAGGGTGACCCTGCGCCTCCTGCACACCTGGGTCACCTGCAGACAGCGGGAGCCCAGGCTGTGCTCAGTCAAGCAGTCGGGGCTGACGACAGAGCCGGAGCCAGCCGCCCCTCCTGGGTGGACGCTGGGGACGGTGCTCGCTGTTGGAGCCCTCAGAGCACCGGGTCTGGAGGTGGGGCCGGCCCGGCGGACCAATGTGGGCATCAGGGCAGCGCCCAGCGCTCCGTTAGCTGGTCCTTGCCTGGACCCTCCAGTTGGCGCCGCTTCAGAAATCAGCAGCGAGTATGACGCTCCCGCTGTCCCCTCGCTGCAGTTCCGCTCCAGTCCTGACCCTCCGCCTCGCAGCCGCTGCCCTGTCCCCTCTCATCTGCCCCACACGCCTGGCTCCTTTCTGAGCTCAGGAGTGATGCCAGAGGCTGTCCCTGTGGTGGTGACCAAGCCCACACCGGGGCCTGTGCCCTGACCAGGAATCGAACTGTGGCCTCCTGGTTCGTGGGTTGATGCTGAACCACTGGGCCCTGCCGGCCCGGCTCTGTGACTCTTTCTAAACGCAAGGCTGCGGAGGCACTTCCGCGTATGACCCTAAAGCGTAAAGGAGATGTGGATAGGCCTGGAAATGCAGGAATAAAATTAAGAATCCCACTCTGCCACACAGTGCCATTACCAACGCCGGCAGCGAGCGGCTCTTTGCCGAGCCCCCCCCCCTCTTATCTGCAGGCGAACTGACTTCCTGGCTCACCGGGAGGGGCATCTGCCTGCCCTGCTGGGCCAGCCAGCCAGAGGGGAGTGAGGGGCTCGGCTAGCGAGGGGGTCGCTCAGCCTCCACTGCCAGGGCTTTCCTGTGGTCAGATGAGCTGATCTGTTGCCTGGTAACGCCGTGCGGGCGGGTGGATGCTCAGGAAGCCCATTGGAGGGTTTGGGTATTTGGGGGCGAGGAGGGCAAGGAAGCTGGCAGGTTCCTGGGAGGACAGCTTGCCAGGAGAAGGGTGCCCGCGTGCGCCCTCCCTGTGCTTGGGCTTAGGACGTTTCATCTTCCATCTGCACTTGGCCTTCCCAGCACTCGGCCTCAGAACAAGGGAGAGACAGCTGCTGAGGGAGGGGGGGAGAGTGGGTCCCACCGGGGTGGCCCTGCAGGTGGAACCCGAGGCTCCCTCCTCTGAGACCCAGAGCCTCCGAGTTTGGGTTTGGGTCCCACCTTCCAAGTACTGTTGACCTTGAACAACTCGGTCTGAACTGCAGGCCACGTCGATGTGGCTCCCTGTGTAAGTCACACCGTGGTGTCCAAGGCAGAACTGTGTTTCCCACCCACAGCTGGGAACTGGCGCATGCGCAGGGGTCGGCGCCCAACCCCATGCTCTTCAAGGTCAGCTGTGCAGTGACTGGGAGGAAGTTCTGAGGTCATGACCTCAGGGGCAGCAGGGCCATCTCCGACCTGCTGCTCACATCGCTCTGCAGTGCGGGCCTGAAGGTCCCTGCTGGCTGTCCCTGTGCCCTGGCCACCCCCCTCACTCCCACCCAGTGGCGTGTGGGTGTGTGTGTGACTGTGGCCCCGCCCCCGGGTCACGCACGCGGGTGTGGCCTTGGCACTGTCCGCTGGGCACCAGCCCAGCCGCAGCCTGAGCCTGCTCCTTGCACATTAGTGTATCAACCACTGGATAGATTCTGGTTCTTTCCTTTGCTTCAGCTCTGACAGGAGCCGTCGCTGAGGTGAGTGGAGGAGCTTATGCTGGGGAGTCTATTTTGACTGAAATTTTGCATATTTTGAAACTCTGGTTGTTACACTTAAAATTATACACATTGTGAGTGCCTGGTTCAAACAAGGGGGAAGAACAAGCACGCCTTCCTGTCACACCTTCACTCCGTCTGTCATGTCACCCAACTAAAAATACCCTGCGCCCGGCATGGCAGCCTTCAGTTCGGGGAGCTCGGTGCTCAGCCGGCGGCGGCCTGTCTCCTGTGCTGCCAAACCCACACCAGCCCCCGGAGGTGGGGCGTCCCCCCGGGAGGGTCAGTCCCCACAGGGCAGGGCAGGGTCCCGGGCTCACAGCCATGGCCCTGCGGGGACGGGGAATGCATCGGCACAGGGTCAGTCTGGCTGCTGTGTGGCCTTGGGGAGTCACTTAGCATCCCTGAACCTCGGCTTCCTCATTTTCACTGGACTGACCGCAGCCCACGTGCCAGCCACCAGCTAACACCTCTGTGTCTTGTTTTACTTGATCCTTGCAAAGCCCTCGGAGCTGTGCTGTGAGCATCATCCCCCTTTTCCTGTGGGGCACCCAAAGCCTGGGCATGCGTTCCGTGTCTCCTTCACCCTCCCCCCACCCCTGCTCCTTCATCTGCCCCATCATCCACTGAGACGTTTCTGTGCGACCGCAAAAGACCCCCCTCACACACCCCTCCCCCATCACATCATGGTCCTTTGTCACCGTGATAGAGCTAGACCCTCCTGCCACACCCGATGGTGCGTCCTGGACCACCTGGCTGTTCGCATCATGGCTTCTGCACTTAGAGCGAGACAGTCTTGGGCAAGTTACTCACCCTCCTCAGGTCTGAGTTTCTTTGTGAAATTGGTGGATCGCCTTCCCTGCCTCGTCGAGCAGATTGTATGAGACAACACAGAACCCAGAGAGCGCTTCCCTGGCTGCCTCTCACCCCAGCCCTGCAGCACGGGGCCCACGCATCCCCTTCCTCAGTCCCTCGCTCCTCCCAGCGCAGGTTGCCTTTGCGTGTCTCCTGAGTGGACACTGTTGTCTGGCTGTCGCAGGCCCCGGCCGGAACCCTACATCTAGTGCTGTGACTGGGTGTGCCTGGTTAACCTGGTGTTTGGCTACCAGAGCTGCTTCCATCTGCTCAGTCCTGGTTTTAATTTGGGGGTTTTAAAGGAGTTCTGTTGTATTTATTTTGACGAGGTTAGTCTGACCTATCCTCCAATTATTACAGCGAAAAAAAAAACGTTGCAAATATAAGTAGTCGAAAGCAACATCTGCCTCTTGTAAGCACCCCAAGAAATGGTGTTCCCCAAAGACACTGCCACTTCAGTGGTGTGGGTTCAGTGGTAACGGTGCTGCTGCTGTTTTGGTTTAAGTCCCAAATTAGGAAACCTTATTTTACATAATTATTTTAATATGCATATTAATTTGCATAATTATTTTTCCTGTGTACCATTGAACTTCTACAAATTTCCCCTCTGGTCTGAGGGGGAGGCCTTTGAAAGCAGTCCTGGCATGCTCTGCTTATTGGGGCTTCCTTTATGGGGCATCACAGATGGGTGTTCTACACACGGAGGCAGGACCCTCCATCGGCAAAGATTACCACCCGCTTCATCGCAGTGGCCTAGGGCTGAGCCCTAAACATCCCCAAGGTCTGGTCTGCCTGTGCTAAGACTCGGCGTCTGAGATGGATGCTCAGCCTTGGCCTTTCCCAGGTGGGTCAGGGCGGGCCGGGCTCTGCAGTCCCTGAGGTGGGGGAGTTTCTGGTGGTTTCCCTGTCCTCTGGCGAGCTGCTGCATCGGACGCCTTGTTTGCCGTCAGAGTGTGAGTGTGTAGCGTGCTTTTTCTCCCGGAAAACAACACAGAACAAAGGCTCACTTTTAAAGATGCCGTGCTACTTTGCCACTTTCATGAGAATCTGCCGTTGCCGTGTCTAATCTTGCGGAGCACAGAATATCGAAACGAGCAGGGGAGGGACTGGCTGCAGGCAGCATGGCGGCTCCGCTCGGAACCAGCTGCTCAGCCTGTGCAGCAGGAGCGGGCAATAACCACGCTTCTCTCCCTCTGCCGTTCCTGTTCCTCAGGCCTGACCGCAGGAGGGCCCAGCAGCAGCACCTTGCCGAGGCCTTGCGCTCGGAGTACGCAAGTGGGCTGGAGGCGGGCGGTGCCAAGGCCAGGAAGCAAAGCAGACAGGCCGAACCGGGCGACGAGCCGGGCGAGCCGAGCAGCGCCAGCAGCTCCAGCGACGTCTGAGGCCCTCACCCAGCCCGGGCCGTGGGAAAAAGAAAAAGTGCCCCCATGAAACAGAAAGAAACCCAGAAAGGCTCACCGAGGGACAGGACTTCCCAGAAAGTGTTTTCAAACTGCTGCCACGGCCCGGCCCACGTCCTGTCTTACCGATCTCCCAGTGCGCCTTCCCCTGACAGCCCACAGCCCTCCCCCGGGTGTGGGGCCCAGGCAGCACAGTGTAGCTTAGCCAGTTAGCCTGTATCTACCCGTAGACCTGCTCTGCTTGCCCTATCGCTGCCCACGCATCCTCACGCAGAGCCAGTGGCCCCCCCCCCATTTGAGACCCGGTGCTGCGTCAGCCGGCAGGCTGTGACCTGCCTTCGCGCTGACCTGAAGAAGTCCACATTTACCCCTGTATTGCATGCATTTTGTAAACGTTTTAAGATCTGGATTTAAATTTGTAAAAGAATAAAAAATATTTATCCAACCACTTTGTCGATGTCCAAAGGCTTTGTGGGGACCAGGAGGGTTTTGGTGGGTCAGCAGACTCCAGGCTCCTGTCCACAGGCCGCCCGCTCCGCGCCAGGGTCACACGCAGTGCTCGCCCTTCACGTCCACGAAGACTCTGGGCTGATTTGCCTTTGAAGTCAAAAGGCACTGAGGTCCTGCCCTTCCCCCCTTCGAGTTCCATCTTGTCTGCAGAAGTCGGGGTCTCTGTTGTGGCCCAGCCTCAGCTGCCCCTCCCCCGTGTTTTCTGGGAGGTTTGAAAGAGGACCCCTCGGTGTATTGATTTCTCAATAAATGTAAGATTTGGACACGGGTGACTCCAAGGGGTCCGAGGAGGATGAGGGGTAAAGCCAACCACCTCTGTCCGGCCTGCTGTCCGCTCTCCTTCCACTGTCCGCCCCCCAGTTCCTGTGGTGCTGCGGGGGCCCCACTGCAGCAGGCCCTCCAGACCCACGTGACTGACTGGCCAGGAGGCTCCTGAGAGTGGCAAGGTGGGCACCACGGAGGGCCGGCCGGCTTCTGCCCCTGTGCAGGCACCGGTTCCGCAGGAGGGAGAGCAGGGCCCCCCAGAGCTGCCGACCCCGTGGTAATCCTCAGGCCCGCAGCACACGCCAGGACGGTGGGCAGAGCTGCCCTTTTATTCTGATGCGTGAAGGTTCACATGATTTGGATGAGAAAAGGAGGGATCACACTATAGACAGAACCCAGCTGTGTGAGAAACAGGATTAGCGCCAGTGATGGGGACCATCAAAGAAACCTGACTCTCTTTTCCCACGAAAAGGGAAAGGGGGGAGCCAGAGAGCTCTGCACTCCTGGGGGAGGAAGTGCCAGAAACGTGCAGAGTGTATAAGTGACTAAATTCCAAGATCAAAACTTACACTCCATTTGCTAACACTTAGGTGAGGGTTTCTTGTCAGAGTGAATCCGTCTGTTACCCCCAGTTAATAAAGAAACACGGATTTAGCAGATTGAGGCTTATTATTCCCTAAATGTAAGTAACCTTAAGAGAAATCTCTGTCTCATTACAGCTCCTGCCAGATTATACAGTTCAGGCATCAATTAGGCAAAGCTTTGACCTAATTCCACTGCACATACTCACATGTGAGCCTTCTCCATTGTACCTTTTCTTCCCTCTAATTTCCCAAACTTACCTGCCCCTCCTATTTCAGGCCAGGGGGGATTGCAGTGTTTCCTGGTGTTGCGGCCTAAAGTCTTCCTCCCTCATGGGCCCGTGGAGTGTGGTTTTAATGCCACCCTCGGGTCCTGGACCCTGCGACCCTGCAAGGCCTCACACCAGAGGGGCCGATCTGGCACTGAAGGGCGAGAGCCCTGGGGAGAGGGCCGGAGCCCAGCTGACGCAATCGGAGCAGCATCTTCCACTTGGGGGCTTAGAGCCGAGCGAACCCGCGAAGGGCGGGCGTTGGGACACTCCTTTCTCCCCACAGTGAAGGGAGGCGAGATGAGGGGAGAGGGGAGTACACGAGAACCCCTAAAGGCACGCCTATTCCAAGCTGCTAGTGGCCGTGCTATTTAGCACTTCAGCCCCTCAAGGGAAGCTGTGGGAGCCACGAAGTCAGCCTCCCTTCCCCGAGACAGAACGGAGGCTTTTCCACCGGAGAAGGCGCCCCGCGGGGAAGGGCGCGTCACTCATCTTGCCACGTCGTTGCATGGACATTACCTGTCACCTGTCCCACCGTAGGCCACTCGGGGGGGGGGGGCACGGGGCACCCTTCAGATCAGCTCCTCAGCTTTCCAACCCTGTTGCCCCTCCCGGTTGTCAGTCTAGGCTTATGGGGGGTTGGGGGTGGCGGGCAGGAGCCTGGGAGGGGGGCAGAGGGAAGGCTTCTGGGTGCCTCTCACTGTCCTGCCTGCTGGGAGGAGGTGGGGCGAGCACACTTTTTTATTTCAAATGTGGGTTGGGAACAGAACCCAGTCCCAGCTTGTACGGAGCCGGAGCCGGAGCCGGAGCCGGAGCCGGAGCCGAGCCCGCCTCGCCGCGAAGGCCGTGACGTTATTGCCGGTGGGGAGCGCAGGACAATGTAAAGCAGAGTAATTGGAAACTTGTCGGGGAGGCTTGTTCTTCATTAGTGTGAGGCGTGAGCGCCTCCGAGGTACAAGGACAATTACATGGCGCGGCGGTGTCTGCGGGCCGGCGGGAGACGGAGGGCGCCGCCCCGGCCGCCGCCCCCACTTCCACAAAACGAGAAGCACACCAGTGCGCGCTGTCCTTTGATAGATTTTTAATATGATTTTAGAGAGTTTTGTTTGGTCTCATTCTTATTCAATGAGATTAATTTGAAGCACTTATCCCCTGGGTTTAAGTCCGTCCGCGCAGGGCTTCGGCGGGGTTTGTGGCGCGGGGGTTTTGTTTGCACGAGGCTCTGAGAGACTCCTTTCCCACTTCATTAACCCCGAGCCGGGCACAGTCCCCGCGCCCGCCGCAGCCGGGCTGGGGATTTACCGCCCCCATTCACATGCAAAAGAACCCCAAAGCCAGGGCTCCTTGACTTAATTAGCTGCTGTGCATTTTGCAAAATTAGAATAATACCCTCACCGGCCCCCGAAAGGGAACTCGGGTGTGAGGGTGTGGGGGGGGGGGTAGGGAGTCAACGCCGCAGGGCCGTGTGGGTGGAGGTTAAGCTGCCCCCAGCTCTCCACCACCAGGCAGTCCTCCGGGCGCGACCATGCCACCAAGTGAAGGGCCTCAGGATGTTGAGCCCCCAAACCTCCCAGCCCTGGGCGTGTCTCCGGTCCTGGGCGCGTGAGCTGCAGGTGGGAGCGGGGCACCCCCGCCGCCTCCCCCGCTCCCTGGAGAGGGAACGGCCCCGGGAGGTGGCCTCAGCCCTTTGACCCTGAACTGGAGGCCTAGAGTCTGGCTGAGAGCGAAGCCCCTTCCCCCAGGTCCTCTCTGCGGCTCATCCCCCACTTACTAGGGTGGAGGGAGAGGCGGAAGTGGGGTACCCGCTGGGGCGTCCGGTTCCCAGTGAAAGTTCCTGGAGTCCTACCCTCGCGGGACCGGAGCCACCTGGGCGTCCGCGAGCGGCCCGAGCCCCAACGTCGCCCGGGCGCGGGGCGGAGGGGCTGAGAGGGGAGTCGCCTCGGAGCCCATCTGTCGGCCCCGCGCCCGGCGGCCGGTCACCAGCTGCCGGCGCCCTTGTTGCGGCCAGATGAGCCGGCTCAGCGAGGGCACCGCGGCCCCAGCTCGGCCGCAGCGAGCGCCCGGCCCTGACCCCCCACCCCGGCCCCGGGGACAGGCTGGGAGCGGCCGGGAACCAGATGGAGGGGGGAGGGGGCAGCGAGCTCGCCGCACTGGAGAGGGAGGAAGACCCCTGCCCGGGCCGCAGCGCCGCCGGGAAGGAGGGGCATGAAGGCTCCTCGCGGGGACGGAGGGAGGCCGAGTCCCCAGAGGGGAACAGGGTGGTTAAGAAGCGCTGCGCGCGCACAGGCGCCCGGTCATTTGTAAGAAGTTTATTTCGACATTAAAAAAGCGAGAGAGAACCCGAGGGCCTGGCTGCTGGGACCGAGGCTGGAGGGGGCTGGCGTCGGTGGTGGGAAGCCCCCGGCCGCTTCCTGCCCCGCCTGGGGGGCAGCGCACCGGCCACAGGCTCACTGACTCACGGACACGGTCACGGCTCATGGTCACGAATAAATAACCTCATATACACTTTGCACACCGTATGTACAGCGCTGCGCGCCCCCCTCTGCGGCAGGGGCGCGGGGAGGAGCTCGGTGCACAGCGGGAGCGTGGGGGGCGGGGGAGTGCAGCCCGGGGCGCCCAGGCTGCTTCTGGGAGGGACAAGGGGGTGGCCTGGGCGCCGGCAGGGGGTGCAATGTATGTACATCCGCGGGTGGAAGTGGCTCCCGGTGGACTGGCCGAGAGGGAGGGCGCCGAGGGAGGCTAGGGAGGCCTGGTCCGGGGTCCGGGGTCCGGGCTGCAGGAGACTTGGCATCTGCCCTTCGGGGAACGCGCGGCCGGAGAGCCCAACAGGGGCCCCGGAGGCGGGCGGCCTCATCGGGGCTGGGCGGCGCGGGGCAGCACGCCGGCCAGCGGGGGCAGCGGCGGGGGCTCGCCGGCGCCCTGGAGTCCGTGGAGGAGGATGCGGGGCACCAGAGGCCGCTGCAGGGCGGGCGGCGGCGCGCTCGGCCCGCGGTACAGGTACAGCGCGGCGCCGGGGTCCAGGTTGGAGACGAGACTCTGCGGGTAGAAATAAGGCGACGGGAACATCCGCTGGAGCGCCGAGTAGTTGCCCGCTTCCGCCAGCAGCTCCAGCCCCACGGCCGTCTGTCGCTTCCATTTAGTCCTGGGGACCGAAATAAATGCCAGGGTGGGGTCAGGGCTGCGGCCCGGGGCGGGGTACCCCGCCCCTCGGGGTGCTGGGCCCATGGCCCTGTGGGAGGCCCCGGACACCCACTAAGGTGTTAGTTAATCAGGGCGCGCCCGGCACCGCTTGCCGCTTGCCCGTGTTACACGCATTCGCTCCTTCAAACTGCCGCTCCTCCCCATTTGCAGATAAGAAAACTGAGGCACTGGCCCTCTCTCCAGATGGTCTCCCACGTGGTAGAGCCCACCGCCGGCCTCTAACCTCGCACACTCTGCTCTGGGGAGGAACACCGGCCGCAGAGCTGTCGCTGGAACTTCCCCGGTGTATCCGCCCCCTGGGAGGCAAGGTGGCCCTGGAGAGAGGGCGGCAGGGTTGGATTGCTACCACCTGTGGGGTGAGGCTGCACCGCCTCGGTACCCGGTTAGCGCGCTTCTGCAGAAGGCGCACCAGCCTCGCTCGCCCTCTCCCGTCACCAGGTCCGAGGCCTGGGGCGAGCCTGTAGCCTGTAGCCTGTAGCCTGTAGCCTGTAGCCTGTAGCCTGTAGCCTGCCGGGCGCTGAAGTCCGGAGGCACGGACCCCTGTGTGTCCCTGGGCCCGAGCTGGGCCAGCCCCTGGGTCCCACTGAGGCTGGCTCCGCCACACGGACCCGCTCCCCTCCCTGAATTATTCATCATCATCATCATTGTGTAATTACTGTAACGGGCCTTAATTATTGATGCCCGGAGCAGTAATCGGTATTTATTATTAATGGGCGACGCGTTCTGAGGCTTGTTTATGGAGAGCACCGTTCTGGCCTCTGCTGAGTGTGGGAGTGATGGTGAGTTATGTGGTGTGTGTGTGTGTGTGTGCCTGTGACTGTGAGTTATGTGGTGTGTGTGTGTCTGTGTGCCTTGGGTGTCAGTGTTCTGTGTGACAGTGAGTTATGTGGTGTGTGTGTGTCTGTGTGCCTTGCGTGTGAGTGTTCTGTGTGACTGTGAGTTATGTGGTGTGTGTGTGTGTGTGTGACTGTGAGTTATGTGGTGTGTGTGTGTCTGTGTGCCTTGTGTGTGAGTGTTCTGTGTGACAGTGAGTTATGTGGTGTGTGTGTGTCTGTGTGCCTTGCGTGTGAGTGTTCTGTGTGACAGTGAGTTATGTGGTGTGTGTGTGTCTGTGTGCCTTGCGTGTGAGTGTTCTGTGTGACAGTGAGTTATGTGTGTGTGTCTGTGTGCTTATGGGTTGAGTGTGTGTATGTGCGTGTGTGTTTACATGTATGTATCTTTGTCTCTGAATGTGTCAGGGAGAGAGATTAGAGAACACCAGTTTCCCAGTCCCCGGAGGAGCTGTGGCGGGCCCTTCCCTGCTCCATTTCAGTACAAGAGAGACTGAGGAGGCCAGAGAGGCTGGGTCGAACCCAGAGCCCTCAGCAGCTGCTGTGTTGGGCTACTTCTCCTGCCCCCCTACCTCCCCACCATCTCCACCCCCACCCCAATCCCAGGGGTCTGCCTACTTGTCCTCCCCGAAAAATATTCTGGACACAGGCCACCACCCCACTCTGGCCTGATGCTCCCACTGGGAGGACTCAGTGGCCCTAAGACTGGAGCTCAGCTGGTCCAGGTGGGGAGGTGGGACCTGGCTGGGATGGGGCAGGCCCTGGACCTCCTGTGGCCCGTGGCCTGTCTGTCCACCCGCCCTGGAGCGGATGCCTGGGCGCTGGAGGCCGAGTTCATGCCTTTCCCTGTGACTCGTGTGGACTCTGGGCAAGGCCTTCTCTCCGGGGGTCCCAGGTTCCCACGTTTACAGAATGGGGAAAGCCCAGGGCCCTCCTTAGCGGTCAGGCCTTGGACATGCTCCCTGGAGGGGCAGATAGGAAAGGCGAGGGAACCCCTTCTGTCCTCCTCCCCCTCCCCAGCGCCCCACCCCCCACAGCCGGGCCTCACCTGCGGTTCTGGTACCAAGTCTTGACCTGCGTGTCGGTGAGGTTGAGCGAGGCGGCGAGCTCCATGCGGTCCTGCACGCTCAGGTACTTCTGCCGCTCGAAGCTGCGCTCCAGCTGCGCCAGCTGATGGTCGGTGAAGGCGGTGCGCGCCTTGCGCGGCTTTTTCAGGCGCACCGGGGGGCTGTCCCGCGAGCTGGAGATCTCCCGGTCGCCCTCCTCCTTCACTGCGGAGACAGGGGCGCGTCAGGGCCCAGCCTCGCCCTCCCGCCCTGCTCCTGCCGCTCGGGCAACCGCGGCTCCGGGTCAGCAGTGGCCCCGGCTGCGGCAAAGCCACTGGGAACCGGACCACGGCCCGGATGGAGGACTGACCCAAAGCCGAGAGAACGCAACCCACTTTCCCTGCACTCCCCGAGGGATAAACCCAGCGACTGGCTGGACGCCGGGGGAGGGACCCAGGGGTACGCGCCCACCCGTGGGCTGCGCGAGTCCGCGCTCAGGGGTGCGGGGCTGGGCTCCGCAACTGCGCCCGGGTTCTCTGGCTGCAAATGGGCCGGAAAGGGAGGGAGCTGCGGGCTGGAGTCTGGGGAGAAAAACCCGATTGAAGGGACAAAAAGCTGTGCACCCCGGAGCGAATCGCGGTCCTGAAGATAAATTGTACCCACATCTCGCCTGGCCCCTCTGAGGATGCGAATCGTAATGCTGGTCCTGCCGGTTCTTAAACTGCAACAGCGCCCAGTGCCCGAGGCTGAGCTCCAGGGTGCGTCGCAGCGCGATCTCCGAGCCAAGGCACTTGGAAAAGTAAGCGGCGGGTTTGTGCCCAGGTCTGTTCCCTTGTCAACGCAACGCCCACTGTGGCTCCCAACCAGCTCCCATTGCCGGGGTGTTTCCGCCCCTCGGAGGGGGCACCCCAGCAGAGTCCCCACGCCTGAGGCCCCAGGACCGGACCGACAAGATGGTTTATTTTTCCCCCCCGAACAACACTTTCGACTTGCGATGGGGGTTGACCGCACTGAAGCGCACACTGCCTCAAACAAACTCAGTCTCCCTCCTTCTCCCCCGAAAGCATAACCCAGTGGTCGGCAAACTGCAGCTCGAGAGCCACATGCTGCTCTTTGGCCCCTGTGGTGTGGCTCTTCCTAAGCCTTAGGAGGACCCTAATTAAGTTAATAACAATGTACCTACCTATATAGATTAAGTTTTAAAAATTTGGCTCTCGAAAGAAATTCCAATCGTTGTACTGTTGATATTTGGCTCTGTTGACTAATGAGTTTGCCGACCACTGGTATAACCAAAGAGACCACGTCCCCCAAATGGGGCCCGGCTGGGGCTCCCCCCACTCTTATTCTCTCTGCGCTTTCCTTTATGGTGAATTTCATTGTGCCTGGCGTTAGCAGTGACAAGGTTCAGCTGAATGCGAGTTGATTCCTCTCTGTAGGAAACAATAATCCGGTTAATTGAGCCACTAGGGAGGGAGACATTTCAACCGGAAAGGCCTTGCTTTGCAGCCGGGAGGGTGCGGGCGCCGTGTGCACCGAGGCGGCTGGCAGGGAGAGCACCTCTGGAGAGAAAACGCCTCCTCCCGGCCCAACCGGCCGTCCCTGCCCTCCCCGCTCGGCCGCGCAGGGACTGGCCGCCTCCTCCGGTGTTGGGATGGAGTTGGGAGCTGATTTCGGTCCATGCTCGCAGGTAAAGTTTAATAAAGTGCAAGGAAACAATGATCCGAACTCCAACTTGATCCCGTGGAAACCTTGCTTTTTGACCTAATTGCCCGCCTGACTATTTGTGAAAAACCCCACTTCTGGGGGCTGAGGGCTGAGCTGGGGGTGGAGGGTTGCGCTGCGTGGTCGGGAAGATCCGGCTTTTCGTTAATCCCTCCCGGCACAGGCAGGCGGGCGGGAGCCTTTGGAGGCAGCCTCAGTGCCGCCCAGAACCAGCTCGCCCCGGGGCCTCTGATCCCAGGCTGGAGGCCACACCTCAACGCCCCTGAGTTTGAGACACTCCCCGCCGGGGGGCGGTTTGGAGCAGAGTGCCCGCTCGCCGCTCCGCTTCTTGGCAGACAGACGGACAGACGGACAGACGTTGGCTCCAGCAGCTAGGGTCACGGCAGACCTTCCATGAAAGCCCGGTTGTAGCTCCTTTCAAACAACACTTTCGACTTTCGTTATCTTAGGAGCCTTTGAAGCAGCACCTCAGGTGGCCTGACCGCCCCTCCAGGGCCTCCGTGGAGAAAATGACGCCGCACGGGAGGTGGGTCGGAGGGCCGCCCGGGCTGGCTCCTGTGTCTGCCTTCCCGCCAGCCTTCCTAGCTCGGCCTGGGAAAGCAGCCGCCGCCACTCGCGGGCTCAGCTCGGCGGCGGTGTCCCCACGCCCTCTGACCCCGCCCTCTGACCCCGGGCTTCGTAGGCGCAAAGGCGCACCGCCTCGGGGTGGGGTGGGAAGACCTTCCACCCTCCTCCTCTCCGGCCTATTTGAGTGATGCATGGACGGCCCGCCCTCCCCGCTCCCCGCTCCCCGCTGGGATATCTTCTCCGACAGGAGGGGGACGTTGATATTCCCATGATCTTAAACGAAACCTCTCCTTGAAATCCCAAATTAAAGGAGACAAGAGCCAGGTTCTCCCAGCCCGGCGGCACCACCGTTGGCAGCAGGCGACGTTGGCGATTCTTGCCCCTCACTCTAACCACAAAGCTGGGTGCTGTTGAGAATTACCAACCACAAAACATTGTTATAAGTAGATGTTCCTGTCGCTTCTCTGCCTTCCCCTGCACCTGTCTTTCTCCGGGGCGGGTTTCCTTTGCCTCGGGAAACAGCCCCCGGGGTGAAGCAGGGGTTTCCGGCCCCGTGCCTCCGGACTCCCTGTGGGTGCCTCTGCCTGCCCGTTTCCTCGTTCTCGTTTCCTCAGTACGGCTGGGCTGCAGGCGGCCGGGCGGTGTGTGGGGAAGCCGAGGACAGCGAGATGGGGTGTGGGGCCCCACACGGGTGTGGGTTTGAGGTCAGGGCATGTCCACAAACGAATTCTTGGCTGGAAGGAGAGTGTTGCGAGCCGTTCCGCATTTTTGTGAAGACTGCGTACGAATAGGGGCTGGGAGGTGCAGGGCCCGCGATGACAGCAGATGCCCTCGTAGGGAAGTGCTATCTGATGAAAAGCGTTCGGGATGAATTCTGAGCTGACAGGGCTCGGAAGGGCCTCGGCCGCCCCGGGTTTCTGCTGTGGGGGACACGGGCTCTGCCCCGAAGCCCTGACACTCCTTCCCCGCCTGCCTCCCGCTTCTTGCGGGGGAAAGAACTCTGACCACTGGCCTCTCAAAGAGCTGAGTCCAGGCAGTGGCCCCGGCGGGCGGCGAGAATGAAATTAGGGCGCTCCTTTTATGCTTCCCTTTCTTCCTTCTTTTTCCCTCCCTCCCCCGTCCTCTTACTCTTGATCTCGGCTCCCTGGTTAAGACGGGATGAAAGGGAACAACAAGGAAAGGTTCACAGAGGTGAGAGGCAGGTGAAGGGCCGGTGACCCCCAGGGAAGGGGACGGGGAGCTGGTCACTCGGGAAGCCCTGGGTCCCACACAACCGGAAATTGCTCAATTCTCTTAAAAATCAAATTCTGCGAGAACCGCTGGGTGGGTGCAGCAGGGTTCCCCCCTGGACCAGACCTCGGAGTCCGCTCCCAGCCAGCCTCGCAGCCCTGCCTGCCTGCTGCTGCTGCTTTGAAGTGAGCATTCCTTTTGCATAATTCGTGGGGCCCAGAGTACACTGGGCCCAAGGGGAGGCAAAGCCCGGTTTCTCTCCCCCTCGGAAATCCAGATGAAAGGGTGGAGAATTCTGACTGTTCTTGCTTCCTTCCGCTAGGTTTTCACTCCTATACGGAGGGCGTTCCAGCTGAGCCCTAGGGGTCTGGTTGTTTTGCGGTCTTTTCTCAGCCTCTGGCCAGATGGGCCCCTGCTCCTGACCCCCAGCCCCGCTGGAAGGGCAGACCCAGCGGAAGTTTGGAAAGTTTGCTCTGTGCATTTTGGGGGGTCTCTCCTGGGGCGCACAGTATCCCTCTCCCCGCTGTCTCCACCCGACTCTTTGTTGCTCAAAGGCATAGCCACGGGCAGGCCGGAAGGTTCAGGCCCTGGGGGAGCTCAGGGCCGGCTTCTGCGTGTCCCCTCCTGTGTGCACGCAAGTTTCACTGCCGGCTTTTAGAAGCACAGCACCCCCCCCCCCACGCTTCCACCTCCCGCTTTCTTACCTTTATACTCGGAGTCTGACGAGGCGTTGCTGCCACTTTTGTCCAGCTTGTCTCTAAAGTCCTCGCCGGCCTTGGGTGCGAGGCGGCCCCCGGGCTCAGGGGCGGCGGGCGGCCCGCTACTAGAATAGGGCGCACAGGCGGCCAGTGGTTTGCAGTCGGCAAGGATGTCCCTGATCAAAAAGGAGGAGGTCACTGTACGTGACTGGGCTGGAGCTGAGAGCTGTCCGGCCTGCAGGTGGGAGTCCAAACCTGGGCCCTGTGCCCCACCAGGCCGCGGGGCGCCCGTCTCCAGACAGTCCCTTGCTGGTGAGGCTGGTGAGGAGCAGTCACTGCTGCTCTCCGAGCGAGGACTCAGTTCCAGGGGTGAGCGGCAGTCCCCAAGCAGGGGGTCCCCCTTGGGAAGGGCGGGGCTGCTCGCCCGGTGGGAGAGGATGGAGTCGATCCCAAAGCCATTGGAGCCTTCCATAGCCAAGCTTCGGCCTGTCCTCTCCGGAAGCTCCCCACCCACCCCCAGCCCCAGCCGACCGCTGTCCTTGCCCCTAGCTGCGGGCTGGCATGGGGAAGGCGGGCAGGGAGCCTGCGGGCACCTTGGATGGAGTTCAGCCTTGGGGGAGCCCAGGAGCGCTGGGCCAGCCTCCTCTGCGCATTAGATCCAAAAGGGCTCAGCGCGTCTTCTGCAGCATCGCGCCTAGTCGCCGAACCGAGGGGGGGTGGTGGGAGTGTCAGGGAGGCACGGGAGGGAGGGTGCGCCAAGTTGGGGAGAGCAAAGGGGGAGACGGACGGCCTGAGCGCTCCTCTGGCACAGAAGAGAGGCGAGGATGTCGGAACCTAAATAAAGGACGGCGTTTAAAAATCCAAACCGCACGCTTCCTCCAGGCGAGCGTGGCCGCAGGCAGCGGGGTCAGCACCGCGGTGAGCAGCGGGCGACGGGCCGGCGGAACGGAGCGCACCTGGTGGCGTCAGCACCGCGGAGAGCGGCGGCGGCGGCGGCGCGCGGCGCATGACTGTCCACCTGGCCCGCAGGTCCTCCTCCGCGCTCCCTGCGCCCCCGGGCCGTCAGCACCGCGGACAGCGCCCCCGGGCTCGGCCGCCGCGCTCCCAGCCGGTCCTCCGAGCGCGCCTTCGCCTCCCCCTTCCTTTAAAAAATGAACCTGTGTCACTTTTACTTTGGGGCTGGGGGTTTTGTTTGTTTCTTTTCCCCCCTCGTTATGTTGTGAGTGTGAGTGTGTGTGTGTGAGTGAGTGTGTGTGTGTGAGTGTGTGTGTGTGTTTTAAAGGGGACTAGCCCACGTGGCCCCGGAGTGACGTCGCTGATTGGCTCTGGCCGATTTTGGGGGTGATGTCACAGCGCCGCGAGTCGCGGCCCGATTCCCTTTCAGTTTGATTAAAAGAGACACTGAATTAATTACCGCACAGGCCCAACTGTTTACCGGCCATTTCCACGCGGTTTGCTTTCATTAGGCCGGTGATGAGGCCCCTAATGGGGGTGATTAGCCGAGGGGGGCGGGCTGGCGGGGAGGGGTCGGAGCCCGCTGCGCCCCAGAGGCTCGGGATGCGAGTTTTTTAAGTTTCCCTCGGCCCTTCCCGGCAGTTATTCAAGTGATTCGCCCCGGGGCTGTCCTAGATCCTTTTCCTCGGCCCCTCCCGGTCTTCCTTCCTCCGGCCACGGAGAGGGGCCAACCCCGGCGGGGGAGCCCTGTCCTGGGGGCGTTCCCCTGGGTTCCAGGGCTTTCGCGTGGGGCGCTTTGCAGCCCTTTCTCTGCCGCTCGGAGCCCTGCGGTCTGGCGGGTGGGGAGAGCTGGCGTCGCCCCAGGAAGGGGCGGGAAGGTGGCTTCGCTGGGGGCCGAGGGTGGAGAGTGCGGGAGGTCGTGTCTGGGACGCCGGGGACCCCTAGGGATCCGGGGGGCCCGAGGGAGGCGGCAGGGACCCATCCAGCCGGTGACCTGCGGCGGCCCGTGCTTTGATCCGGGAGCGCGAGGGCCTCGGAGGGCGAGTGTAGACGCTGCCAACGGCTTCCTATTTCCCAGGCGGCGCTGGAAACGCGCCTTTTCACTGTGGATCCCGCGCCCTCTTGCCCTCCCCGCCCCTCCGCGCCTTTGCCCTTCGGGGTCCGCCTCGGGTGCGGCCCCGCGCGGTGGGCGGGTCTGAAGCGCGTCAGGGCCTTTCCTCGCGGCCCGCGGGGTCTGGGCCGGGTCTGCGGTCAAAGGGCGGAGGGGCCTCGCCCGCGGGCCGGCAGCGGGGTCTCCGAGGCGGGTCCGCGCGCCCCGGCTCCCTCCCCACGGGCCCCGCGTGCGGCTCGGCGCCGGAGGCCGCGGCGGAAGGCGGGCCGCCCGCCTCTCCCCGCGCCCGAGACCCAGCCCAGGGAAGCCCCCCACCGGCCGCAGGAACTTTCTTCCCCTCGGGCAGGGTCGGCGGGCCTCGCCCTCCCCGCGCCCGCCCCGCGCCGGCAGGCAGATTGGAAGCGGCCCCGCCGCGGCCGAGGACGGGCTCCCCGGGGACGGCGATCCGGCTCGGCTGCAAGCTGTCGGGGAGGCGGGGGCGGGCGCCGAGGGGCCGGAGCGACGGGCCCCCGCCCTGGCGCCTCCCACGGGCCGAGCGCGCTGGAAGGAGACGGGGCTGAAGTCACGGGGCCCTCCCCGGCCAGCCCCCCGCTTGGGTCCCATCCTGCTGCGGCGCCTCTGGACCCCTCGCCCCTCTCCCGCTGTCACCCCACCTCTGCATCTCCCCTGGACGCCCGATGGGTCAGCGGGGCTGCCCTCCTGGGCCTGTCAGAGGCCGCGACCGCCGCGCGCACAAAGCCCTCGTCCTGCTCCCGCAGACGGTCGGTCGGAGCGCCCGCGCTGCCCGCCGGCTGTAGGCGAGCGTTAGATCCCGGGCCCAGCGAAAGGAAGCCGCGGCGGGGCGCCGAGGGCCCTGCGGGGGCTGCGGGGCGGGGGGAGGTGGGGGTGTGGGGGGTGAAGACGGTGAACCCGACCCGGCAGCCCTCCCGCTCCTCCCGCTTCTCGGAGCTTCTCGGAGCCCAGGGCATGTAAAAGGCTGTTGGGACACGTTGGTGCTGAGTGGTCGCCTCTGTAAGATGCAACCTTCTGCGGAGGTTTCCTATGGAATTTACCGGAGGGCCCGCCCTCTCACGAACATCTATTCCTGGTTGGCATCCCAGCTCCACGCCCACCTCCTCCTTCCTCCTCTCCATCCCTCGGCCCTCCTTGCCCCTCCAGCTGCCCGGGCCTGGCGTGAGGTGTGAGCTCCCCTGGCCCTGGTTCCGCTGAGACGCATCCAGGGGGTCCAGAGTGGGTAGCCCATCCTGCCTTTGAGAGAGGAGCCTGGTGTCCCCGGGGCTATGAGGGCTCCAAGGTCCTCAGGGCTGGGTGTGAACCTGGGTAAGTTCCTCGGCCTCTCAGAGCCGGTTTACGGGTTTACAGGGTAGGAGGCGGCCTGGCCCCTCCCCAGCCTCAGGCCCTGCCCCTGGCTGGCCCCACAGCTCCCCGGGAGGAAGCCCAGGGAAGGGAAGGGAACCAGGGTGACAGGGCATCTCCAGGACAGGCTGCCCGGACACTGGGGCTGAGCCAAGGGCCCAGAGCTGGCAGCCAGCGCCCAGCCCCTCTTCAGGACGCTCAGCCCTCCTCCCCTTCCCCTTCCTCTTTGAGCCTCTAGCTGCAAGTTCCAGTCCATGCCCGCCATCCTTTGAGATTGCTTTTAAACCTTCAGCTTCTCATGGACCTGAAGCCCTAGAGGGCCCCACCTCCCCCCCAGACACGCCCACAGACGGAGCGGCCCTTCCCCAGGGCAGGGAGGGCACTGCCCCAGGGACCTGTCCACTCTGCACAGCCGTGCCTCTGGCCCGACCCCTGCCTTTCCTTAGGACACAGATGCTAATGCCAGGGGTCGGTAGTGAGGGCCACCGGCATGCAGGAGGCAGCCTGGCTGCAGAATCACATCTCTGCACCTGGGCTCTTGGCGTGGGTTTGGCTGTGGGTCAGGAATGGGCCCGGGAGCCGGGGTTCTTGCCGGCTTCCTTCCTCCCAGCCCCACCTCCCTCCCCAGAGGTGCTGCTCAGCCTGGAGCAGGGCCAGGTTGCTTTGCTCACCTTCCGGAGCACGCAGAGCCACTCGGGGAGCCGTGCCACAGGCTCTGGGAAGGACCCTGGTGTCCTCTGCCCAGGAATGACCTGTGGCTTGAGTGCCACCCTTCCCCGCTCTGAGCAGCTGCGGCCGGAGGCCGGTACCTCCTGGGTGGGTGTTGACTCCAGCGTCAGCCGGACCTGGAGCGGACCTGGCTCAGAAGCCGGGCCTGAGACTCACTCAGGTGAGGTGAGCCGCCCAGGTCTTTATTGAAACGGTTCCTGTTTTGCCCTTCAGGGATTTTAAAACTTCGATTGACAAAATATACTGTTTGTCTTGGTTCCTGAGATTTGGAGCAACCCCGTCAACTGTGTGCCTTCGGCAAGGGCCTTACCTGCCTCGCCACCGTCCCCGCCCTGCTGTGGGACCCCCTTCAAACACCTTCTGAGCCTCAGTCATCACCTGCTCCCTGTGAGGACGCAGGTGGGCCTGGGAGTGGCAGTGCCGCTGTCCTAGTACAGCCACTGGCACAGCAGAGCCTGCTCCCTGGCAGGTTGGAGCGCCCAGGCTGGTCTCCCTAGCCGCCTCCTGCCCGCCCCACACACCCCAGACAGAGGTCAGCTCCCCCTTTGCCCTTCCAACCAAAACCAGTTTCCCACGAGGAGCGGGGAGCGGGTGGGTGATACAGGCCAGGCCTGGGTGCGGTATCGCTTTCGGCAAACAGATGGGGCGGACGAGGCTTTGGAGGACTTGTGGGCTTTACGGTCATGCTGCTCTCAATCATTTTTGCTGGTTTGGCCCCAAACCCCATGGAGCTCCTGAAACCAGAGAGAGGCTATTCTTTTCCTCCGCCCTCCGCCCTCCCTCTCATGCACGCAGGCTGCCCCCTGTCCCCCCCCCCCACACACACACGCACGCTCACACACACACACACACACACACACACACACACACGGTGCGCAGGCTGGCTGCTGGCAGTGTCAGAATGGAGCTCCCAGGGAACCCGGCGCCCATCCATCTAAGTCCCCTCATAGATTGCTTCCCATCTGTGGACTCAAGTGTACAGGCCACCTGGGTAAAGAGCCAACCTAGTTTTTGTTTTATTATTTTTTTTTTTAAAAAAATACACTTTTACTGATTTCAGAGAGGAAGTGAGAGGGAGGGAGAGATAGAAACATCAATGATGAGAGAGAGTCATTGATCTCATTGATCGGCTGCCTCCTGCTCCCCTGCGCTGGGGATCGAGCCTGCCACCCGGGCCTGTGCCCTGACCAGGAATTGAACCGTGACCTCCCGGTTCATAGGTGGACGCTCAGCCCCTGAGCCCCGCCGGCCGGGCTTGTTTACATCCTTTTAACGAGTTCAAGCATCCGAGGTTTTCGGAGTAAAAAGAAAGGAAGCGAAAGGGCGGTTTGGCTCCAGGAGGAAAACGCAGGAGAAGGCGTGTGATGGGAAGCGCAGGCCGGGCTGGCTGGACGCAGGCCCACCGGGGGCCCCGAGCTGCTGGTCCGCCTGCTGCCGTGGAGACGCGCTTCCTCTGAACCCCGAATCTGTGGTCTCCAGACCAGCACCGCTTGGGGAGCTGGGATGGGTGGACCGCAACGCCAGGCCTTCTCTGTCGCGTCCGGGGACTCCCGGGACTGGCCTTGGCTCCTGGGCCATGAGCCGTGCTTTCTCGTCAGGCCCGGCAGGAACTGCCTCTGCTGGTCCTTTGCTGCCATCGCTGCTAAAACCCTGCACAGCAGCCAGATTCCAGACCTCGCCCCCTCGCTTTCTTCTTACCAATTATTAATTATCTGGTTTTATGAGAGAGGAGAGAGAGAGAGAGAGAGAGGCAGTGCGAGAATGAATGAGGTTTGGGCTTTGGTAGAGAGCCCTGGCCACGCCAGCAGAGGGATCTGGAAATAGAGGGGAGCCAGTGGGGGGTTCGGCATGAAAAGAAAAGCTGACCTCCAGCCAAAGAGGTCTGCTCCGCCCTCGTGGGCTGCGAAGCACCTGCAGGCTCTTCCTCTCGCGGGACCGTACTCTCCCCAAGTCCCGTGCCCGAAGGCTCCCCGCAAGGCCCTTGCTGCCCCTCCTGCCCGCGCACCAGCGTGGGCACCGCCTCCCTCCCGCTGCAGAGGGGACTTCCAAGAATTTCAGGCCGACCACGTGACGACGGTCCAGACCAGCCCCCTCCACCGGGCCCCCCAGCTCACGGGGACAGTCCGCATGGGCCTCTTTGTTTGGTTACGTCTCTGATGGGCTGTTGCCAGGAAACCCAACCAGGAGGTAAAATGTCCGCAAATGCCAATCAGCAGGGAAATGAGCAAAAACAGGTGCATGCCACACCGCCGGTGACGGCCGTCCCCACATGGCACTGGCTGCAGTGGGACTGGGGACTCGGGATGGAGAACGAGGCTGGGCTCTCCCCGTGTCCGGCCATCTTTGAGAAATAGTCCGAGGGGCGGGCTCCGGGACATACAGGATGGCGGTCACTGGCCTGGGACGGCGACCAAACTCCCCTCCGCCCACCTCTCTCTTCCATCTGAGAAGGGGGAGGGCGACGCAGGGACGCTAACAGAAGACTCCCCTGGCCACGCCAGCAGAGGGACCCCAGTTGTGTGTGGGGGATCCCTCAGCCTGGGTCAGCACCAGTGAGGACCGGCTGCGGCAGAGGCGACAGGACACCTAAGAAGGTGGAGTGAGATGGAATCCGACCTGGGACTTTGTGCAGGTGCAAATAATTAATGAGAGAAGAGCCATGCGGGGGAGGGGCAAGGCGGGAGGGAAGGGCCAGCTGCCTGGCGGCCGTGGGCTCGGGCCTGCCAGCGGGTGGCGCTGTAGGACAAGGAGCTGAGGGGCCCTCGGAGGAGAGACGCTGGGGCCCAGGCGGGGCGCACCCAGAGCCGGGATCCGGGAGAGGACGGAGGGCGCTGCCCAGGGCCCCCCTCACAGCCCCAGCAAGTCCCACAGCACTGCCTGCCTGCCTGCCTGCGGGGCGAGACGTGAGATCAGGTACAGGAGAGATTTCCCCGCAGCCTTTTCGGGCCAAGTTCACACGTTCCTCTTGGCCCAGCAAGCCTGGGGGTGGGATGGGCGGGTGGTGGCTCGCCCTGGGCATCTCCTTCGTTGCCATAGCAAGCGGCCCGCCCTTCGGTGGGCAGAGCCTAGTTTCAGGGACTTCTGTGTCCTAATGTGCCCCTCGCCCTTCGCATGAGGGTTCAGAGCACAGGGGTGTGCTGGGTAAACACATCTCTCCCCTCTTGAGCACCCGACGCCACGGCTGTTCCCCAGAACTTCCTGCGCTCCTCGACCTCCAGCGTCACAGGGCCGGCGGCCCCTTCGTGGCGCTTTATTGATAAGAAAGTGGTAACTCAGTGTACGTAGGACCCCGGGCTAATCTGCTGGCCGCCCTCTTTCATGCAGTCGTTGTCCGATGTGGCTTGAGTGGATGTCCTGTCCTGTGTGGGGGCTTTGTCTCAGGTGAGGCACAGAGAGGTCAGGACACTCGCTGAAGGTCACACAGGAATGACCGGGTGGAGCTGGGCTTCGCGCGCTTGACCGAGGGACTGGCTGCTGGGCTCAGGGGCAGGCCTGCTCCCGGGGGTGGGAAGGCTTCGGGCACGTTAGCCGAGGTGGGGGGGGGGCGGTTTTCTCCGGCTCCTGTGGTGGCAGGAGGATTTCAGGCCCTTGGGACGGGGTGGGGTCCGGGACGGCCCTGGCTGAGCCCGAGTCCTGAGGGGTTAGTGTGTGTGGCTTTTTTGTGGAATCGGCTTCTAACACAGCTGCGCCTGCCAGAGGGGGCGGCTGCAGGGGAACTCACTCAGATCTCTAATCACCTGCTGGGCTTGTCTCTGCCAGGCCTGGCCTGTAGGGGGCGTGAGTCACCGGGAACATTCACGCTGAGGGTCCTCCCACAGCAATCAGGGGGCACTGCCCACGGTGGGCCCTTCCCCAGGGCGGGCCCTTGGCTCCGGGCCCCATGCCACTTCCCTCCTGAGAAGTCAGGCCCACACAGGGTCACTGTTTCCGGAGATAACGCAGGAGCCGGTCCAGGGCAGGCCTTCGGAGGAGGGGCCTGGCTTTTGAGCGAAGGTCTGCATGACAAGAGGGGCGGGCAGGGCACCACCTGTGGCCCAGGTGTCCTGATGGAGGGAAAGGCGGCAGGAGGAGTGAGCGGCCGCCACCTGTGGGCCGGGGCTGGAGCCAGAGGGCTGGCCCGGCCGGCCGTCTCACCTGGGGTCCCTCCCAGCCTGGGCAGGAGTGGGGTCTCACTTCCGGTGGAGGGAAGCCACCGAGTGCTGAGGGCTGCTCCCTGGCGGTGGGGTGAGGGGGAGCCGGGAGCTGGTTCCCCAGCGAAGAGGGGCCTGGAGAGAAGGGGGTGGACCAGGAGGTGACATTGGGCTTGTGATGGGTCAGGTGTCAGAGGTGAGGGACACATTTGGCTTCGACAGCGGGTCGACGGTGGTGCCATTCATGAGATGGGAAACGGAGGGAGAGCCAGGTTGGTGGGAACGTCAAGGGGCCTGTCGGGCTGTGCTGGTTTGAGATGAGTATCCGACGGGAGAGGCAACCAGGTCGGATACAGGAGCCTGGCGTCGGGGACGAGCCTCGGGCCAGAGGTGGGCTTTGGAAAGCCGGGAGGCGCGCTCCGTGCAGGCGCTGTCGGAGGCCTGGGGGCTCACGGCCTCGGAGAGTCTCCGCGCGGTCACAGCAGCGTGGGAAGCGTCTGAGGCTGCTCCGCGCCGTTCTAGCTGTGCCGGTTTTCAGACAGGGACACAAGAGGAGGACGACAGCAGCGTTTTAATTGAAAACAGGTGAGGATATGGTCTGTGGGGAGGAGCCGGGGACACGCCCAGAGATGGCGGCAAGAGCTGCCGGGGGAGGGGGGGTTTGGCTGAGAATCCCTTCGCCGGTGCCCTCCAGCCCCGCTTCCCCGTCAGTCTTGGGGGAGAAGCCCCCGGAGGGGGGAGCAGGCCTGGAGGAGCGAGCGTGGTGGGGCGTCAGGCACCCCAGAAAGAGCAACTAAAACTCGTGTTTGCAGCTAAACAAGGGCTTTCCGAGCGCGTTAAGGGCAGGAATTCCGCAGGAAACTCCCGCGTGGTCCCTGATGCAGCACAGGCTTGAGGGAGGGCGGGCGGCTGCCAGAGGACGGGGAGTCCCCAGGTTGAGGGGCGCGGGGCGAAGGTGAGCTAGTGTTGCCTAACTGAAGAGGGGGGCTCGTAGCAAAAATAACTAACCTAAGACCTGACCCTGAGGTCCTTGCAGCAGCAGAACCCACGTAAAAACAGGAGGGGGGGGCAGGACGGGGGGCCTTCCGGAATGTTCCGCGTGTGGAGGCGGCTTCAGGGGTGGGTGTAGTTGCCCAGCCGCAGGGTTCCCTGGCGCACGGCATGCTCTTCCCGCTGGGCTTTGAACGCTCTCCGGCGGTCGGCCTCGCTGGGGAAGGTGTCGAGGTGCGGGCCCACCTGCGGATGGAGGGGAGGGCAGGTCGGCGGGCACAGAGGCTGGGGGGCTCGCCCCGTGCTCCCCTCCCCGCTTCCCTCACCTCCTGCCCCGGGCTTCATCTTGGAGAAATAATAGAATAGCAGGGGCGCAGCGTGAGGGGGAGAGCCGGGAGGGCCCTAGCTGTGGGGGGGGGGGGGGCGCAGAGGGGGGTGACGGGCCAGGGGACAGAGGCAGGGCTTTCCCTCTGTGCAGTCACTGCAGCGTGACGGGGGGCGTCACGGGTGCCGCGTGGTGATGGCTGGAGTCACTGCGCGGGGGCCCAGTAGCCAGCGCATCCTTCCCAGTGGCGTCCCCACCGTTAACCCCAATGAGCCGTCCTCTCCCAGGGCCTCCTGGCACTCACTCCCCTGGGGCTGGAGGCGGTGAGTCCCGGGCCTACGCAGCACCAGAACCAGAGTCCAGGGCCTGTCCCCCGCCCCCCAGAGGCTCATGGGAGGGAGAGAGATCCAGGAGCCGGGGCCCGCAGTTCAATGTGGTGCAATCGGTCGCATTTCAGCCGAGCCCCCTTCCCAGGGCCTGGGGGGTGAGGGGGAGCCCTCCCGTGTCCTGCACGCGTCCCATCGCCTCCAGGTGGGAGGACACCCCTGGAACGGGGTCTCCTGCGGGGGAGCCCGAGGGAGGCCCGGGAGAAGGGTGCAGGCTCACTTGTTTGCCTTTTCCTCTCCCTCCTGCATTTATTCAGGACCCCTCCCCTCCCGGAGCTTGAATCTGGAAGGAACCACGCTGAGGTGGGGGTGCGGGGAGAACAGAAAGTCAGCCTCCCGAGCTGGGGCCTCTCTGGGGCAGACACTCAGGGGGCACTTCAGGCTGGAGGGTGAGCAGGGGCTGGGGGGCAGCGTGGCGCTGGCCCGGGGGCCCATCAGAGCCGGGTTTACCAGGCGGCCGAGGTGAAGGGCTGGCAGGCGGGTTCCTTCTGGGTTTGCTCTGCCGTGACTTCCCGGTAAAGCAGGACCCAAGCCCCAGGCCCTGGTCAAGAATCCAGGCCGTGGTTGGCAACCCCCCCCCCGCCCCCCCGTCCCACCCAGGGGTTAGCGGGCCCACGGGGCTGCAGGCAGCTTTCCGAGCGACAGTCCGAGAACCAAAGACCAGGGAGAGGATGGGGAGCTCTCAGGAAAGGCCTCCGTGCTCAGTGCCCGAAATCCGGCCCCTTCAGGGAGCAAGAGGTTGGGCATCTCACCCTGGGAAAGTCATGACCCTATCGGAGCCCGTGCCCAGGTGGCTTCCTGCAGGCCAAGTGGTTCCTGGCGGCCACACCCCTGCCTGCCTCCAGGACACTGTCACCGCACCCCCCAGGTCTGGGCACTGCTTAGGGCCAACGAGACCCATACCCAGGTCCTGGCCTCAGGTCCAGGGCCGGGCTCCCCGTCAGGGGAGAGCGGGAACATCAGGGTGCACACGGGCCCAATGGAATCCAACTTGGCTATTCCCCATTTTACAGATGGGGAAACTGAGGCGCAGAGAGGGTTTGGCCTAGGGTTGGCTCCACAGGGAATCAGAGGCAGACAAGCTCTGTTATAGCACCATCCTCCAATCTCTAGGCACTACGTTCCAGATTCTTTCTAGAATATTCTGCCCATGCTGAGGTTTGTTAGTTAGTTATTCCAGGACATAAGACCACAGTCTTCATCTCTGGCGGGTGTAGGCCCTTTCGAGACTCTACAGAAAGCCATGGACTCTCTCCTCCGGGAAGAAAAATACCCCCAAGTCCTAACCCGGAGGTCCACGGACCCTCTGTCCCTTCGCGGGCCCTTTGTCCCTTCACGGACCCTCGGTGGCGGTGTTTCCGGAGCCGTCGGGGCCCCAGCCGCAGGTCTCAGATTTCTTGGCTCTGTGTCAGGGTCATGCCCGGCTCTGGTAACCCGTCACCTGATGCCCACCCGACCCAGGGCTCAGCACCTGGCGTTCAAGGCATTTGATGGAACCATGATCTTGTCTCCAGCTTAATCTCCAGTTTCAGAGAAATTCCCACGTGGCCTCAGAAAGGTTACTGAGCAGAGAGAATAGCCAGAAACAGAGGCGTCTGTGCACCGCGGTGTCGCCTCTGGCAAGGGACGGCTTGATTCTGACACCGTGACATGATTTCCCAGAAGGCAGCTGGAGGTGCTCCGTGCGGCTGGCCCGTCCGGTCTCTGGGGGCCTCGCGGGCACCCTGCCTGCTTCGCATGCTCAGCCGGCGGGGACTCCCGGGTCCCGGGCCTTCCGTGGCGCTCAGAGCGGCAACAGCCTGGTCCCTGGTGGCCAGGCACCGATGACTGTTAACAGGAAGCTCCTCGGCCCACAGGTCTGCGGTCTCCACACACCGCGGCCCTGGTAGAGGGCTGAATGGTGACCCTGGAGGGGGTGTCTGTGCCTTAACCCCCAGGACCTGTGACTGTGACCTTATTTGGAAAAGGGGCCCTTGAAGACGTAATGCAGGATGTAGAGATGAGAACATTCTAATTGTTCTGAGGGGCACCCTGATGAGCGCCCTTGTAAGAGACAAAGATGCAGACGCAGGGGGAGGCCGTGGGAAGATGGAGGCAGAGGCTGGAGGGGTGTGGCCACAGCCCGGGAGCCACCGGGAGCCGGGTGAGGCGATGGGTACGGCTCATGCTGGGTGGTGGGTGGGTGGGTGGGTGCTGATTTGGTGCTGACGGGCTCTCCTACAAGCTGACCGAAGCCAGAGCTCACCCCCGTGCGGGGTGAGTCTTTCCTGTCCCGGGGATCCCTGATGCCCACGGAGAGGGGCTCAGCCCTCAGAGGCGAAGCAGCAGGGCGCCCCGTCAACAGCAACGTCAGAACCACGGGCCTGGGACTTGCGGGGCCGGGCATTTATTCCGCACAAGCCTCGGAGCATCCGGGTGTGCCTCCGTCGTGCAGATGGGGAAACGGGCCCCCAGACGGCAGGGCCACGTCCCAGGAAACACAGGGTGAACCCAGAGCGGGGACTCACCCCCATGTTAAATGCTGATGACACGCGTCGCGTGGAAGTCACTGCCGGGAACGTGGGCTCCGGTCCCACGTGCTCACTCTCCTCCCGAACCGGCAGCTCCGCCAGCGATGAGGATCCTAATGACTAGTCAGGCCTCACGCTGTGTGTGGTCACGACCCAGCGGACCCCCGAGTGAAAGCACGAGAGCCGTGGAGCGCGGAATTCCTTCAGAGATGCTTCTAAATTAAGCCGTCCGCGGGCTGCCCGCGCCCGGAGCGGGAACTGTGACGGCTCTGGCAGGAGACGGCTTTGCTGACTGGAGCTGAGTCGCTGGGTCAAGGCAGGCAAACAGGGGCTGGCGCCAGGGCAGCCAGCGGTCCGAGGGCCCGGCCGGTGGGCGGGGGCGGCGATACCCAGGTGGGCCAAGGCGCTGGGCCTGTTCGAAGGGGCAGTGTTGCCCAGATAAGGACCAGGTGCCGCCACCACGGGGGACACTGGCGAGGAAGACAGGCCGGGCGCTGGTCTACGCTCTCTGCTATCATTAACTTTGACGACAATAAGACTGTGGTCTGGGGAACTCTGACTCCATTTGGGGGCCACGAGATCTTTCTAGAGAGGAGGCTAAGTGTCCTAGGGGTGGGGACCAGCCCAAGCCCTGGTGCAGGAAGAACGGGAGGAAATGTGAACCGTGTCCAGCACGGCCAGGGTGAACCTGAGGAGGGGCGGTGAAGGGTTAAAGAAGACAGACACGAGAATACAGTTGGGACCAGGTGTATCACTGTGCCTGGATGAGGAAACTGACACAGCCTGTAGGCCGAAGCTTTATTTTATACGCAGGGGTTCTCAACCTTCTGGCCCTTTAAATACCGCTCCTCATGCTGTGACCCAACCATAAAAGTATTTTCGTGGCTACTTCATAACTGTGATTTTGCTACTGTGATGAATCGTCATGTAAATATCTGATCTGCAGGATGGTCTTAGGCGACCCCTGTGAAAGGGTCGGTCGACCACCAAAGGGGTCGCGACCCACAGGTTGAGAACCGCTGTTTTATAGTCAGAGCACACAAAGCAAAGCAAGGGCAAGATGTTTACAATGTCCTTGCGAATTTCAAATCTGCTTCTTTCCTGTTGTTGCCATTCTCTGAACTCTGTCAAGCCTTGTTTTGGCAGCACTTGCTGCACCCCCTGTAGCCCACAGCCCTCAGCTACCTAGGCCTGCAGGGTCGGACTACAAGGTCAAGCTTACAGCCATAGCCTTTGGCTCTAATTGTGCTGGGAGGGCTTTGCCCTGCAAGCTGGGACAAGCATGTGGCTTTGCCACCAGTCAGTCTGAGGCTTGAACCTGTCCAAACCCTGTAGCCGCTCTCCACAGAAATGCAAGCAAACCAGGGTGCCCGTTAGATCTGATGAGAGATTTGTAGTCAACGCTGCCCCGAGGAATCGTAATTCCCTCCCTCCCCCTATTGGAATACACGATTTCCAGGCAGCCAGCGTTGGGAGAGACCTTGGAGGTCACTGGATCCCACTCTCCCATTCTGCAGGTGGGAAATCTGAGGCCCAAAGGTGGAAAGCGGTTCTCCCGGGGTCCCTGGGGGTCCCGGGCAGAGCGGAGCCCGGCAGCCAGTGTACCCGTCGCCTCTCCTCCGGCCGCTCCCTGCCCACTGTGGTCCCCACTTCGCCCTGGACCTAGATTCTCGGGTTCCATTTCCCAGTCATTCAGAAGCATCGCACTTTTCTGGTCCACTTTCAACGAGCAGCGTTTCATTTGGTTGATCCTCTTAGTTATTAGCTACCCTCGTCATTTCGCCAGTTTTGCTCCTGACTTCGTTAGATCCTTCTTTGAGGTTTCTCTGTTCTTCCTTTTCTGGCATCTAGAGGCATCTGCTCAGCTAATCCCCTTCTAATCCTCTTTTTTCTAACCTTGACATTTATATAACACTAGTGACCCGGTACACGGATTCATGCACATTGAAAGGAAATTAATTAATTAGAAGATGGTTGGTGGGGCAGGACTGGGCGAGATGGGCCGGACACACCCTGGAGCCAACCTCCCGTGGTCCCTCCCTGGCCGGACGCACCTGGGGTGGTGCCAAGGCTCTAAGGGTGTCTGCGGGGATCAGGCTGAAACCAGCTCTCTGACATCCCCCGAGGGGTCCAGGACACTCTGCAAAGTTGCTGTCATACAGGGTGTGGAACGCAAACACAAGTGTCCAGTAAACCAGATTCGGGGCTGACAGCGCCCCAGCAGCAACATAACCCACGGCCGAAGGTGGAATTGCACGACCCCGCGAGGAATCGGGCTTCCTCCTCTCTGGTTTCGGGGTGCGTCGCGCGAGAACTGCCGCTGCCAAGTCACTGCAGCTCAGCAGCTCCTGTGTTGAGCATCTGCCCCCTGGTGGTCAGTGTGCATCATCACTACCAGTCGGATAAACACTTAGCATATTAGCCTTTTATATATATATAGAGAGAGAGAGACTAGAGGCCCGGTGCACGAAATTCGTGCACCCAGGGGCGGGGAAGTCCCCCAGCCTGGCCTGTGCCCTTTCACAGTGCGGGAGCCCCGCGATCGATTGCCCCAAAGAGGTAGGCCCCGCTCACCCATCCGGGGCTCCTCGATGAATTGCTCCAAAGAGGTAGGCCGGAGCTGCAGACCCCTAGGCCTCATGGCGCAGAGCCGCTGGGGCCTGCCTCCTCCGCGCTACGCACACAGCGTCAAGTCCCCGCCCACTTGTGCACGCCCACTGCGCACGCAGCCTCCTGGTGATGGGTTGTGACGGTGTGAGGGCATCACGGCATGACGACCACCTAGGCTTTTATTAGTATAGATGGTGTTAGCAACTATGTTGCCCCTGCATTTCCTTTCGTCTCTCCTCACAAGTATTGAGTATCTTTATTTTTGCTCAGTTCTCTTCTCATTTCATGCCTACCGAATTTCTGTTTGGATTTCTTCTCTGGCCCGTCAGTTATTTCTGAATACGCTTTAAAGTTTCCAGGCAAGCTCGTGAGTTACGTTTTGTGATTGATTTCTAATTTAAAGTCTTTGGTGCCAAAGCGATCTGTGTGATTCAGACGCCTTGTCAGTATTTGTTGAGTTTTTGGTGTTTGTGCCAGTTTGGAAGGCCCCATCCAGTTTCACCAGGAAATCCCTGTGTGCGATGAGCCGGCAGCGGGACAGAGAGAGTGCCCGCATTCTGGGCCAGGGGGTCCGATGAGTCCTTTCATTTATGCATGAATTACTTCACTCCACACTTACCCGCCGAGCATCGCCCTGTGGTGACTCGAGCTGGGCATCGGGGTGCAGGGAGGACTCAGGGAGCCTCGTCTGGCAGAGCCGGGGAAATGGTGATAAAACACAATCACAGTCCTACCCGGTGTGGCTCAGTGGAAAGAGAGTCGGGCAAGGGCACCGACCTCAGTTGTAGGTTCAATCCCTGGCCCCAGTTGGGCGTGTGTGGGAGGCAACCAATCGATGTGTTTCTCTCATATCGATGTTTCTCTCTCTGAGTGTCTCTCCCCCTTCCCTTCCACTCTCTCTAAAAATCAATGGAAAAAAATATCGTCAGGTGAGGATTACCAAGAAAATAAATAAAAGAAAGTGTCCAAGACCCAGAGGCGAGACGCCGGTCATCTTCCTCTGCCTGGTGGCCGTGGCCTTGGGCGGGGAGGGGCAGCTTGGCCCACGTGCTAAACAGGGAGTGGCCTTGTGCCTTCCTCCTCCTCTGCCCTCCCCCCTCTCCCCTCAGCAGGAGGCCTGGGCCGAGCGGGGACACTGAGGCCGCCCCAGCCCCGGGCTCTGTACGGTGGGGAGTGGCTTCCTTGGCGCCATCTCCCCAGCGCGGGCCTGCTTTGTAAAGCCAACCCCACGCGCGGTGGACGGTGTGTGCGTCCACCAGCCAGGAAGGACGACCCTCCGCAGCCCAGTCACAGGCTGGGCGGCTTCCCGTGTGCCCGACCCGTCCTACAAGGAGCAGCGGGGCCGGCCGACCCCAGCCCCCTTCACAGCCCCAGGACGGTCCCCCCAGAGGGTGCCAAGTATCGGCCAGGTCTGGGGACCGAGAAATCAAAAGGCAGGATTTGAGAAAAAATAGCCAGATTAAAAAAAAATAACCTGCCAAACAGAAAGAAAAAAAAGAAAAATGACAGCTATAGAGATTTCAGTTTAGGTTTGTTTTTCTCTAAGTGACAAGTGCTCAGGTGACTGGGAGCGAGGTTTTCTTGAAAAGATTGAGGGGCTGTCTCCTCTAATGAGGGCACTTGGAGATTATGGATCCGTCCCCGGCCAGTAATTCCCGTCAAGCCGGGGCCGCCGGGGGTCAGAGGCCCCGCAGAACACGGGTCCCCGCAGGACGTCACCGGCGAGCGCTGCGTCCCGCGCGCTGATGGGGCAGGTCCGGGAGGTGAACCAATTAGCAAGGGCGCCGGGCTCTCCCGGGACAGCTGGTCTCTCCGAAATCCTTCTTCTGCTCCCAGCTCTCTTTTCTGTGTGGTCCAAAAATAGACAGAACAAGGACACCGGCCGACACATGCTGCGTCTCAGAACAGCCAAGCTCCGCCAGGAAACAAGCCTCCTGCTCCGCGCGGCTCTGACGGGAGGTTCCAGGACGTGGGGGTGGGGGGGGGCAGAGCCACGGCCCCTGAGGGCAGGGGCCTGCTCACCTGAAGGGAGGGGAGGCTGAAGCTCAGGGTGGTGGAGACACTGGCCCAGGTTCACCCAGCTGCTAAGCGGCCAGGGTCCACGGGCCACAGGGCTGGCGAGACTTGCTGGGGCAGAAGCAGAGGCAGCCCTGATGCCTTTGAAAATGAGAATCGAGTTGCTATTTCCAGAAGCCGAACCAATATCCCTTGGTCATTTCCAGTTCAGATCCGAATCGAACAGCGAATCTGTTCGCCAGATGCTGGTGGACGAAGGGCCGGGTGACCACGCGCGTGTTTGTCTGAGCTCCCCGAAGACCCACGTCTGCTTCCTAAGCCTCTGGGTTTAACAGGTTTCAGGCGAGTGAGAGTCACAGTGGATCCCGGGGGAAACCGAGGACACTGCCCCTCCCTCATCATCCAAGGCCATTTTGGCCACCATCACACTCTTCCAGGCTCCAAAGACGGAACCTAGGTGCTGAGCACTGACCTGGCTCACGTGGGCTATTCTTTTTCAAGTGGTCTGAATCCTCTTTTTTTAAAACAGCTATATCTCTCTATATAAAAGGCTCATATGCAAAGTGTCCCCTTGCAGTTCAACCAGGAGATGGGACACTTGCTACGACGTGTGCTGACCACCAGGGGGTGGCGCGGAACGAAGGAATGCCCTGGCTGGCACCCGGCAGCCAAGGAACGCAGGCCCCGATCGGCCCTGATCACAGGCCAGGCCTAGGGACCCTACCCGTGCACGAATGTCATGCACCGGGCCTCTAGTTGAGATATAATTTATAAAATGTACCCATTTAAAGATGGACATTTGGGTTGTTGCCACTCTTTGGCTCCTATGAATGATGCTGCTAGAGACATTCATGTGTGGTATGTTTTCATTTCTCCTGGGTACACACCTAGGAGCGGAATTGCTGGGTCATGTGGGAACTCTAGGTTTAGCCTTTTGGGAAACTGTGACGGTATTCTCACCAGCAGCCCGTGAGGGCTCCAGCTTTTCCACATCCTTGCCAACACTTGTTACTGTGTGTCTTTTTATTATTGTTGTTGTTGTTGCTGCTGTAGCCGCCTGGTGGGCATGAAGTGGTCTTTCACGGTGGTTCTGGCTTTCATTTCCCTAAAAGCTAGTGCTGCTGAGAAGTTTTTGTGTGCTTCTTGGCGATCTGTGCTTCGTCGTTGGAGGAATGTCTATCCAAACCCTTTGCCCATTTCAGAATTGGGTTATTTACGTTTCAGTACTGAGGCGTAAGAGTGCCTTTGCATTCCCAGTCCCTTACGAGCTGTATGACTTACAGTTATTTTCTCCTCTTCTGTGAGTTGTCTTTTCACTTTCTTTTCTTCTTTCTTTTTTAAAAAATATATTTTATTAATTTTTTACAGAGAGGAAGGGAGAGGGATAGAGAGTTAGAAACATCGATCAGCTGCCTCCTGCACACCCCCCACTGGGGATGTGCCTGCAACCCAGGCACATGCCCTTGACGGGAATCGAACCTGGGACCCCTGAGTCCGCAGGCCGACGCTCTATCCACTGAGCCAAACCGGTCAGGGCTTTTCTTCTTTCTTTATTTACTTATACCCTCACCTGAGGATATGCTTCCATTGAGTTCTAGAGAGAGAGGAAGGGAGAGAGAGAGAAACATCCGTGTGGGAGAGGAGCATCCATTAGCTGCCTCCTGTGTGTGCCGCAGCCGGGGATCAAGCCTGCCACCCAGCATGTGGCCTGACCGGGAATCGAGCCTGCAACCCCGTGGTGAGCAGGACGACGCTCCAACCAGCTGAGCCACCCGGCCAGGGCGTGTCTTCACTATCTTGACGGTATCATTTGAAGCACCAAATTTTTCATTTTGTTGACATTTGATTTATCTCTTTTCCTTTAGTGGGTTACATTTTATTTTACTTTCATATAAAAATCACCCTGAGGTAGCATAAAAGGGTGAGGAATTTTGGGGTACTTGGCGATTTATGTAAATGGCCCCTCTAAGGCTGGGGCGGGGCGGGGGGGCGAGTGGCCTTGTTGCACCTGTCAGCTCGGACAGACTGGTGGCTGGTGCCCGTCTCTGTTCAAAGGACTCTCAGGCTGAGTCTAGGCTCGTGAAAAAGTGTGACGACTGCTGAGCAGGGTCTGCCATGGGCATGGGAGAGGGGCGAGGGGGGAGGGGAGGGAGGTGCCGTGTTTTTTGCTCTAAAAGATCAAAATAGAGTCTCTGAGTGGCAAGGATGAAGGCAGAGAGCCCCAGTGAGAGAGTCAACGTGCTCATCTGCCCTTCGTGTCCCTCCTTCTTCAGGCCACCTCGGGCCGCCTCAGCTGGCATGGCCAGTGGGTGGGCAGGACGTGGAGAGGGCACCGATGAGCCGGAGCGGAGAGCAGGCAGCCAGCCCAGGAGCCACGGGACCCCCTGGAGCCTTGTTATTCCGAGCGTGGCCGGCTTGGCATGGGTGCAGGGACCAAATGAGGACTCGCGGGTGCTCGCAGCCATCTCCAGGGGCGGTAACATGTGCACCTTTAAATAAGTGGCTCTGCTTTTGCAACCAGTAAATCCTTACGTAGGATCAGGGCTGAGGGAGGAGGCTTGCTGGCCGCGGCTCCACGCAGGGCCTGGAGCAGAAAGGGAGGCCCTCCTGGGGGCAGCCAAGCATGGCCCTGGACGGTCCTGGGCGTCGAGTCTGGCTCAGGTGTCCTCTGGTCGTGCACGTCTGCGCTGTTGTCCTGCAGGCTTCACCCAAACATGCACCCCCTTCTCCCCCGCCCCTGCCCCCAGCCCAGGAGGCCTGGAAGCCAAGCGCCCATCCACCATCTGGGCTTTGCTCTCTGAGACCCCTCCTCCAAGAGGAATGTCACCCTGGAAGCTGTTTGCAGGAGCCAGATAAGACGGGAGAAGACGCCCTTTCCCCTTCCCCGTCTCCACCTTGGAGGCCCCGTCCAACACGCACACGCACACGCACACGCACATGCGCGCGTGCACAGGCACGCACCCCAGATGCAAATGATACCCGCCGAGCCATCACTGTGAAGCTCGACAGAAAATAATGAGAAACACTAAATCTTTTATAAGGTCAACACGCGCCTTAGCCGAGCAGCTGTCAAACAAGAAAAGAATTTAGCGCCGGAGCCACGAAACTTCCATCGGCTCATTAAGCCCAACAGGGCCGGGCCTGGCGTGGCGAGGAGACGGGCCTTCCGTTTGGTGTCAGTAATTTGCGGCGGAGGCGAGAAGAAGCAGCCGGCGCCAAAGGGGCCCGGGGGGCGGCTGGGGAATCGTTAGCGCGCCAGGAGCGGCCTCGGCTCCTAATTGGAAGCATTGGGCATTATCAACGGAGGATTTGCCTCAGTTCCCTGACAGCTCGTGGGCCCAGAATGATCGCCCACTTGTCAGTGTAAAAGACCATTAAAAACAAACCGTTTTGATTTAATTGGAGGCGGTGCACCGCGCGGCCAGGTGAGGGGCCGTCCGCCCCGCGCGCCCGGCTGCGCCTCCTCCCACTCCCTCGGTGACGGGGCTGGGGGTGGGCGAGTGTCTGTGTTTCCCAGATTCTTCGCCCTTCAAACCTGTCTGCCGAGGCCTGGATGAGGGCTGGAAGGAGACTTCACACGGCAGTGAGGGCTGTTTTCAGCGGGTTGTCAACAAATGCGGTGACAGGCCGAGCTGCCAGGAAGAGGCCCCTTTTCTTCCCGGAGCCGGACTGTCCTCCTGGGAGGTGGCCGGGAGGCCTGGCTGCAAATGGGCGGCGGGAGAGTCCGGGCCGTGCTACCCTCCCTGCCCACCCCACTCAGAGGTAGCAGGATATGGGGAGGGGGCGCATAGCAGTAGAGAGAGGGACTTTTTAGTGTATTTTTATTGATTTCAGAGAGGAAGGGAGAGGCAGAGAGAGAAACATCAATGATGAGAGAATCATGGATCGGCTGCCTCCTGTAGGCCCCCTACTGAAGATCCAGCCCGCAACCCTGGCATGTGCCCTTGATTGGAATCGAACCTGGGACCCTTCAGTCCGCAGGTTGATGCTCTATCCACTGAGCCAAACTGGCTAGGGCTAGAGTGGGACTTTCTATTTTGCGCACAGTGAGAGCTAAGGAGGGCTCGCATGAGCCTGTTGGAGGGAGGCTCTGCGAGCGGACAGCCCGCCGAGACGGGCCGGTGTCTCTCCAGGACGCCCCCGGGGGGCCAGGTGCTGATGACGCAAGAAGAGGCCACTTGCTATAAATATTTACCTGAGCCCCCGCCGGGGCGGCTGCAGGCGCCGAGCACGGGTCTGTGTGCGGACTCCCCGGTGCCAGGGCTGTATGTTTTGCATGTTGGTATCATGAACGCCGTGGGTACTTGATGAATATTCATGGGCGCCTGCCAGCTCTCGGAGAGGCCTATACATTTGTATGTTAATCTCACCCTGTCCCACAAGCGGGGATCCCGTCTGCTGCCTGCCGCGTCTTCGAGGAGACGATTCCTGCGGGGTTGCACGGGGTTCGGGGGACACGCCAGCCGATCCCCGCAGGAACCTCTGCTGGTTCTGATGAAGGATCAGGCTGGGAGGAGGCACCAGGTCCCTGGGAGCATGCAGTTCCAGAGCTCCAAGTTTTGCTGCCGAATTTAGACGGCGGGGACGCCTTAATTACTTTCTCTGGAAGTTTCCCTGACGGTGCCCTCTCAGGTAGCGCCAGGTGGTTATCCGGGCGCGTGGCTCCTCGGTCGACAGCCTTTGATTCTGTGTTTGGTTGCAGATGCAGCCCTCGCTGCGCCGTCCGCGCAGTGCCCGGCAGGGCCGCGCTGCTTGCGCATCAGGCTGTCGAGAAGCCCCTGTTCCTGCCGGGGAAGCCGGGGACAGGCTCGGATGGCTGGCATCCATGGCCCGTTGGGACGGGATGCACACAGCGAGGTGTGGTGTTGTCTTTCCCCTTTCCTCTTATTGGAACAATGAGCAGGAAGAAGTGTTTGGGGGGTGTTTTAAGAAGAGGCAAATAAGAATAAGAATCTGAGAGTTGAGTGTCCTCAACTAGACAGCGAGGCTCTGGATGCCAGCTTCCGGGCCCTGCTCTGGGAAATGTGGACAGACAGGAGACTCTCAGAGGGACAGCCTGTGGGCACTCAACAAGTCTGGGCTGGGAGAACAGACAGATGGATGGACTGATAGATGGATGGACTGATGGACAAAGGAATAGGTGGATGGATGGATGGATGGATGGATGGATGGATGGATGGACTGATGGATGGATAGATGAACAGATAGATGGGTGGACTGATAGATGGATGGACTGATGGACAGATGAATAGGTGGATGGATGGATGGATGGATGGATGGATGGACAGATGGATGGATGGACGGATCGACAGATGGATGAATAGATAGATGGATGGTTGGGTGGATGGACTGATGGATGGCTAGATGGATGGATGGATGGACTGATGGATAGATGGATGGATGGACTGATGGATGGATAGATGGATGAACAGATAGATGGGTGGACAGATGGCTCTCGCGTAGAAGTGGGAACAGGTGATTGTGTTCTCCTAAAAGTCATACCCCCCAATAGGATGGTGTTTGGAGGTGGGGTCTCTGGGAGGTAATTAGGCTCATGAGGGTGGGGCCCGCAGGATGGGATTAGTGCCCTTCTCAGAAGAAACACCAGCTCTCTCCCTCTCTCTCAACACAAGACGGTGGCCATCTGAAAGCCAGGAAAAAAGCCTCACCAGAACCCAACCACACCAGCACCCCGATCTTGGACTCCAGCCTCCAGAACTGAGAGAAATACATGTCTGCTATTTAAGCCCCAGGCTGTGGGTGTTGCTGTAGCAGCTGGAGCAGATTAAGGCTGAAGTTCATATTCCTTGCTTCTTCTCAAAGCCCCAACAAGCTTCGTATGGAACGCATGAAAGCGTGGCCACTTGCCACAGGAAATACTTTTTTTTTTTAAATAAATTTTTATTGATTTCAGAGAGGAAGGGAGACGGAGAGAGAGAGAGAAACATCAATGATGAGAGAGAATCATAGATCGGCTGCCTTCTGCCTGCCCCCTACTGGGGATCAAGCCCACAACCTGGGCATGTGCCCTTGACCGGAACTGAGCCTGGGACCCTTCAGTGTGCAGGCTGACGCTCTACCCACTGAGCCAAACCAGCCAGGGCTGCCACAGGAAATACTTTAAATATAGCTGTGCAGTCGCCACTGACAGGGTGCAGGGAGCTGAGGACTCAGGCTTGGTGGATGCCCCACCCACTGGACCAGCTCAGCCCTCCCATCGGAGACCTGCAGTCACAGTCAAGCTTGAGAACTGCCTGCAGGGCCGATGCCAAAGCTCGTCCAACCCAGAGACGATTGCTCTGACCGTCCCCCAGCCGGGCTGTGGCCAGCGCTTCGCACGCACCTGCATGGCCCTCTCTCCTGCTGTCCCCACTTCACAGATGCGGCCGGGGAGGCAGGCGGGGACCTGGATACAGCGTGGCCTCGAGCCCACAGGCTCAGCCCGCCTCCTACGCCCCGCCCCTGCCTCATGCCCTTTGTAACCGCAGCCTGGACCGCGGTCGATGGCTTCTTTCCTCTTTAGCCTTCGGGCCAAACCACGATTTCAAAGATGCTCAGGGGTGTTGTCAAGGTCTAAAGGCGTTCAGGGCCGTGGAAAGTTCTGTTTATTGCAAAGGCTTAAATCAGCCAGGCCAGGGCTGGCACGGCCCCCCGGACACCCATGAAACCCTGAGCTCATGACCGCCGTCCACCAGCCTTCCCAGGCCCGGCATTTAGCGCCCCGCCCCCCCCTCCCCCCACCCCTGACCGCGGCGCGCGCAGGCCTTACTATTGCTCGGCCCTGCCAGGGCCCACGGGGCCAGCCCCACCCGCTGTGCCTCTGGCTAGCTAGGACCTGGGCACGGACTTTAAGTTCGGAGCTTTGGCTTCCTCCTCTCGGACAGTGACTCCCCTCCGCGCACCGGTGGCTGAGAGGACAGACCTCGCGGGATCGTTCATCAGCGCCCCGCCTGGCGCGGCAGAGGTGCGGCTGTGACTGTGGCTGCCGCTGGGAACGGGCTCAGAATAGTTTCTGGATGCCCTTCCCGCACCGCCCGCCGGCCGACTTTGGCCAGAGTCCCCACTCTTCGTGTTGTTGGCACCACTCGGAGGCAGCGAGTCCCGAGACCTCTGAGGAGAGGAAGAGCAGAGGCCGGAAAGCACGGCCCTCGCCTCGCCTTCTCCCCACGGCTGCCCTGTGGCGCCCGTGGCCTGCGTCTCCGAGGGGAACAGGGGTGGGGGGGGAAGGGGGGGGCGGATGTGTTCGCTGCCACAGCTTTTATTTTAAATATATTTTTATTGCTTTCAGAGAGGAAGGGAGAGGGAGAGAGAGAAGCATCAATGACGAGAATCATTGTTTGGCTGCCTCCTGCACGCCCACACTGGGGATCGAGTCCACAAGCCGGGCCTGTACCCTGATTGGGAATCGAACCCTGACCTCCTGGTTTATAGGTTGATGCTCAGCCACTGAGCCCCGCCCGCCGGGCACACCCATGGCTTTTAGATACGAGGGTACCCGCCTCCTGGTGCATCTCGCCCGCACTTTTGACAAAGCTCAGTTACAATGAACCTTGAGTGAGTCACTGAGTGTGTTGATCTGCTGGGACCCGGCTGGCCACATGCTCTGCAGCTTCTGGTCGGTCGCACCAGCGGCGTCGGCGCCTGGTGACAGGGGCTGACACGTGGAGATGGGGGATTCGTGGGTGACACGGAGCGAGTCCTCCCCGAGGTGGCCCACACTCCTCCTCGAGCCCAGGAGAGTCTCTTCAGAGCACTGAGGGTTTATTCCCATGGGGACGGGACGGCTGGAGGCATCAACTGGGGACCCCGCGGCCCCATCGGCGCCCAAAATTCAACCGGAGGGTCTCGCCGTCTCTGGAGATTAGGAACATGTGGCTGATGCCCAAGCAATGGGCTTACTCTGTTTTCCGGGTGACGTTCAGCACAACATTTGAAATCTTTTCATGCCCGGTTGGGGAGAAGAGTTTTCTGGATTAAACTGAAAATTCCCAGGTGCTAGAAGGATTCAGGGGACGGCGGCTGGGGGTCCCCAGGACGCAGGGCCGGTCCTGTGAGAGGTGCCAGCTCCCTTGTCCTCTGCGATGCCGGCCTCTCCTGCCCTCCCCCTGACCTGGTTCCCCGACTCCCCCACCCCCAGCTTCCCCAGGGCCCCAGGAATGTTGCCGTTTGTCCTGCCAGTGTTTGAGCAGAAATGTCACCTTGTGAGCAGGTACCTAAAAATTCTCTACCTCCGAGGGGCCGCATGCTGTAAAACCAATTAAGCCCCTGCCTTCATCCCTTCTGCGCACGGATGTGCGCGCTGATGGGGGCTCTGTGCTGGGGCGCGATGCCAGCTGCCTCCGGGCTCTGACTCACGCTTCCCGTCGCCCCGTCCCGCGGGTGGCACATCCTCCCGCGCCCCGCGCCCCACACAGCAGCTCGGACCCTTAAAGCAGTTCTTCCGGAGCGACGCCGCGGCAGGACCCTTAGAATGCCCCTGGGCGGGCACTCGGAGTGGCGGCACATCTGGCGGCTGCCCCTCTGGGTCTGCAGGGAGTGGCTGGGCTGGACACGGCTGGCACAGGGGGCAGAGGCGGCGGGCAGAGGCGGCGGGTGGACACGGCTGGCACAGGGGGCAGAGGCGGCAGGGCCGCCCTGGGGTTGGCAGAGTTAACTTTGCAGCCAGCGCGGGTTTGTAAAAGCTTAAGGGAGAAAACCCTTCCCTCAGACCCGGCAGCCTTCACTCATCAGCGCGTCTCGGGGCGTCACTGCGTGGCTGACCGCTGCTCCCCGCGTCCCCGTTCTGTGGGGAGCCCGGGGCCCGGGGCCCCGCAGGGTCAGTCTTCCACAGAGAGGCGTCCGATCCAGCCGCCGGACGCAGGAGCTTGTAGCCCAAGCCGTTAGCGTCCCCGCCGGGCCTTACCCCTGAGCCGCGGGGCTGAGCCCACGGCCGGTGAGTCGAGAGGATTTGTCCACTCGCTAGCGACGGAATGACCGTGTCATGTCGGGGTGGCCCTGTGGTGGGGGAGGCGATGGAGGTGGAGACCCGTTAATCCTCACCGGAGGATGCTTGTTCCATTGGTTTTTAGACAGAGTGGGAGGGAGGGGGAGAGACCGCGAGAGGACGTTGATGTGAGAGGCACATTGATGGGTCGCCTCTTGCACGTGCACACAAGGTACCTGCGCCTGACGGATTCGAACTCGGGACCCTTCAGTCCACAGGCTGGTGCTCTGTCCACTGAGCCACACTGGCTGGGGCCCAAATGGATTGCGGATCTTCAGTTAGAACCTGGACTTGGCCGTAAAGATCTGGACCCTGCAAGTCTGCCCCCTTCACTGCCGGCCTCGGGCCTTCACGCCTGACGGCCGGGAACACGAGAAACCGGGTGTGGCCAGAGCACGGCGAGAGCGCAGGGACTGTCTGAGGGAACTGGGCTGAAAGGAGGCTCGCGCTCTGGGACAAGCACCGGGCGGGAGGGAGAGAGGGAGAGTCCTCATCCTTTAAAAACATTTAAGAAGATCGCCTGCCTTGTTTTGTAAAAGCTACGCGTACTCACTGTGAAAACTCAATGCAGAAGGAGCATCGGAGAACGTAGGACTCAGCCTCCCCCCACCTCCCCATCCCTCCGCCCCTGGCCCCGGGGCCCCTCCTCCGGCTCTGCCCTCGGGCGCTCACACCTGTAACCAGCGCAGCCGCCTCTACCCAAACGCACACACGTCAGTGCTGTGTTAGTAACGCGTCAGTAAGCACAGACCGACTGCGCACTATCCCACAACGTCACGGATCCTCTCTGCGTCTGTTTAACATCATGCATGTGAGCCATCACTTGACTGGCGGCACCCAACCTTCCATCCTTGTGGTTGGCGCCGAGCAAATAGTTGGAGCGCTCGCCCCTTTGTCTTCGGGCCGTTGTCACTGGCCGCCTTTGGTAACGGAGGATAAAGCATCTATTTTTCCTGGCTTAATATTAGGCGGTGGTAGGACATGTGCTTCCCACTGGGTCACTTTGGAGAGCAGAAGGCGGAGCTATTAATGATCCCGCCTCCCCACAGACCCACAGGAGGGCTGCCAGGCTAGCCAGGGCCGTGGCCTGGGGGGGGGGCCCGGGAACAGGTGCCCCCCGTCCCCCCAGCTAGGACCGTGGTGATGGGGTGATCGCTATGGCGATTGTCCCCACCCCAAGCTTGAGCTGACAACTAAGGTTGGTGATTCCCCTCCACTGAAGGCGGCAAACACTCACACCAGTTCTCCAAACTCTCCCGTCTGGCTGTGTGCCTGTCAGTTCCCTGTCTGCCTGTCTGCCCATCTGCCCGGCCAGTGGCCCCAAAGCAGCCTGGTTGGCACGGAGAACGGGGCCTGGGGCAGAGGTGCTCCGGAAGATTGAGACCGGCTGGGGGTGACGGGGCTGCCATGGGACCCAGGTCTGGCTGGCCCTGGAGGCACACGCACACACGCACACAGACACGGCCGCTCCCCCTGCCTGGAAGACCCAGCACATCTGGTGGAAGGCCTGTGAGTGCGGGGCCACCAGCACAGAGGGTGACGCCCCGCCCAGCCCTCCTTCACTCGGGGTGGAGGCTGCCGAGTTCACCCTTCGTCCCCCACGTGGGAATCGGAGCTGTTCCCCGACGTGCACTCTGGCTCCAGGCCGCCGCCTCCGAGAGCCCCCTGCCCGTCCTCTTGCTCCTTGGCCGGTGGACTTGGGGGCCTGGAGCCCTCGGTGGGCAGAGATCGGGAGCTGGCCCTGCCCCTCGCTGTCGGATGAGGAAACTGAGGCCCAGAGAGGCTCGGCGGCCAGCCCAGACCTCTTAGCATTTAGGCCACTTGCCAGCTGTTGGCTGACCCTCCCTCGGGGCACTGGCCACTCGTGGAACTGCTGGTGGCAGAGCCCATGGGGAGCCTGTGTGCCGGATCCTGCGGCCCGAGGGCTCACCACCCCGAGGCACGTGCCTCCTTTCCTTGTCCCTCTGGCGAGGGGCCCTGCGCGCCTCGGCGGGGCGGGCGGCCCGGGGCGGGCGGGTAGGAGCCAGCCTGCGAGGCCAAGACCAGCCCGGGGAAGGCCGAGCCTGCCGCAGCGTCTCCCTGTGAAAGGCGTTTAATTATTTCTGACAGAGTTCAGCAGCGACATCTGTTCGCGAGCGGGGAGGGTCCGTGCGGGCCATCCATCACCCTGACGGGCTCCGCTTTTCTGGAAGGGCTTTCTCCTTTCCTAGTGGGGCCGGGGCGGGGCGGGCATCAGCAGCGACAGGACAGGGCACGGCCGGAAAAGGGCCTCCTGGGGCCTGGCGCTCGCTCGAGGCCACTGTGGACGGGGCAGCCCGACTCCGCCCGGCCTCCTGAGTCCAGGCCTGGGCGGTGCCCCGGGGCGCTGGCACTGGCACTGGCACGTGTGCTTTGGGAAAAGGTGGGTGTCATCAGGTCGGTGAAAGGCTTCTGCATTTTTCTGTCACTCTGGGCCGTACTGTCACTCTTCCTTCATCCCCTCCACTCCTTCCTTCCACGGACAGTCACTGACCGCCCGCTCGGTGCCAGGCCGTGCTGGGCTCGCACTTGCTGGGGGAGCTGGACGTGGACAGTAACGGTGCAGGTAGGGCGCTGGCTGCAGTGTGGACCAGTGCCGGGAAGGGGGTCGGCGGGGGTGGGCCCGAGGGGGGGAGGGAAGGGAAGGGGTCCCCAGGGGGCAGCACAGCCCAGTGGCGGAGAGAAGAGGCTTAGGCAGCCCCGGACTGAACCCGGGTCCCCTCCGCACAGGACCAGGCCCTCGGCCTCTCTGAGCCTCAGTCTCCTCGGCAGTAGGGCGGGGACCTCAGGTCTGCAGGTCACGCACGTCCAGCACTCGGGGCGGTGCGAGCTCAGAGGCCCTCTCGCGGGTGTTACTTCCCTCCGGGGGGCGGGGTGGGGTGGGGTGTCCCATCGGTGGCAGCCGCATCTGGGTCAGGGCCTGTGCTGGGTGTACCAGGTGGCTCCCAGAGTCGCATGGGCAGTCGGACAAGATGAGGCGCACCCTCCCGCCCGGGGCTGGCATCCCTACTCTCTCCCTCTGGGTGTCTGCGGTGTCTGCAGCGTGATGGGGGCGGCCTGGGCCCTGCAGTCCCGGGCCCAGCCTGGCGCTCTGCCCAGGGGTCAGGACACTCGTATGACACACACACGGGTGACAGCACAATGTGGGGCGACAGGCGAGCGGTGCCGTCGGCTCCTGTGCGCACAGCAGCGCTTTCCAACGGCAGAGACGCCTGGGAGAGACCGCAGGGCTCAGGCGAGCCTCCGTCTTTGAACATAGACGCTGTTGGTTTGTTTCTGCACCGGCGTTCGCGCCGCAGGGAGGCGGAGAGCGAGGCAGGAGCCCTGCCCCAGGACAGTGGCTGTGACCCCGGTGCGGGGTGGGGGGGGGAAGCTTTCCCTGCACCGCCAGGGGGAGGCCTCTGAGCCCTCCTGGTCCATCGCCTACATCAGAGACGAAGGGCTGAGGGTGGGAGTCGCTGCTGTGAGGCCGAGAGCCACACGGGGCATCTGGTGCCAAGGAGGACCCGCCGCACAGCAGCGATTCGGCGGCTCCAGGCCTCTGACGGCCGGTCATGTTCCCGTGCGCGGGGGCGGGCGGCCGACAGGCGGCGGGGCAAATGGTCGGTGACACGCGCTGACAGAGGCCAGCGGGCGGACACGAGAGGCCGCGTCAAGGGGGCGGCAGCTTGTTCGGTTGCATTAGGCTCAGGGAGGCGCCGGCCCCTTCATTGCCTAACTTGCAGTTTAACCCGACACGGCGCCGGGCCTGGCTGGCCGGGAATGCCGCTTCGTGCCGCTGTCTGCCCCCATCCCGACGCTGGGTCCCCAGGTCGCCCTGTTTCCCTCCTCGGCACAGCGCCCCCTCCTTATGGGAACGCCGGTCTGGCCACTGAGGCAGGGCCATGCGGCCGCAGGGACCCCACTCAGCTCTGAGGCTGGAGCTGGTGGCTGCTGGAGGCATCTGCTCTGCCTCCCAGGGATGCCCCCTGGGGAGCTGTCTGCGCCCCCAAGTCTCTAGGGCAGGGGGTGGTGTTTGAATGGCCCCCTCCGTGGGGGGGGGGTTGACCCACAGTGCCCGCCCCGGGGACAGACCCCAGGCTTCAGCCGTCAGACGGCCGGGTTCAGCCCGAGGCTGCCCTCGCCAGCATAAGGTCGTGCCCTGAGCCAGGCCGGCATGAGGGCGCGCTCAGGGCCGGCAGCGCTGCCGTTGGTGTTATTGGGTGGCTGGGAGCCCAGAGCTTGCTGTCTAGAGGACGGGGACCCGCCCGGGAGTTGATGGGCGCCGCCCGGTGCGGGGAGGGAGCGAGCCTGACCTTCTGGAAGTGAGGCGCGTGCCAGAGGGCGTCCAGCTGCACGGGCGGCTTGTGCTTCCGCAGCTGGCTGCTCCGGGTCTCGTAAAGCTTCCCGAGGCTCACCTGCGGCCGGGAGACGCAGAGGCAGACGCTCACCTGGCCGCTCACGAGCCGTGGCGGCTCCTGTGGCGGCTCCCCTGGTCACTCACCTGGCTGCTCCCCTGGCGGCTCCCCTGGCCACTCACCTGGCCACTCCCCTGGCCGCTCCCCTGGTCACTCACCTGGCCGCTCACCTGGCGGCTCCCCTGGTCACTCACCTGGCCGCTCACCTGGCCGCTCCCCTGGCGGCTCCCCTGGTCACTCACCTGGCGGCTCCCGTGGCGGCTCCCCTGGCCGCTCACCTGGCGGCTCCCCTGGTCACTCACCTGGCGGCTCCCGTGGCGGCTCCCCTGGCCGCTCCCCTGGCGGCTCCCCTGGTCACTCACCTGGCGGCTCCCGTGGCGGCTCCCCTGGCCGCTCACCTGGCCGCTCACCTGGCGGCTCCCCTGGTCACTCACCTGGCCGCTCACCTGGCCGCTCACCTGGCCGCTCAGAGAAGCCGAGCTGCCAGGCGGGTGGCAAGGACGGAGGCGTTGCAGCCCAGAGGGTACCTTTCCCCCGGCACCCAGCCCTTCTCCACGGGGCCCAACCAGTGCTGGGGGTGGAGCCACTCGCATTAGCTACTTTACGGGGTGCTCTGCTGAGAAAAGGAGGGCACTGCCCACGGATCGTCTCTAGAGCAGAAGGTGGGTCCGGGGAGGCTCGGGGTCCCGTGGACTTGCCATGCTCTGAGCTGCGGTAACCAGCTGCTAATTAAAGACGCACCTCTCACACCGGCTGCTTGTAAAAGGCTGCACCCGCTCTGCTCTGGAAGGCGCCGGCGCCTGGGACTCTGACTGCCGGGGGCGGCAGGGGGCTGGGCGGCCTTGGTTCCCTCCACCGTGCGCCTGGGGGGACCTGGGGCCCCTGAGCCTCGCTGGGTGCCTCTCCTGGCCTGGCCCGAGGGCCCCAGGATCCGGGAAGACTCCTCCATGGCCCCCCGTGGCCCCAGGACGTCACGGGCACTGGCCCCTGTCCCTGAGCGTTCCCGTGATCGCCATCCAGAGCAGCCCGGCTCTCCGGACGCTTTGGCCACTCACTCAGTCCCTCGGAGCCTCAGCTTTCTCATCTGAAAATGCATCAGACTGAGATGACCTGGTGAGGTGCCAACCCCGCGGGGTGCGCAGGCCCATTCCCCGCAGGCCGCGTGGCGGGGGGGTGGGGGTGGGGGACGCCATGGGTCCTGAGCATTGGAACAGCCAGGGACACCAAAGTCCTGCTTCTGATGAGACCGATACAGCCCCGTGAGCAGGGAGGGGTCTGGCTTTAAGTGACGGCGCGGGTCTCCGGCCTCGTGCCGCAGGAATTGGCCGACGCTGGACCAGGTCCGTCCCCGCTCCCCGGCCCTGCGTGGGCACCGCCGCTCGGAGCTCCGTGTCCACCCTGGGAAGCAGGTCACAGCCCCGCCCGGGCTTCTGAGAGGCGCCGATGAGCTGACGTAGCTGAGGCCCCGGAAGTGTTTTCAGGGCCCGAGTCATTCATTGGGAACAGGACGCTCTCCTCGAGTGCAATACAGTGGGGCCTTGAGTTACAAGTTTAATTTGTTCCGAGACCGAGCTCATTAACTCAAATTACTCTGTCAACTCAATGCAAAAAATCGGCCAAGAGACAGCTGGTATCTCAAAAAACTCGTTAGTCGGGACACTCATAAGTCAAGGCCCCACTGTACTTGTGTTCTCTGTGCCCCGCCCCCAGGCGGGCAGTCTTGGCCCTCTGCCTTCTCAGCCTTTTCTTTGAAGATAACACGGCGCAGTTTTCTGTGAGGCCAAGTCAGCCTGTGCAGAAATGAATTTAAATCTAATTTCCGGCCCGGCCAGCGTGGCTCAGTGGTTGAGCGTCCATCTATGAGCCAGGAGGTCACGGTTCGGTTCCTGGTCAGGGCACATGCCTGGGTCCTGGCTGGATCCCTGGTGGGAGGCAGCTGATCCATGATTCTCTCTCATCATTGATGTTTCTATCCCTCTTCCATCCTCTCTGAAACCAATAAAAATTTATGTTTAAAAAAATCTCATTTCTGGATGTGTGAGGCCGTGCGGAGGTTTGGTGGAAAGTTGCAGGCAGGTGTGTATGTATGTGTGTGTGTGAGAGAGAGAGAGAGAGAGAGGGAGAGAGAGAGAGAGAGAGAGAGAGGGAGAGAGAGAGGGAGAGAGCCGGGTTCTAATCCTGCCTCAGGCACACAGGCCAGGGGCCGGGCCCCGCAGAATCTCCACTCTTGGGGCTTAGGTGGGGCTTCAGCCTGACAAGACCCCCTGGAGCTCTAACTTCCCACAATGCCCTGTGGGCCAGGCCACACGCAGCGTGGTTCCCAGCCACCCCCAGGCACAGGCGTGCACGGGGCTCAGTCTCGGAGCTGAGCTTTGCGGGGCCAGCCCTTCCCGCCTCTGCCGCCCGACCCTAAGCCACTGGGGAGCGAGGCCGCCTTTACCTTCTGCTTCTTCTCCAGTTTGATGGCTTTCTGGGTGGCCTTCTGCTCCTGCACCCACAGCTTCTGGTACCGGTGCTGCAGCAGGTCGAACAGGGGCGTGGAAGGCCTGCGGGCGAGGCCGGCGTGTGAGGCACCCTCCCCCGGCCACCCGCCCGCTGGGAGCCACCCACTGGCCATCTGGGCTCCGGGGAAACCCCTCTCCCCAGGAGCGGGCGTCCCGCATGGTCGCCCACAAACACTGATGACAGTGCGGCTGAGGTGAGGGTTCACCCCAGGAGCGTTTGGCCCTATTGGCTCTCCTTTCGTGCACATTTGAAATTTTTCATAAAAAGTGAAAAAGAGAAAAAGAAAAAACAAAGCAGTGGAGAAAGCTCTTCGTCCTCCCCATTCACTCCTTCCTGGCTTTCCCTCGGACCCCGAACAGCTTAGTCACCAGTACAGGCTGGGGTTCTGAGGGGGCGGAGCGGGAGACTGGTGCCTCCCCCAGGCCATGTCCGTCCGGACCCCGGAGCCTGGTGGCCAGGACGGTCTGGGAAAAGGGCTTTTGCAGTTGGGGGCAGGTGAGCGATCGCAAGACGGGGGAAAGCATCGTGTGCGTGCTGTTCAGGGTGGGCCCAGGCCCAGTGGCAGTGTCCCTGTGAGAGATGCAGAGAAGCGAGACGCAGGGTTGGGAGAGGGTGCTGTGAGAAGGCAGCAGAGGTGGGAGCCCCTCTCAGGAGCCCAGGCCCCCAGGAGCGGGAAGGGGGAGGCAGGGAGAGACCCTCCGTGGCCTCCAGGGGAGGCGGCCCGGCCCACCCCTGGCCTCCAGCGCTTCTGTTGTGTTAAGACACCAAGTTTGTGGCGGTTTGTTACACCAGGCCCAGGACACGGACCCCCAGGGGTTCCTCGGGCAGACTTTGGGAAACACTGGTAGAAACGGCTTGCAGCTCGTGCTGCTCAGCGCAGGGCCTCAGCCTGGACACCGCCCCACAGCAGGAGGAGCCCAGGCAGCGTGCGGCGCGCTCTCTGCTCTCTGGGGACGCAGGACCCCGGGGCAGTGTCAGAGCCTCGTCCCCGTCAGTGGATCTGGGGGTGCCTGATCCAGCCGTCACCCCAAGCCCCCTGAGTCCCGTGAAGGGTAGACGGCACTTCTGGGTGGGTGCACAGGCATTGTCTGGGGGGAGGATCCACAGGCTCAGAGGTGGGTGCGCCCGTATTACCCATGACCTTCCTTCACAGACACGACAAACCACCCCAAGGTCGTGCCACTAGGACCCCAGACCCCAGCCCTCAGCCTGGCTCTGCCCCGAGGTCAGTGTACAAATCCGGACGCTCCCCACGCGGACCCTTAGGGGTCCCTGTTTGCAGGGAGGGGCAGCGGCTTAGAAACAGGCGGTGCTCAGAGGCCTCTTCCCGGGCAGCCGGCGCACGGCCACGCCCAGGGCTTTGCTGTCCTGCCCCTTTGCCCCTGCGGGGACTTTATTGCTTAATCACTACCCGCCCCACGCTTCTCAGCCACCTAATTTACAGCCATGCTTTCCAGGGACAGTGGACGGTGATCTGGCAACATCTGCCCCAGAGGCCTTCGCTGAGGCGCTGTCTTCCCAGGCCCCATGGCCGGCATCACAGCAGGCCTGCCCCCTCCCCTCCCCATCCTGCAGCCTGCTGACGCTGTGCCCGCCCCGGCCAAGGTCCTTCTTACCTGGGCAGAGGCAGGAGGCGTTCCTGACAAACCTGGGGGGGCACAGGGACATCAGGCAGGTCTGACCTGGCTCTGTAACTTGGATACTAAGGTGGGGGCCTTCCTGACCTGGGGAGAACTCGGGGTGTAGATCAGATCACATCACCCCCCCCTTTTTTTAAAAAAAAATATATATATATTTAATATATATTTTTTATTGATTTCAGAGAGGAAGGGAGAGAGACAGAGAGAAACATCAATGATGAGAATCATTGGTTGGCTGCCTCCTGCATGCCCCACACTGGGGATCAAGCCCGCAACCTGGGCATGTGCCCTGACGGGGAAGCTATGCCAGCCAGGCCATAGCACCCCTTCTTAAAGCACCCTCAATGGCCTCCCATCTCTTAGACTAAGCCTAAGCTGAAAGAGGGGGGGGGGGGAGGGAGAGAGAGGGAAAAAGGAAGAAAGAAATCAAGTCTGAAAGTCGTGAGATTGGCTGGGGCCACATAGCCAGGGATGGGGAGATGGATCTGGGTCCCCAGACTCAGTGTCAGGATGAGAGCCCACCCCAGGCCCCGCCCCCCCCAGGCCCCGCCCGCCCCCCCAGGCCCAGCCCCGCGAACATCAGACCAGGCGCCCCCTTTTCTCCACAGCAGCCGCGGTGGAGGGTGGCCGGCCTCTGGGCCTGGGGGAGTTCAGCGTCTTCCCCGAGTGCTCGGCTCCTCCGGATGCATCTTTAGGGGCCAGGTCTCTTGTTTTCTTCCACGGCTGTTTCCGGCTGCTACCGTACAACATGTTCAGTTTTTAAAAGGGAAGGGCAGTTCTTTATAATGCAGAACGGCATCCTCCCCGACCCCCCAAACGAATGATTTTTGCCACAGGCGGGAGGCCCCGTGGTCTCGGTTATAGCTTTGTTGGGGGGAGCTGGAGGGGTTCCACAGAAGCTCTGAATGATTCATCCTCACTAAATGAGGTGGGAACGGTGCGGGGAGCCGGAGCCCGGAGAGGGCAGATGGCTGGCCCAGGGTCACACAGCACACCCCAGGCGCAAGGCCTGGCTCCCACCCCTCGGACCAGTGTCTGCAGCCGAGAGAGCGTGCAACCGACTTCTGCAAAGACCGAAGGGGACAGGCCAGCAGGCCGGCTGCAGCCAGAGGCCAAGCCCAGGGGGCCCCAGACCTTCCCAGGGGCTTGCTCCCTGCACTCTGGGGTCACAGGGCCTGCAGCAGCCGTAACGATAATCGTCAGAGCTCAGGCTTCCTGCTGCATCCTCTGTCCTTAGGACAACAACTCTAGAGACAGATGTGACTATGCCCATTTCACAGATGAGAAATCAGAGGCCCAGAGAAGTTCAGTGTCTTGGCCAAGACCACACAGCCAGTGAGTGACGTGCTGCATTTTCATTGGGAGCCTGTGGGCTGGTTGCCCTGCAGCCCTGGCCCTCACAGTACTGAAGGCTGAGCGCCGTGTAGGGACGGACGGCCTTTGGCGCTCAGAGGAGAGAACGGCTCATTGAGCAGTGGCGTGGGACGAGGAAAGCCCCCCTCCACCTTTCGATGGGTCTTCGGGTTTGAGCAGAAGATGGCCAGGAGGGGTCTCTGGACAGAGGGATCAGCATGAGCAGAGCCAGGGAGCCCGGCCGGGCCAGCACCACACCTCGCGACTGGCCTGCTGGGCGTCGGCGAACAACTGAGATTCACACATGCCCCCAGTCTAGTGAGCGCTTACTGTACCGAGCCCACGGTGAACACTTCAGCTACAGTCTCGGTGACTCCTTATGACTCTGAGAGCGAGGACGAGCATTCCTGCTTTCAGATGGGGAAACTGAGGCTCGGAGAAATGAAGCCACTTGCCTGAGGTTTGCTTGTGGCCTGGGAGCAGCCAAGGGGGCGGACCCAGGCTCCAAACTGGGCTCCCCTGTGGGCCAGGACCCCAAAGCGGGTCTGAGTGGTCCCCGTGGCTTGTCCCGGTGGCCCGGCCGCTGGCCCTGCTCTGGGCCCGGCCGGTGGAGTCAAGTTGTCATTTTCTACATTTGACTTCCCCGGACTCCCCCGACAGTGTGCCCTTGACCCAGAGCAGCCGATGGTCCGACGCCCTGGGGGTCCCGTCCTGGGGGTCCCAGACTCTCCGCCTGGGGGACGGCGAGGCTGCCGCCCAGGGCCCGGACAAATTATTTGCTGATAACCTGGCAGGAACGGCTGGGGAAAGTTCCTCACCAGCCTGACATTCCCACTAACCGCAAAACGGTGTCAAAGCCGGGGACGACGCGAGGTGAAGCCTGCCGGCTCGGGGTAGGCCTGCAGGAAACCTCAAATTAGTTCCATCAAGTCCATCTCGCTGCCTGGCGATGGATACCCCAGACCGGGGGCTGATCTCCGACGCAGGCGCCGGGGAGCGAGGGGGCCGGAGATGATCATTTGCAAACATTAGGCTGACACTTGGTGCGCGCGGGGGTGAGGGCTGACAGCTCTGATTTGCCCGCGCGGCTCCACGCTGCCGCAGCGCGCTCTGTGGATTAGAGGGGCCCCTTTCATGGCAGCCCGTCTTCATCTGAGCCGCTCATTAAAACTTCGTGGAGCCGGAGAAGTTGGCGGAGCAGGGGAGCTGCGGGCACCTTCTGAGGGACTCAGGTACACATGCGTTGAAAGGTGTTGGAGGAGGCAGCCTTGGGTCTGACAAACCGGATTTCAGTGCGGCTTCCCGCTCACGGCGGCTGAAATAATTGGTCATCAGTGACTACTAATTCGGTTTAGTAGCCGGAGGCGATTTTTTTCTTCCCGGAAAATCAATGACAGCGCGGAGGTCTGTTCAACGCCACTCCGCTCCAGACGGGCCCTTCCTTGACGCTTGATGCTCCTTCCAGCGGAGACAGCTATTTTGTTAAAATGAAATTAAAATCCATCTCTAAGGTGCTGGCAGCCCCGGGGGGCGGGAGAGGCGCGGGCGCCCACACGGCCTCCGGGCCGGCGGAGTGGACAGTGGCCACCAGGACGGGCCGTGTCTCCTCGGCTGGTGTGACATTCACAGCACGCCGTGGACCGTGGAGGGTCTGCTTTGGGAGGAGGCTGGGGGGCTGGGCTTCCCCCGGGGTTCTAAATCACGACGGATACCCAACACGGGCCCCATCTAAGACCCAGCCCCTCTGGGTGGGTTCCTTCACCGAGGGGGCCTGGGGAGGGTGCCCTTGTGTGCTCGGACAGCACCCAGAGGTGCCCCTCAGGCTGGGGCCGCCTCCCCTCCGCCCACGACCGAGGCCTCCTCATGGGCTTGTCCGTTGGCGTGCCAGGTGGCCTCCGTGACCGTGTGCTGAGCACTGCGCTTGTGCCCTACGTTACGCAGCGGTTTTTTTCTTCTGAGCAATTCTGACTACTGTTGCCCGCACGGTACCAAAGCCACTGTTAAATCATTTTTTTTTTGCTTTCTTTACATTGACATTGTAATTGAGATCATTGCAGATTTCACATCCTATATAATAAAAGGCTAATATGCAAATTGACCGAACAGCAGAATGACCGGTTGCTATGATGTGTAGTGACCACCAGGGGGCAGACGCTCAATGCAGGCGCTGCCCCCTGGTGGTCAGTGTGCTCCCACAGGGGGAGCGCTGCTCAGCCAGAAACCCTGAGTCAGGCTCACAGCTGGCGAGTACAGTGGCGGTGGCGGGAGCCTCTCCCACCTCCGCAACAGCACTAATGATGTCTGACTGATGGCTTAGGAGCGAGCCTAAGCCATCAGTCGGATATCCCCAGAGGGCTCTCAGACTGTGAGAGGGCGCAGGCCCGACTGAGGGAGCCCTCCGCCCACACCCAGTGCATGAATTTTGTGCACCGGGCCTCTAGTGCAGTTATAAGAAAGAAAACAGAGGTCCCAGGACCCCTTCCCGTGGTGACATCTGTTCCCCCCATGGTAGCATCTTGTGAAATTCAAGGGTGAAATCACATCCAGGATAGTGACACTGAGAGTCTCCCCTCTGATTCAGATGTTCCCCAACTGACTTGTACATGTGTGTGTGTGTTTATTTCTTTTTAAAAACTATATTTTTATTGATTTCAGAGAGGAAGGGAGGGGGAGAAACATCAATGATGAGCGAGAATCACTGATTGGCTGTCTCCTGCACACCCCCTATGGGGACCGAGCCGGCAACCCAGGCATCTGCCCTGCCCGGGAATCAAACCGTGACCCCCTGGTTCATAGGTTGATGCTCAACCACTGAGCCCCGCCAGCTGAGCTAATTTTTTTTCAATGGAGGAAGGGACTCATGGAAACCAGAGTGCCCAGGGCTGGGGAAGTCGGGCTGCGGCCCCCTGCCTGGAGCCGGGAGACACCGGGGCTCGGCCTGGATCAGAAACTGCATTTTGATGCCCTCCCCTCCCCGCGCACGCTGAGGCCAGAGACACAGTCTTGAGGGTGAACGAGAATCACGCAGAGAGCTTAGGGGCCATAGAGGTGCCGGGGCGCCACCCGCGGACATTCTGACTCACGGGCCCAGGCATCTGCATTGACCGGTCTGACCCATGTGGTCCCTGGACCCTGGAGGGTTCCAGCCCCGAGCTGCACCTCCTCCCGAGGGGCAGCTGCACCCCCCTCGCCCCCACCTTTCCCTTAATTGTCCCCCCTTGGCCGGAGGGCCTGTCTTTTCCAACTCGCAGGAGGAAGGGGTGGTGGCGGAGCGGCTCCCTCCCTGGCAGGACTCAGCGCTAATTAGAGACGGGGACCTCTGGGCTGGTGGGTCGCTTTTAATTGTTTGTGGGGCCAACATACAAGCTAATGACAGAGGCGGGAGGCTGAGGAGCGCACACTCCTGACTTCTAAATTCCTCTAAGAGGTCATTTGCAATTTGTTAACGTTTTTCACGAGGGTGAATTCAATTAGCAGTTCCCTGCACGCGTCCAGCGGAGGGCAGGATGGCGGCAGAGCTGGGAGGCTTAGAGAGGGCTCCGCCTGACCTGGGGTGCTCGCGCCCGAAACCGGGGGCTCTCCCCACGCACCCCACCTTCCCCCCCCCACCCGGCACGGCTGGCTGTGGCCTGAGCCCCTCTGGACAGGGAAGGCTTGCCGGACCCAATGGACATGGGGGCCACTCGGGATCCCGGCACCTGGGGAAGGTGAGTCGCCGGTGGGGCGTCCCTGCCCGGGAGGGAGGCGCTGGGCCCGGATGAGAACCCCAGCGTCCAGCATCAGCTGAGGAGGCCGCTGCAGCCCAGCCACCCTGGGGTGGGGCCGAGGGATCCCGCACAGGAGGGAGGCCACGGGGCACAGGGCAGCACGGGTCTCAGCAGCGGAGATGCGGGCACCGGGCGGGAGATGGGACGGCTGGCCACGGTGACATTTGCCATTGCTGGGAGTGAAAAAGCAAGTCGCCATGCAGCGGGGTTACATGGTCGGAAACCACACTGAACAACACACATCGTTTCGGGACGTCGAACGGGAGAGCACGCGGGACCCGCGGGAAGCCTGTGCCTTCCGACTCAGGAGCCCGGAGCAGAGGGCAGGCGTGGGCGGGGAGGGTGAGGGGGGCTTCGAGCTGGGGCTCTTTCTTATCTGTTGTTTCTTTAATAATTTTACTAAAAGGCTGGGAAGCACCCGCGGCTGAGGGCAACGTGCTAAACCCCAGCGGAGGGTCCAGGGACCTGTCGTCGCCCGAGTTTCCTGGTGAAACAGGAGAAAGGCGGCGGCAGCGTCTGCTCCTCGGGAAGGCGCCCCGCCCCGCCTGTCCCGCCCTGGCTGCCGCCACGCGGCTGGTCACACACCCTCCCTCCTCCGCCAGGACCTGAGGGGCAGCGTGTAACGTGTAACGAGACCCTCGGGCCGCCATCGTTAAATAACGAGTCTGAAGGTGGTTTTCTCAAAGCCAATGACTCCCAAATGCAGGACGTTCTGACTGTGCGTTAAGATGCTTTGATGACTGCGGTGGGGTGAGCGGTGGGTGGCCCCCCCAAATATATGTCCTCTTCCTGACCCCCGACCCGTGAATGTGACCTGCCTCGGAAAAGGAGGCACTGCAGACTGACTTAAGGACCTGGAGACAGGCCACCTGGATTACCTGGGGGAGCCCTCAGCCAGCGAGACCGGTCCTGCCAAGAGGGAGGAGGGGGGAGACACAGGCACAGAGGAGAGGCCCCGTGGCCACAGGGCAGCGGTGGGGGTGATGGGGCCACAAGCCCAGCAGGGTGAGGAGCTGCCGGAAACTGGCCAGGCGGGAGGGCTCCCCGCTAGAGCCTGCGGACGGGGTGCGGCCCCGTGACACCTTGGTTTTGGACAATGAGAGAATGAATTTCCGTGTCTCCAAGCCAGGGCCACGGGAAGGAGCTGGTCACCGCAAGTGTCCGGCATTCGCGCATTGGCCGTGTTCACACCGGATGCGGCCCATGAAGCTGCCTGTTCTTTCTCGTGCAGTCAGTCCACAGGCACGGATTGAGCACCGACTGTATCCAGGACCGGGGATGCAGCCGTGAGCAAAACCAGATGTGACCCCCGGCCTCTCTGTGTCCCCCCTCCCGCCCCCTGCCCGCCCAGAAGCCGCGGGGACTGCGCGGCCGTTTCACCCGTTAGCTGCCTGTTGTATTTTGTGTCTTGTTTCCTCTCTGTATGCCAAACGCGCGGCACAACGCCCAGCACAGGCGGGCGCCAAATGAACAGGCGGCGCAGATGGAGGTAAGAAATGCGGCCGTGTGGCTGTGCACAACGCCGCTGGGCCTCAGTTTCCCCGCCTGTAAAATGGGGATAAGGGAGTTGCCGCCGAGAGGGCTGTTCTGAAGGTCCCGTGAGAAGATGTGAATGGAGCACCGTGACTTGCTGCACGGGAGCGGAAGAAACAGAAGCTGGAAATGTGATGAATGAAAACGAACGCGGGGCGCCGGCGTGAAGGGAGCCGCCGTCTGAACTGGTCCTCAGCGGGACACGCTCATCCCGTGAACGCACCTGCCGTCCGGTCAGGGGGTGCGGCAGCAGGGCCCGGGTGATGTGTCCGCCTCGAGGTGCCGGGGGCCCGGCTGGCTCCCAGCAGTGCCCGCTCCGAGCCCACGCCCCATGCTTTGCCCACCACTGTAGGCGGGCGGGCGGGCGGACGGACAGTCGAGGCCGGGCGCTGGAAAATTCGAAAGCCGGCGTGGAGCCTGTGCGCTGCGCCGGGAGGCCCCGCGGGGGAGCGGCTGGGCCTCATTAGCGCTGACCCCGGCCCCGCAGCTCCTGATGGATGAGGGGGTTCGGGCGGGACAGGCCCGGGGGAGCGGCGGCCCTATCCATTACGGGCCCATCAGCGCCTCCCTGAGCCCTCCCGGCTCCGAGCGCCACGGCCTCGGGCGGGAATGAATCTCTGTCTGGGCGCGGGCGAGCGGACAGGGCGAAGCCGCGCATGAAAAATGTCTCCTCCCTGGCTCGGCCACAGAGCTGCGTGGGAGGCAGCAGCCAGCAGGAGGCTGGGGAGACGGGAGGCCCCCCGAGAGGCTGGGCTCCAGGCAGGAGGGAGGAAGGGCCTGCCCACACCTGCCCCAGGGCATGGCCCTGCTGGGCTTCTCCTCACAACCCCCTCCAGGTCCCGCCCAGGGACGCAGCTGGCTCTGAGGAGGACGGGCCCCCATTGGACCCAGGGGGTGTCCCAGGCCCCGGCCCAGCAGCATGTGTGGGTCCAGGGGGGCCAGCCAACACCCCCACCTCCTGTAAGAGTCTGTTCTGGGCACTGAGTGCGAAGGTCCTGGCGTGAACTGCCTGGACCTGAGCCCCACGCTTCCCCGTGCCTCGGTTTCCCCATGGTTAGATGAGGGGCTGGGTTACTCTGCGGAGAGCGAGGCCCCCACCACGTGCTCACTGGCGCCGGCTGTGGATCCCTGTGGCTGTCATTGTGGATGCCATCCCGCTGCTGGGCCGCTCCATGGTGGACGGGCTGGGAGGAGCCGTGGCTCCCTCTCCCAGGGCCTGGCTTGTGGGATCCCTCCCCCATCCTGTCCACCATCCTGGTGTACCCCCTCTCCTGTTTATGGGCCTTCCCCAAATGGACGATGTCCCGCCTTTTTTTTTGCTTTTTTTTTTTTACTTGATGTCACAAGTGTGACCTAAGCAGCAGAATTGAGTGGGAAGGTCACCTCCCTTGTTCTGGACTCGCTACCTCTATTAATTTGGTCAAAGGACACATTCATTCATTCTCTGAGGCGGCCTCACCAGGCCCACAGGCTGATTCATAGCGGCAGCTATAGGGGAACACAGCAGAGCCTGTGCAATGACGCAGGACTCCTGGCTTCCCCATCTCCTCGCTGGGTCTCAGAGGGACGGTCTCTTCACTTTCAACAACTGCCTCAAAGCCTTAAGGGGCCCTGGGCCATATTTCTCCCAACAAACATTTACTGCGTGCCCACTGTGTCTGAGAACCCGGTGACATGGCGGTGGCCCTGTCCTCCAGGACCTGGGGTCCGGTGGAGCGGACGGGCGTAAAGCAGAGAGCGGCAGATGCTCCCGACGCACGGTGGATGGGGCTGTGTAACGCCACCGCCAGTGGAAATACCTCACGTGGAAAGGCACTCACCGGGCTGTTCACCTGTGATCACTGCCTCCCCAGGGTCACAAGGAAAGATCAAATTTCAAAGCAGTTTCTACCGAGCGCGTATTGCTTTTGCGCGAATGTAACGTTGAAAAACTGTAAGTCCCACCACCGTTAGTCGGGGGTAGGGGGGGTGGGCGTCTTAGTTAATGATGGTTGCTGTCAGCGCTGCCAGGCAGACAGGGTGTGGGCAGGCGAGGTGAGGGATCTTTGCCAGGCCCGCGGGCTCCCCCTTGCGGTCAGCCCGGGTTCATTCAGCCGGGGTGCAGGCCTCCCCATTCAGGAACAGCCCTGAGACAGCTGCCTGGGAAGGGGCTGGTTAGCATTTTACAGGCGTTTGGGGGGGCGCCTTGGAGTTTGGCCGGCGGCTCCGGAGTGATGGATGGGCCCCCTGTCAACTTGTAAAATAAATCAGTTTGGCAGAGAGACTCAAACGCGTCGGGCACGGGCGTTTTTTAACAGCCCGTGGAACCCTCGTCCTTCCCATTCGTCAGTGCCGGGCCGTCGGCGTCTGAAAGCCGGGCGGACAGAGCGCACGCGGGCGGCTGGCTGGCAGCGGCTCCTCCCTCTCTGTGTTTCTCACTTTCCTGTGGTCTGAACGCTTCCAGCACCAGGACTGGACGGGTCTAGACTGGACTCAGTGGTGGGTGAACTGCCCCGGCGTCATATTCAGATTCCAAGGCCGCTGGGTGAGCAGAAGCCGGCCTGGAGCCCAGGGTGTGGAGTTTCTGGGTGCAGGATCGCGGCTAAAGGCTTTCAGAGAAACGACAGGACGGCTTTCCACAGCGTCCAGACAGTCTGCCTCCGCCCCTCTCCAGTAAACGCAGGCAGCGTCCGTCCCGGGCACCTCCATCCTGGTGTGGGCGAGGCAGGCAGATCAGATCGGATCAGACCGGGCCCCATGATGCAGAGCAGCCAGGGGCAAATGACCCCCCCTCTGACCCCCTGTCTCTCCTGTAAAGGAGATGCGAGATTCCAGGCTCGCACTCGCTGGGCTGCTCAGAGAATTTAAGGAGAGGCGGGCGGCATCCAGTGCTCAGCTCGCTGTCTGACATGTAATAGTGACGATAACACACAGTTGCCACTTTAGTTCAAAGCGGGCGCCACCACCTTCCAGCCGGCTCCTGTCGGGCACTGAGGGATGGGTCCCCCGGTAGCATCCTCGCCTTGCGTGTGGCATGAGGCTCTGGGCAGGGCGGTGGCAGAACCCTGGGCGTCCAGAATCTGCCAGGAGCACCAGCTGCTGCCCAGCTCTCGCTGTCCCCCGCTAACCCCCCTCCCCCCATCCCTGACTCATCATAATGGACAACGCTGGGCCAATTAGGAGCAGTCACAATTAAGATGTGCCGAGGGCATGTGAACATTTGCAAACACTTGTTACAATGCATCAATAATTAAGTGCCTCTTTAATAGCTACATGCCTGGCCTCCGGACATATCTGTTTATAAACCTTGGGTCCCAGCATGCTTTGCGGTCTGGGCTACGGCCTCACCCTCTGGGAATGAAAATTGAAAATTCCTCCCCGACGTGAACTCTGAGGTTTGACGGGGACACGGTCGCCAGCGCCCCCGGGCTTCTCCCAGCTGCCTGGTGCCAGAGGCGTGGTCCTCCCAGCAGCCAGCCGACGGCACGCACCCAGCCTCAGCCCGGTGTCCCCGCCCTGTCCTGGCCTGTGACCCCTGCCCGAGGGGACCACGCGTGCGAAACGCCTGCTGCATGGAAGGTCCGTCACGGCTGCTTCCGCCAGGGGCGCCCCCACCCCATCGGAGGACCGACAGAGGCGATGACCAGGAGCCCCAGCGGCTGCAGGCTCGGTGCCCGGCGGCCCAGGCGATGATGGAAGTGAGAGGGCAGCTGGGTGGGGCTGGGCAGCAGTGCCCACCCAGGTGCCGGGGCTTCTGACTTCTTAAGAGAACCAGGAAGTCCAGGCGTCGATAGGAAATCTCCTGGCTTCTAAAATGTGGCGACTCGTTTCATTTTTTAAAAAAGCGACTGCCCGGGCCAAACAGGCATCTGTGTGGTTGGCCTGCCGACCCGGGCCCCCTTTTCCAGATACGAGCCGGGTCCCCACTTCCTTTCAGCCCAGAGGCTGGTGGGTTCAGTGCACCTGTCCCCGTGAGCGGCCCTCTGTGACCCGCAGGTGGGGCCTGGGAGCCAGATCGGCTCGCTGCGGAGGCTGGGGTCCCATCGGTGCTGGGAGGCGGAGGGGCAGGCGGAGGCGTGTGCGGCCCCTCCCATCCGTTTATGTTGTCCATCGTGGACGGTAGAAAGGGCAGGGGGATTGGACACTGGGGGCGGGGGAAGAAGCCTGGTCAGCATCTGACCCTGCACGCCCCGCGCCCTGCTCCCGGCATCCCTGGCTTCCGGTGAGCTGCGCCTGTGTGAGTCTAAGGTGGGGCTTACTGTTAATTTTTCACATCTCTGTAGTTGTGAGTGGACAGTGCTCATTTGCGTCTTTACGTATTTATTGGACCAAGTCTCCCCAACCACTCCTCAGGTAGGCGAGTGTGATCGGGTTTGGTTTTAAACGCTTTTAAAGTAAAGAAAGAAACACAATCGCGGCTTATAAACGGTGATCACTGGAGAACGGGCCTCGGCCGCATAACTTTAAAGTAATAGCCCCGTGAGGGGGGGGGGGGGGCGGATTTTTTAACTGCGCCCTGCGTCTGCTGTACGGCTGAGGGGCGTGCGGGCAGGTTGGGCATCTCAGTAAAAGCTTTCCCGACAGCCATTTAACCTCCACTTACGGAGAAATAAAGTGAAATTGATGCTGATTCGGGCCTGCTTTGGGGGCTATTTTTGTTCCATAAAAGCCCTTTTGCTTGCAATTTGCTGAGCGGCCCTGTCACTTCCGAAAGGGCTGCCGTTGATAAAGATAAAGCTTTATGGCCGCGGTATTTGCCGCTAACAGCAACCTAATGCAGCATTTTCATTTTTGTGCAATTAATGTTAACGTCTGCTACGAAAATTGTCATTAAATACCATTTTAAAATCCATTCAATTTGCATATGCAAAGCCCATTTACCATCGCGGGAGATCTGGCCGGCACTCCATCACGTCCTTCGCTGGGATCGTGGCCGCTGGGGTTTGCAGCGATTTAAGGCTTTTATGTCGAGAGCGGACAGTAATGGATGTCCTTTCTGAGCCCAGAAACCGTAAGCTCTGCCGTCGCACGTAGGAAAATGGAGCCCCGGGACCCGAAGCTGGGTGTTGACTCTTCACCTCAGTCCCAAGGGGGCGGGAGAGCGAGCACTGGACAGGGAGTCCGCCCACCTGGCTCCAGAGCGGCTCCTGTCTGGCCTGTGACCTTGGGCAAGTCTCTTCACCTCTCGGAGCTGCTGTTTTCCTGTTTTCCATAAGGGCTCTGAGCCAGGTGACCGCTAATGTCTGCACACTTTAATATGTTATATTTTAAAATATAAACACTCAGGGTAGAGAACCCAGGCCGAGCCCTGCCGTGAGGAAGTTGTGTGAACTTGAGAAGGTCCAGCAACCCCTCCCCGCCTCGGCCCTGCCACCTCCTGCACAGGGTTCCAGTGACGATGAAATGAAACCGACCGAGAGCCCCTGGACGCCCGGTTACCACGGTAACGTCCTCTTTCCCGATGAGGACACGGGATCCAGGAAGGAAGGAGAGTCGGGGACAACGCTGGGACCAGAGCCCAGGCGGACCCGGCGGGGCAGCCCCCGGACGCCAGGCTGTCTGAGAGGCCGGTGACCAGCGCGGACAGTCTAGGGGTCGGTGCCCAGAGGGGACTGTGTGTGCGGCAAAGGGAAAGGAGGGCACGCGTGCTGCGGCGGCAGGAGGACGGGGCGGGGGCCGGGAGACGCCCCGTGTTGGCGGGCCTGGCAGGGGCCCCATTGTAAAAGTGGGGGAAGGACGGTGTGCAGACAGTGAGTTCATCCCCCGGTCAGATTCCGGGTTCTGGGGGCCGGTGACGGGACAGGCATTTCCGGTGAGAGGCCGCGGCCGGCAGGAGGCTGGGGGACGCGCTGAGCGGGACTGTGGCGGACACGCCGGCTTCAGCGCGGAGGACGGCGAGAGCAGGCCGAGGGGAGGGCGCCGAAGGCCGGTGGCATGCGCTGCGGAAACTGAACAGAATTCCCACGGGAGCCGGCGACGGCCCTGCTGGGGATGTGCCCAGAGGGGCTGACAGGGGTCTGCACACCACGGTCACTGGGCACTGCCCACAGGCAAGGGTGGGCGCGGCCCCCGTCCGTCAGGGTAAACGGATAAACTAAAGGTGGTCCCTACACACAATGGAGCGTCATTCGACCTTGGAAAGAAGGGGATCCCGACACCTGCCAAACGTGGAGGAACCGCGAGGCCGCTGTGGTCGGTGAAAAGGCTGGACGCGCAGGACAGATACCGCGCGGTCCCATTGGCCGTGTCGCCTGCACAGCGGCAGGAGGCAGAGCGGTGGCTGGGGCCGAGGGGACGGAGGGACAGCGGTGAGTTCAGTGGGTTTCAGATTTGCACGAGGAGTTCTGTGGACGATGGCGGCGGCGGTTGCCCAGCAGTGTGAATGTGCTTTAACGCCACGGAATTGTGCACTTAAAAATGGTACGTCTTAAGTCCATTTTACCACAGTAAAAAACGATTCGAAAACAAACAAACAAACAAACAAAAGTGGATTGTCAACGCCCTTGATTGTGGGCAAAGCAGGGCCCGGCCACGCAGGTGGGCCAGGTGCTGGCTTTTCAGTCACAGGTGTGTGTGTGGGGGGGGGGGGCGGGGTAAGGGGCGGCTGGGGGGGTGCGTGCCCGGCCAGGTGCTGTGGCTGAGGCTGCTCCCATTTATTTGTGCGGCTTTCAGTGGCTCTGTGCTGACGATGGGCTGTGCTGTGAGTGTGGGGCAGGCAGCCTGCGGCAGGGGCACCTGCTGGTGTCGCCCGCTGCCTGGCTCTGCTCTCCCCCTTCTGGGGACAGAGCCCCCACTTCTCCATCTTTCCCACCGTGAGCCCCTGTGGATGGTGGGGACAGATTCCAACCAAGCCCCCTCCGGGGAGGGGCAAGGGATGGGGCCTGGCCAATCCGAGCCCACCCTCTACTGTCCTCCTCAATGTTGCTGGACCCCAGAATCTCCTGGCCTCAGCGATTGGCTCAGAGGCGGACATGTGACCTAGGACTGGCCAGTCCGTGGATTTCACAAACCTCACAGTGGTTGTTTCAGGGATCGACAGGGTCCCAAGTTGGACCAAAGAATCTTAATCTCCAGGCTTTTGTAATCCCCACCCCCTTTGCCCAGGGGCCACTAGGAGACGAGGATGGGACTGATCCTGGCTCTTCTGCCACAGGAGGAAGACGCTGTCAGAGGACGGAGCCCAAACCAGGAAGAAGTCAAGACTCGGAGAGACACAACAAATACTGTCATCCGGGCACCTGGATCCAGCTGTGCCTGAAGCCCTGCCTCTACCCTGTGAGCCAATGAATTTCCCTTTAAAAACATGTCAGGGCAGCTTGATTGAGATTGGTGACATACAACCCCATTCTGCTCTACAGAACCTTGTGCTGCCGGGCTGGGAGCTGGGCCCCCGGCGGGCCTCTGACCCACCCCTGCCACCAAGGTTTGCGAAGAGCACTGACTGCCAGGCCTGGCTCGCTCGCCCCTCCCTGGAGCCAAGAGTCAAGCGCCCACCTAAGTCCCTAATTTAGTCACGGCCGAGCCCGCCCCCACCTTGGTGAGGGAGGGAGCCGGCGCCGCCTTACCGGGACTGGACCCCAAAGGTCATGTTTGGAGGGACGATGGTGGGCTCCTTCCTGTAGCGCCGGTTGTCCTTGCTGCTGACGCGGAAGTCATTGAGCTGCTTGTACAGGAGCGTCTCCCGGGCGGTCACCAGGCCCGCCTTCACCGCCCCTCGATTCGTGGCGATGTAATCCCGGCTCAGCTCCTGGTGGCGGGTGGGCTGCGGCTTAAACACGTTCCAGTGTCCGATGGCTGAGGGCAGGGAGAGACCGGTCCCGGCCGGAGGTCAGCGGGAGGCACAGCCACTCGGTCCTGTGCCTGCCGGTCCCCGGAGCCTGCTGCCGCCAGCCTGCTACTCCCGGGGGGTTGGGGGGCGCAGGGGGATTCCCGAGATCCCGGCGGGCGGTGAGCACCTGCCTGCAGTTGGGCAGCCGGGCCTGGGTGTCCTTTGGGTAATCAGGGTTGGTCCTGAACTCACCCAAGCTCACAGCTTAAACCCAGGCTGACTCCTTCCTATTTCCCTGCTTGATCCTTTGCCCGCCCCCCCCCCCACACGCCCAGACCGTGGGATCCCCCAGATCGAGGCTGCAGGCCCATTTCCCAGCTCATTTCCCAGCAGTGGCCCAGGGCGAGCGCTCCGGCTCCAAACACGCTCTCTCACCTTTGGGGTCCCCTCTGTCCAGCCCCCTATGTGCTCTCTCACCTTCGGGGTCCCCTCAGCCCAGCCCCCTATGCGCTCTCTCACCTTCGGGGACCCCTCTGTCCAGCCCCCTATGTGCTCTCTCACCTTCGGGGTCCCCTCAGCCCAGCCCCCTGTGTGCTCTCTCACCTTCGGGGTCCCCTCTGTCCAGCCCCCTGTGTGCCCTCTCACCTTCGGGGTCCCCTCTGTCCAGCCCCCTGTGTGCCCTCTCACCTTCGGGGTCCCCTCTGTCCAGCCCCCTGTGTGCCCTCTCACCTTCGGGGTCCCCTCTGTCCAGCCCCCTGTGTGCCCTCTCACCTTCGGGGACCCCGCCGTCCAGCCCGCGGACGTAGAGCCCGTAGTTGAAGTCGATGCCGGGGAGGCTGCAGCTCTGCTCCCGGGGCTTCCCGAGCTCAGCCTGCGGGAGCACAGAGCGGAGGTGAGGCTGGTCTCGGACCCGCTGCTCTAACATGTTCCGCAGGAGCCCCCGATGCCCGCTGGCCCCGCTCCCGTGGGCAGCCTCAGGGCCCCGGGGGCGCGGCGCAGTCCCTGCCGTGAGCGGTGAGCGGCTGCACTCGGGGTCCTGCAGCTGAGACGGGGCCCCTTTCACAGGGACTCCCCAGGAGCCCCGTGGGGGACGGGCATCTTTCCTCCCTGACGCCGCGCCCCTGTCACCCTTGGGCGCTGGGCTGGGCAACTACCCTCCCTCCCTGGGTCTCTAGGGACCTCCTCCCGGAGACCCGAAGGGTTTTGTGGGAAAGACGTTACCCGTTACCGGTGCATTCTCAGCCACATTGACCTCAGGCACCGTGTCTGGCCTGGGCCACTGGCCACACTGCCCCCCGCGGTGCCCCGAGGCCAGGGGCCCTGTCCTGCACGCTCAGCGCGCCATCCTCGCCCTCAGCACCCATAGTCCCTGCCGGGTCCCCTGGTCCAGAGGCAGTTTAGTACATCAGTTCGATGTGCTCCGTGTCTCAGGCTCCTCTCCTCCCTCACGCTCTCTCCTTCCAGCTCATCTCGGTCCCACCTCCCTGGCTCCCAGGGACCTGAGTGCTTAGGGAGGTGGTCGGGACCCCCTATGTGGCTCGTCACTCTGGAATTAACGCCTCCCTGGAGCTGGCAGTCCGGGCCCTGCACCCTCCAACCCACCCATCCCTGCAGCTTCACCTCCCAGATGCCCCCCCAGACACCCCGCGGTTTAGGGGGGCTAGCTCACTCCCCTCCCCGAGGCTCTGCAGGCGCCCAGCCTCCCGGAATGCCCTTTGCTCCTGGCCCACCCTCCACTGTCCTCCTCCTTCAGCTCTCTGCACCCCTGGCACTCACAGCAGCCGCTCCCTCCCTGGGCCCCGGTAACTTTCGCTGTCTGTTCTGCTTGTTTGGGGCTCAGAACTTAACTGACCTGCGTTTCTATGCACAATTCTGCGAACAGGCTGAAAGCCTTTGGGTTGTAGCTTTAAATGGGTGAGTTGTGTGGTATGTGGATCATATCACAGTAAAGCCATTAACAATCACAAGGTAGTGTAAGCAAGTCACGGATTGTGTGGTAATCAGTTTAATGTCTGTCTCCCCTGGTAGGCTGTGAGCTCAGTCTTCATTTGCTTACTAGAGGCCTGGTCCACGAATTCGTGCCCCAGTGGGGTCCCTCTGCCTGGCCTGCGGGATCGGGCCGAAACCAGCTCTCTGACATCCCCCGAGGGGTCCTGGATTGCGAGAGGGCGCAGGTCTGGCTAAGGGACCCCACCAGTGCACGATCAGGGTCAGGGAGGTTGGCCATCTGGGGAGGGGCTGAAAGAGGGCTCCAAGGTGTGTCCAGCCCGTCTCGCTCAGTCCCTGATCAGCCGACCTCAGCAGCAAGCTAACCTACTGGTGGGAGCATCTGCCCCCTGGTGGTCAGTGCATGTCATAGCGAGCAGCTGAGCATATTACATTTGAATTGGTTGAACGGACGACTGGACACAGCATATTAGGCTTTGATTATATAGGATTTTAAATAAAAACAATTTTTTTAAAATAGACAGTAATTTTTAGAGAAGTTGTAGGTTCACAGCAACATTGAGCAGAAGGGACAGAGGCTCCCAGCTGCCCCCTGTCGGTCTTTATTTTCACCTTCCTTTCCAGGGCCCAGCACAGTGGATGCGAGGACATAGGAGGGGGAATGAATGAATGAATGAATGAGTGAGTGAAAGGCCTGCTGGGAGGCTGTCGGTTCTGTTTCATACAGAACCTGCTACGTTTCTCCCTCTTCCTTCCCCCTCAAACCCCGGCCCTGACCTTCCTGGAGCGCCCCGGGGTCCGGCGTTCCAGGCGGTGCCGGGTGCCGGGTGCTCGGGCCTCTGCGAGCTGGTTTGTTTGAATTCCTCCCACGTGACTCCTTCTGAGCTGCAGACGACGCTCTGGCTTCTCATTTGTTTATGAAAATGATCTGGCCTCTCTGATGACTGCCGGGAAGTTAATTAAAATGTGACTTCTCTGGGCGAGGCCCCCTCTGGGCAGGTGCAGGTGGGCAGGCGTCCAGCTGGCAGAGGATCCACAGGCAGACTCGGGAGCTGGCTGCCACTCCGGGCGGGCAGAGGGGTGGGGAAGAGGCGGGCGCCTCACTCTCCACGCTCTTTTTCTGGAACCAACAGCTGCCGGCGCGCATTGGAGCCTCAGGCTGCAAAGATCACCCCCTGGGAGGCCCACTCATCTTTTACTCCACAAACATTTGTTTTCTGCCTACTCCGCGCCAAGCCCTGTGCCCAGAGTTTGAAGGTAAACAAAGAAGAGGCATAGCCCCTGCCCTCATGAAATTCATCTTCTTGCAAAGAGGACAACGGAACAGATTGCCTCCGGCTCTAAAAACTTGTAGGCCCTAGAGTGAGACAAGATACTTGCAATACATGGACCTGACGAAAGACTCGTATCCATCATATATAAAGAGCTGCTACAAATCAATAAGAAAAAGGCAGCAGATCCTATAGAAAAGTGAGCAAAAGACTTAATAGGACATCATTAAGAGGACGTCCAAGCCGCCAAGACCCATGGATTAAGGTGCTCAGCCTCGGTGCTGTTGGTGGGAATGTGAAGCGACTGGAGCGCTCGGTGGGTGTGTGAACTGGTGCGGCCACCGTGGGAAACTGTTGAGCCACGTCTACTAAAGCTGAACGTATGCCAGCCTGATAACACCCTCCTGGCCCCCAACAGCAACGAGCGCCCCGTCCACCCAAAGCTCTGGCTGTGAATGCGCACACACCACGCTATGTGACAGCCATGACCCGGAAGCAACCCTAAACGCCAGCCCGGGCGGGGAAACCGCTGTGGCTTACTTATTCCATAGAGCGCCCTACAGCAGTGGTTCCCAGCTGGGGGTGATTTTGCCCCCTGTCCCCCAGGACATGGAGTCATGTCCGGAGACATTTGGGGTTGGGAGGGACTACTCCCCTCCATCTGGGGTGGGGCCAGGGCGGCTGCTAAACACCTCACGGCGCAGGAGACAGCCCCACCCAGTGAGTGCTCTGGCCCTAATGCCCAGAGGGCCACGGCCAAGCAACACGGGCCACCAAGGAGAGAGAGGGCACAGCTATACCCAGCCCACGGGGCCCTCACACCCACGCGCAGCACGGCTCTCTGGTGAGGAGTCCGGAGCCTGGGTCCCCTTGGGGCGGGGACAGTGGCTGAAGCCGCTCCAGGAGGCTCAGGGGCTCTGTCCTGTGGCTACCCGACCCCAGGTGGGTGCCCTTCGCACCCCGTTCGCCCAGGACGGCGGTCTCACATCCGGAGGGCAATGGCCAAGCGGGAGACCCACCTTCAGACAAGGGCTGCCTACACACAATGACAGAAACCACAGCGGCAAACAAGTCAACTCGGCTCCCAGAGGTCCTCCGGGCTGCGTCCTGAGCCTGGGGGGGAGGGGCCCGCCTGGAAGTCCCTGAGAATGGAAGGGTTTCACTCCTCCACTCTGACCTTTCCAGATGGGGTGTCGCCGGGGAGACAAGAGATGCCCCAAGAAGTTGGCGAGAAGCAGGCTGGGCCCCTGGCGAGGTCTGCTCCTCGGTGGGTGGGCGGGGGGTTAAGGAGATGGCTGTCGCTTCAGGAAACATCGTGGGGTTCGACTCGGCTCAGACACCACAGCTCAGTGCTCCCCCCCACAGCAGCCCCTCACGACAGCTCTCGGGGGGAGCACGCTGTACCCCAGGACGGATGGGGACATCGAGGCTCAGAGAGGTCGCAGACCAATGCACCCCAACCCCGTTTCTCCTGCTTGAGGCTGAGTCTAAGGCGCCTCCGGCAAACCCTCCAGGTCTTCTGAGAGGCACGCCTCGCACCAGGGGGCCCTGAGATATGGAAGCGACGCAGGCGGGGGGCCCCGGCCCGGCCCTTGTCACGGGGGTGTGAGCCTCGAGAGCCGAATGCGGAGAGAAGTCCCGGCGTTGGGCCCGACCACCCGCCCTCCTCCGCAGCTCCCACCCTGGGCCTGCCTCTGAGCTTCCCGTCATGGGCTTGGCTGGGATGCGGCTCTGGGTGACAGCTGTCCCCATCAGCAGACAGCTTCATTAAGCCTCATTAAGATGTCATCCCTCCGCCTGCGTTCCCAGCTCTCAGCTCTAATTAAAACCATCTCTGCCCGCGTCCCCGGGGGCCGGGGGGTCTCTGGGCTCCTGCTGCACGGAAGCGGCCTCCGAGCCCCCGCGGGAGCCAGGCCCCGGCCCGGAAGTCCCGTCGGAGCAGCTGGTGGCCAGCGTGGGGACCGTGGGGGCTGCCTCGGCCGCAGTCACCGCGGCTCTGGAAGGCGGGCCCCTGGCCCTGGAGCCTCACCACGGCCCGTTTTCCTGGGACCAGGCCTTGCGACTCAAGTCTAATTCTCCTCCACTCTCTAAACTGTAAAAAACTGTCAACCAGTCTCCGTGAGCCAACCAAGAGGCAGTAATGGGCGACACCGGGCGGCTTTGTTCCTGATGCCTGGGCTGGGTCCCCGCTGGACAGACAGGCCGGGGCCCCTCCGAAGCCGGGCTTTCTGTCGGGGGCTCCAGGCCTACGTTCTGGACCTGCCTCCAGGCAGGAACCTCACTTCCTGGCAGCTCATTACCCCCCCCAGCCCAGCGTCTACAGCAGCGGTTCTCAACCTGGGCTGCACATTAGAATCACCTGGGCATCTTTTTAAAAATCCTGATTTCTGGGCCCCATCCTCCGGAAATTCTGTGTCTTTGTTACGGGGTGGGGCCACAACATTAGTAACAAAGACACAGAATTTCCAGAGGATGAGGCTCAGACATCAGGATTTTAAAAAGATGCCCAGGTGATTCTAATGTGCAGCCGAGGTTGAGAACTGCTGGTCTAAAGGAAACAAGTGCTCGTTCCACAGTCGAGAAGCCCCGCTCTCCCCCGCCTCCCATTAAAGGTGGTCACGTGGGAGCCACAGTTACGCGGCAGTTATTAAATATCCGTGTGCGCCGCCCGGCACGCGTACGCACACATACGGGCGCGTGAGGAGGGTAGTTCATTATTGCACAACGAGGCAAGATCCTCGAATGAGAAGCACAATATAAATGCAAATGGTGGTCATGATTAGCATCGAGGGTATTTATTTATCTCCATAATGAGAGCCGCCGATAAACAACCGCGAGAGACAAGGTGCGCGATGCTGCAGAGGGCGCCCCGCTCCGGAGCCGGGCCCTGAGCGCGAGCCTTGAGTGGCAGGGAACACGCGACAAGACCACACCCGCGTGCGATCCCATAAAACAATGTCAAGGGGGGAAAGCCCAGCAGGATTTAGCTTTTACATGGACTACGGTGGCGGGCGGCCATGTGAGACAATCCATTAAAACAAATACTGGCAGGAAACACACAAGCTATCGGTGAGGGTGTGTCGTTAGAGATAGTGGCGGGATTTTGCTCGGACTTTAAAAAGGCAAAAGGCAGAGTGAGGTCATAGTTTCTGTGCCATAGATACCCGCCAAGGGTCAGAGTTCAGGTTCTCCCTCCCTGTGGGTATAACTGCTGTGAATTTATCACGGGGCTGAGGTTGCTGCTGCCGGGGGGGGGGGGGGGGGGGCGGAGAATCCAGGCCAAGCGGGAGGATAGGGGAGCCAGCATGTTATGTCACACAGGACTGAGTCCCAGCTCTGCCACTTCGCTGGTGACCTTGGGCAAGTCACTTAATTTTTAAAAAAATATTTTTATTGACTTCAGAGAGGAAGGGAGAGAGAGAGAGAAACATCAATGATGAGAGAGAATCACTGATCGGCTGCCTCCTGCACGCCCCACACTGGGGATCGAGCCCGCAGCCCGGGCCTGTGCCCTGACCGGGAATTGAACTGTGACCTCCTGGTTCCTAGGTCAACATCACACCCGCCTGGCAAGTCACTCATTTGTCTCGTCTGCGTTTCGGGGCTGGAAGACCCCGCAGGCCACGGGGAGCATTCGTGGCGTCTGGCCCGGGTGCGTGTCGCTCAGCAAACGGGTTGCTGCTATTGCACTGTCGCTGTTGGCGTGGCCTGGGCAGCCCTGCCACTCGGGCCGAGGGGAGCCGGCGTGGGGACAGCTCTCCGGCCCCCCCGCGCCGGCCTGGCCCTCCACTGGGCCTCACCGGGCCTCGGGCGCTGGCCTGGGCGGCTGGGCGACGGCTCCCCCGCTGCTGCCTGCGGGACTGTGGCTGATGTATGGCCTCGCGGCGGGAGGCGGTCACGGTGACGCTCGCGTTCCCTCCCCTCCCCTCCCCTTCGGCAGCTGGAGGCCAGGTCCTTCATTTGCATTTACATGATCTCGCTGTGCAGCTTATGAGATCGGGAGATTTATTTGCTACTTAGCTTGATGTTTGATTACACTCGGTGAAGGCGGCGGCCCGGAGCGCGGACGCATCGCTCTGAGCCGGGGCCTCTGGGGGCCGGTAACTCAGGAGCGGGTTGAGGGGGATGAGGGGGACGCGCTGCGTTTTGAAAAACATTTTGAAAAAGGCAAACACGAGAGGTTGGAGGAAACAGTCACCGAGATTTGGACGAAAACAAAACAAAAGCAGTAAAAACCGGCCGGGTGTCACCCCCGACTGGGAGCGGCCGGCCACTCGGAGGAAACCCGCTGTCTGGGGAACAAGCTCCCAGACGCTCCGGGGTCAAATCACAAGCCCCGCAGGAGGGGGTTCCGCCAACACAGGGAGGCGGGGAGGCTCGAACCCCGAATTACCAGCGTGGCTCTCGGGACGACACTGGGTCTCCAGGTCTAGCGGGGTGGCCTCGACCGAGTTACCCTGCACCCCAAGTTCCTGAGTGATAAAATGCGAAAGCAGCCTCCTCTTAGGTTCACGGCTGAGATAGTGAAGGAGGAGACTGTGGGCGCGGGTGGAGGGGTGGAGGGAGTGGGGGGCCAGGGGGCCCAGGCTGGGACTGCATATTTGAGGTCGGCCCCGCCCATCTCCTCGCTCTGATGGTCCCTGTGGCGGCAGCTGGTGCAGATGTGCCTGTTGGAGGCACGGGGTCTCCTGACCTTTTGTGTCAAGGGAAGCCCAAGGGCCCGTGGACCTGCCGGGGGTGCCCCACTCCCATCATGGCCCTCGGCCCCCTGAGGCCGCACTGCGGGAGGCTGCAGGGAAGGGAGGGAGGGGGCCCGGCCTGGGAGTCCGGAGCCTGGGAGCTGGTGTTCGGCCTCTCGGCCTCATCTGCCCCAGGGACACCGGAGGGCGGAGACGTCCCCTCTGAGCGCCACAATCTCTCCAGGCTCCGAAAGGAGCAGGCACCTCCGTGGACGGCCAGGAGAGGCTCCTGGGGGAGAAGTCCTATCCCGACCGGCCGGCGGGCGAGCCTCGGATACTGTCACCCCCACATCTGCGTGGGGCCTACGGCTTTAAGGGAAAAAGAGAAGCACTCGGTCAGGCCTTCTCGGAGGGCCTCCCAGCGGCCCTCGGTGTGAGCAGACGGGTATGAACCCCGTCTGACCCTCCTCCCTGTGTGACCTGAGTCTCAGCTCCTCGCTGTGTGAAACGGACAGCCATCCCCGCGTCCCCACTCGGGATGGGAAGACAAGGTTTCGAGGAGACACGAGGTCAGGCACCCGGGGGAGGGGGGGGGCGCAGAGGTGGGCACGCAGCCGGCGGGTGTGCGGCTAGGCGGCTCTTCCTTTCCCTTCCTCTCTGGGGCCGCGCGGTGGGAGGAGGGAGGAACTCCTTTGAGCCCACCCTGGCGCGGGGTCCGACCGGAGAGGAGGAGGTTTCTGGGCCGCAGAGAGAGAAACAAGAGCGCGGGTCTCCTCTGCCGCGTGGGGCTGACCGCGGGAGAGGGGCGCGGCCGGCTCACTGGTCGTTCGGTCGGTTCAGCTGCCCGGGGTCAGCGCCAGAGGCCACGGAGGCAGCAGGGGCGAGACCAGAAGAGTAAGAGGAAACCAGGAGACTAAGAGGAAACCAAGAAGGAGAGGGGAGGAGAGAGAAGCAGCAGAGAGTGCTCTGTGTTCTTCTCAGAACTTACGGCCGAGATCAGAGGCGAGCGGAGCGTTTTAAGTTCTGACAGCTGCGGGATCGGGCTGTCGGCCCCTCTGGTTACGCTTCCGTTTTCTGCATCGGTTCACTGGAAAGCGGCGCGTGTAACAGGGAAGGAAAACGTTCGGTGCTTTCCCCCTGATAAACCCTTGTTCCTTCCGAGAACAGATGAAAACGCCAGCTCCAGCGACTCCCGTTTTGATGTATATTTCATCACATCTCATTGATTGTAAGTTCTATTTCCATGTCAATAAAAAACCAGCATTGTAATAAATGAGGAGGAGTTTAACACAAAATGGCAGCTGACCTGTTAGCATGCCGGGTAGCGGAGCGGGGACGCGGCTGCACAGGGAGCCTGCTAATCAGGACGCTATTGATTTCCGCGCGGAGCCGGGCAGGCGGCGGGCGGCGGCCCTCTCTGCGGCCTGCAGGGCTGTTTCCGGTTGCTTCTGTGCTGCTGCGTTACAGGGAAGGGTGTGAGGGCCTCTGCTTGGTACCCTGGAGCAGAAGAGATGCCTATAACCTGGTCGTGGCTGGAGGAGTGTAGGGAGCGAGTCTGATGATTTGGTGATCGAGCCCGCAACCCGGGCAGGTGCCCCGACCGGGAGTTGAACCGTGACCTCCTGGTTCATAGGTCGATGCTCAACCACTCAGCCACACTGGCCCGGCGTGCCAGTGCCGTGGGAGGGTATGCAATGCAGACAGGCCCTACATGGCGAGAAGTCTGCTTCCTCGGGCTGTGTTGGAAAGCAGTTGGAGGTGTGACGATTAGAGTTTGGTCTGGTGGACTTTTGAGCTAACAGGTCTCAGCCAGATCCAGCCCGCCCACCAGGGCCTCCCCGGACACCCGGCACTGCCCACTGGGTCTGTGTACACGACTGAGCCCTGGACCCGCCTGGGCCCGTGGCTGGGAGGAGGGAGTGCGCGATGAGAGAGAAGGTCTCAGCGCCCGGAAGACGTCCGTCCGGCAAGAGGCAGCTGAGCGATGCGCGGGGGAGGAGGGCTGTGCTATAAATGATTCAAGGGGCGGCTTCTCAGATGCAGTCGGGCTGCCCGACTCCGGTACAGATTTCAAACAGGCAGCATAATTGCTACAGGAGAGATCTGCTTGTCCTGAGCTTTTAGCTGGGAAATCACCAAGCTCCGTGCTGCTCCTACAATTAATCATCGAAGGCTTCGGGGTGAGCGTGCCCCTTCCCGCCTCCGACCCCGGCGATGGGCTGGAGCCGGCATATAAGGCGGCGGGTTTTATGAAAATGCTCCTCTCCCCTGCACTGCGTCGGGAATGCGCCGCACCCTGGGCGGCTGGGGCGCTTGCCCGCAAACTGGTGCGGACCAGCCGGTAATTACCACACTGGAAACGGACAGCGTCTCCTAATGAATGACAAGCTGCCGCGCAGAAATCTAATTTGGTCTAATTAAGCAGCCTTTTGTGAGGATTTGTCTTCAGATGAAGAGGGAGCCGAGGAGATCTAAATGCAAATGAACGCGTGGTTTGGGTCTGGAGGGGAGGCTGAGGTGGGTGTCTCCGGGCCCGGTCCTCTCTTTATTCGATGAGGAGTCTCTCCTGGGCACCTCAAGCCCCCCCCCCCCGGCCCCACCCGCCTCGGAGGAGCCCCACCTTTTGGTCCCTGGCCTCTCAGACCTTTGCAGACAGAACCCCTCGGGTCTGCACGGCTGTCAGGGAGCTCTGGCTTATTCGGGAGCAAATTTTATTTTGCCCAAAGTAGTAAAAGCCAACGGGGTCTTGCTTATTGAAGGGACCTGCTCGAGGCCTCTGAGGTGCACTCTGAAGTCTGGAGAGGGGAGGGCACCCCAATGCCATCAGCGCTGACGGTGGTTGGGGGGACCACCTGCCCCTCGACCTGTGCGGTACACCAGGTGCCCACCTGAGGTCCCCTGGGTGCTGTCTGTCTTTTTGTGTGTGTTTTTAAAAAATACGTTTTTGTTGAGGAAGGGAGAGGGAGAGAGAGAGAGAAACATCAATGATGAGAGATAAACACCGATCAGCTGCCTCCACACGCCCCCTACTGGGGATCGAACCTGAAATCTGAGCATGCGCCCTGACCGGGAATCGAACCCTGACCTCCTGGTTCATAGGTCGACGCTTAACCCCTGAGCCACGCTGTTATGAGCTGGATGTCTGTGTCTCCCCAACATCAGGACCCTCAGTGTGACGGAGTTAGGGGGTGGGGCCTCCCAGAGGCGATGCGGCCGTGAGGGTGGGGCCCTCCTGAGTGGGATCAGTGCCCTTATGAGAAGCAGCCAGAGGATTCGCTCGCTCTTTTCCTGGTGAGTGCGGACCCAGGAGAAGCCAGCCCTCTGTGAGCCAGGAGGAGGGTGCCCCCCGAGAACCGAGAGGGCGGCTGTCAGGACCCTCCTGACTCGGTGGCAACACAAGACACGTGAGCTTTTCAGCTCAAAGGTGCTTCAGTGCAAAGAAAGCTGCCAGCACCATTTCCCGTGGCTTCTGTTTTCCTCCTGCTCCTAGGCCAGTGATGGCGAACCTATGACACGCGTGTCAAAGGTGACACGCGAACTCATTTTTTTGGTTGATTTTTCTTTGTTCAATGGCATTTAAATATATAAGATACATATCAAAAATATAAGTCTTTGTTTTACTATGGTTGCAAATATAAAAAAAATTTCTCTATGTGACACGGCACCAGAGTTAAGTTAGGGTTTTTCAAAACGCTGACACGCCGCGCTCAAAAGGTTCGCCATCACTGGCCTAGACGATCCCCTTTCCCGCCAGCTCCCTGGCCCCGGCCATGAAAGCCCGCCAGTACTAAGGAAGCTCACCCCACCGTGGGCCTCCTGCCTGCCCCACGACCCCTGGGCAGGGAGACTGGAACCAGCCTGGGGTCCCGGGACGCCCCCACTGCAGACCAGCCTTCGGTGGGTGCCCAGCGGTGACTGGGGCATGAGCACAGGGACTGCGCCCCTCGTGCACGCTCTCCGGATGGGCTCTCCCGGGGGGGGGGGGTCTAACATTCGCCTGAAAGCTCGGGATGCCACCCCTTCCCTCAGAGACCCAGGCCCTGTCCATGCGACGGCAGCTGGCACGGGGCTTCTTGCACGGGTCTTAGGGGTTCTCGTCCCAAATGATGCGCCTCCTTAATGTAAAACCGCCTCAGCAGGACAGAGCGTCTCTGCTCTCCTCCACCCCAGAATTCCCCCGAGAAATCAAACGTAATCCTCTCTAAGAAGCTTTAAATAATTCTGAGCTTTCTTATCGACTCATTAAAATGCAGCTTAAAACTCGCCTTCAATGCAATCCTTTTACAAGGGTCAGGGATATAAAATTTGAGGAGATATGATTAGTAGATCAGTTGGAAAGACAAGTAGTCAGATCCAGTGTTGACTATTGCGGAGAAAACTTCCGGTGGCATCTCCGGTACCACCCCCAGCCCGCCTGCCCTGGGGCGGGCGGGCACCCTCCCGGCCCTCCGTATCCCTGCAGCCCACTCATCAGGAACGCGTGATCCCTGCTGGTTCTCTGCCCAGAAAACTCGCCGCACGGCCCTCCCCATGTTTCCCGCCTCCCTCTGTCCTTAGAAACCCCTTTGTTAAGAGCTTCCGAGGGCTTCGCGGTCCCAGGGCGGCCTTTGGTCCCGGCGACGTGAGCGGCGGCGGCCGGATGCCCGAGAAGACACGTTTATCCTGGTCACGGGGGTCCTGCGTTTTCCCTGGTGAGGGGGCCAGTCACAGCCGGACCCTTCTCACACATGCGCTAACGAGTGAGTGAGTGAGTGAGTGAGTGAGTGAGTGAGTGAATGCCCGGCGGCCCTAGGCAATGCCAACGCTCTCCCTGCCCCCGGGACCTCTGACTCCTGCCGCAGGGCTGACCCGCACTGGGCACAGGGCTTCAGGGGCCGGCGAAGATCGGATTCACGTTTTATTCCTTGGTTGATCCTCACCCGAGGAGATCTTTCCATTGATTGTTAGAGGGAGTGGGAGGGAAGAGGGAGAGGCAGAGAGAAACATCGATGTGAGACAGACACATCGATTGGTTGACTCCTGCACACACTCCCTGACCAGGGCCGGGGAACCTGCAACTGAGGTACGACGTGACCTTGACCAGAATCGAACCTGGGACCCTTCAGTCCGTGAGCCGATACTCTATCCACGGAGCCAAACCAGCGAGGGCCCTGCAACGATGTTTTAATTCTTTTTCCCCAAGAAGAAGAAGAATATAAACATATTCCATCGGCAAGACACGTGGTAACGGCTAACGAGGGCGAACGTGCCCGAGCCGTGACGCTCTGCGACGTGTGGCCCTGTTTGTCCATCCAGCACCGTTCACCCGACGCTCGGGGCCTTGGGCTCGCTGGGGAAATGGCCCGAATTTCTTTCTCAAGAAGGAATAAGCATCCAGGTTTGGGGGCCCCGCTGCCCAGGAGGCAGCCCACGCTCCAGCAGAAAGACTCCGAGATGGAAGGAAACGGGCTCCGCCCCCTCCCGCCAGAGCCGCCGCCAGCTGCAGGAAAGGCTCAGCTCAGACACCGCCGGCACGTCCACCCGGGCTCCAGGCCCAGCTGCACCCTCACAGCTGAGGGACCTGGGGGGGGGGGAATCCTTGCTGAGCCCCCTCCCTCCTCTGTAGCGTGGGGGTAACAGAGGACCCCCTGCCTCCCAGCGCTGTGGCCATACGGGGTGAGATGCCGGTGAGGCACTGGGTGCCAGGCCTGGCCCTCCGTGAGCGCTCACAAAGAGCAGCTGGACCACTGTCATCACTGCACGGAGAGGCCTTTGAAATGCCCACTTTTATGCCCTGGCTGGTGTGGCTCCGTGGATAGAGCGTCAGCCTGTGGACTGAAGGGTCTCAGCTTCAATTCCGGTCAAGGGCACAGGCCCGGGGTTGCGGGCTTGGTCCCCAGTAGGGGGCGTGCAGGAGGCAGCCGATCAATGATGCTCATCACTGATGCTTCTATCTCTCTTTCCCTCCCTCTTCCTCTGAAATCAATCAATTTATATATTCATATATGTGTGTGTATACAATATATAAAAGAAATGCCCACTTTTAAAACACGATGGAGCAACTGGTGGAGTCTGCTTCGGGCCTGCAGCCAGAACCAGTGTCAGCTCCCTGGCCTCCATATTTCCTTACGATTTCAGGGGTCACCATTCGGGGAAATGGGTCCGGATACCAGGGGCCTCTCTGTACTATTTTGGCAACTTCTTATGAGTCTATAATTATTTCAAAATTAAAAGTTAAAGAAAACGGAGCCAGCGAAACACGCCTCATGGGAGAGAATGCCGACGCCAGTGAAGGGCGCGTGGACTTGGCAGACCGTCTCATTTTCTGGGAAACGCGGAGGAGCCGCTGTGTCCCCCCAGACCCACCCCCCTCTCCCGCTCAGCTGTGTGGTATTTCCCTTCATTATGCCGGCGCCTCCGAAGTAAACCTCTCTAATTTCCGACACCACCGCTATTTATTTAAATGCTAACTCGCATTATGAAGTGATAATCCACGCGCGCAGGAGATGATTTATGGAGCATTTAAATTAAGAGGAGCAGCTAATTGGGAGCATGTGTCTTGTAAGCCTTGCTAACACCAGAAAACTACAGATCAGGGGGAAGGAAGGTATTTTTATCTTGCCTTCATCTTCTTTTGGGAGGCACCTGGGGGACACGGCCCCTGTGGTTCCACATGCTGCTCCCCGGCCCCCCTCGGGCTGGCTGGGGTCTGCGCTGCTGACAGAGCCCTCTGTCCGGCAAGCTGTGCACCCCCCTCCCCTTTTTCTGATACGGGAGCATCTTGTTTTAAAGATGCAAGTGGCAGAGATGGTTACTATTCAGATATTGGCGCCTTATTGGAGAGAGGAAATTTGGGGCAGGGGAAATACAAACAAAACAGGTTGCGTCTCATAATTGCTTTGGATCCTCCCTTTTGAAAAGGTGGCCTGGGTTTACATGGGCAGGTTGAGGATTGGCTGGAACACATGGGTGCTGTGTGTGTGCAGGCTTGTCACAAGTGTGCGTGTGTGTGTTCACCTATGCTTTCTTCCTTTTTTAAAAAATATTTTTTATTGATTTTTTACAGAGAGGAAGGGAGAGGGATAGAGAGCCAGAAACATCGATGAGATAGAAACATCGATCAGCTGCCTCCCGCACACTCCCCACTGGGGATGTGCCCGCAACCAAGGCACATGCCCTTGACGGGAATCGAACCCGGGACCCTTGAGTCCGCAGGCCGACGCTCTATCCACTGAGCCAAACCGGTTAGGGCTATCCTTTCTTTTTTAAAAAATATTTTTATTGGTTTCAGAGAGGAAGGGAGAGGGAGAGAGAGAGAGAGAAACATCAGTGATGAGAAAGAATCATGGATCGGCTGCCTCCTGCACGCCCCACACTGGGGATCGAGGCCACAACCCAGGCATGTGCCCTTGACCAGAATCAAACCTGGGACCCTTCCGTCCACAGGCCGACACTCTACCCACTGAGCCAAACTGGCTAGGGCGGTTCTGCCGGGGTCCAACCCCAGCAGGTCCAGGGGTCCCCAAAGGTGTGGACGGAGTCGGTGAAGACTAAATGACACGGATGCTGAGTTCAGTTGATCATCATAGCCGGGTTCTCTTGTCAGGGTCTGGTCAGGATCTCTAGAGAGGTTCTGCTCTGGATCTCCAGCCAGGTTCAGTCTAGGCTCTCCAGTCAGGTTCAGTCACCAGGTTCCAGTCAGGTTCTCCTGCCAACCTCTGTAGTCAGGTTCAGTCCAGGATCCCTTGCCATGTTCTCCCGCTAGGCTCTGTCTCTAGGCTCCGAAGCCAGTCCCTGTCCAGGATCCTCTGGCATGCTCTCGCCAGCGAAGTTCTTCTGTCTCTAGAGAACGTTCTGTGTAGGTTCTGTGCCTAGGCTCTGTCTCTCTTGGTCCTGTCTTCCAAGCCCTGTGTCCTTAGTTCTGTGTTCTGTGTTCTGAGTTCTGAGTTCTGAGTTCTGAGTGTTTCTGTCTTGTTACAACTGTATTTATACCAGTTGATTCAATCCTATCAATCTCTATTACAAAGGTTAGGGCGTTTCTTATCTCCATTCCAGGGAGAAAAGATTATGTAGTTTAAGCATGATTGTTCGTAGTTAAAGGGATTAATTACCCGCCTGGCACTTAGTTGAGGGGTTTTATTCCCTCCCTAACTTCAGGGGAAAATCCCTACCTGGGGATTCAACCTTTCTCGGAGAGGTGACCTTGGTTAAAACACAGCGCCAAGAAGGTGAGCAAATATATTAAGAGCCGTATGCCATATATGCCAGGTCCCTTGAAACAGCAAGGATGGACCGGCTCCCGGCACGGTTCACCTATTCTGGCGGAGGATTTAAGTGAGCACCTGCTATGTGAAAGGCACTGGGATGGAGCAGTGAGCAAGAGACATCACAGTGTCTGGTCATGTGACACTTACTAGTATGTTCTAACCAGAAAGGCCAATATCACAGGACGATGCACTAACTATCTCGGTGATGAGTCTTAGAAAGAGCAGGCTGCTCCCGGGGAGTAGGTTGGGGGGCTGTAGCCTGGTCTCGAGTGGTCAGGGTCTCCCCGAGGGGAGAGGGATTTGAGTTGAAAGCTGCAGGGTGAGGAATCACTGGGTGAGAATGGGCTGGGCCCGGGGCAGAGGCTGGGGGAGGGGCATGGGCCCCTGTGTGCCACATCCCGGGGGGGGGTGCCCTGCCATGAGGCTGGCGTGAGAGGCACGACCCCGTGTAGGGACCACGCAGGGCTGTGGCCGTGGAAGGGCCCTGCTCCGTGGGCCTGAGGCAGCGGGAGGGGAAGGGCGACCTCACCCCATGTGCCTTTGCTGAGTGACCCTCCGCCCGGAGCTCTTAACTCACGGAGCTTCCAAACCGGTGCCCCGATCCCGGGACACGTGGGCGTGACAAATGTCAGTGGTTCGTTTGGGTCAAAGAATTGAGGGTTGTCTCTCCCAGGCCCTTCACTGGGCGCGTCCTCGGGTGTGATGAGGAGGGCTCCGGCTTCAGGGAGAGGCCCCGGGGCTGGGGGAGCCGATATGTTTCTTTTTTCTTTTTTCTTATTGAATTGATTGGGGTGACACTGGTCACCACGATCACATAGGTTTCGTGTGTGGGTTTCTGTTACAGCAGTGGTTCTCAACCTTCCTCATGCCGCGACCCTTTAACACAGCTCCTCATGTTGTGGTGACCCCCCAACCATGAAATTATTTTTGTTGCTACTTCCTAACTTTACGTTGCTACTGTTATGAATCGTCATGTAAATATGTGATACGCAGGGTGTATTTTCATTGTTACAAATTGAACATAATGAAAGCATAGCGATTAATCACAAAGACAACATGTAATTATATATGTGTTTTCCAATGGTCTTAGGCGACCCCTGTGAAAGGGTCGTTCGACCCCCAAAGGGGTCGCGACCCACAGGTTGAGAACCGCCGTGTTACGGGATCTGTCTGTGGCCCCGTGTGCCCGCCACGCAAGGTCGGATCTTCTCCTGTCACCTCCTATCAGGACCCTTCTCCCCCGACTCCCCACCCTCTGGCGGCCACCACTCTGCTGTTTGTGTTCACAGGTTCAGTTTTAATCCCACAGGTGGTGACATCATACGGTTCTCGGCTTTTCTGTCTGACAGTTCACGGAGCATAATGTTCTCGGGGTCCATCCACGTTGCTGCAAATGGACGAAATGGTGCCAACATGTTTCTTAAAGGGAAAAGCAGCTCCTGGCCTCGGTGGGCCAGGTGCCCCCGTGCCGACCCAACAGCCTCCCCCCAGGACCTCACATCAGCACTGCGCGCGCAGCCGGGGGCAGCTCGACGGCCGGACCGCGTGGGGCTTGCCCGTGGCCCTGGCCCCGCCCACGAGCTCCAGGCCCTGCTCTCCTCCGGGGACTAGGTCCTGTACAGGACACGCGGTCAGACCTGTAGGAAGACAAAGCGACGGTCTCCTTTCCCCACCCGCACGCTGAGGCCTCCGGGTGGCACCTGGGTGCGTCCTTCTGCGCCTCCCCTGTAGCATCTGCCCGCTTGTCAACATTCACACAGACACCAGGACGTTCCCATCACAGGGGACTGCACCTCTGCAGGGACCCCGGGCCTGTGTCTTGGCCTCACTGCTGCCTTTTCGTGGCTGCATAACATTCCACCGCGTGAATACAGCTCCCCCCACAGCCTGCCGTGACCGGTCAGGGTGTTTCTTCTGTTTCGTTCTGGGTTTTTTCTATATCAAATAAGGCAGCAACAAGCATCCTTGAGTGCGTGTCCATGCCTAATAGATTTCTGTGGAAGAGATTCCCAAGGTGTGAATTTGATCTTTTTTAAACGGAGACAACTTTCCACAAAAGCTCAGTTCCCGCCCTGAGTCCGGGGTGGCGTTTCCAGGCCAGTTACGTGGCCCCCGTTCTTCCTCTTGAGCTGAGCTGTTCGGTCCCGCAGCCGCTCCCCCACGTGTGGCCCTTTGAGACGTGGCCGGCCCCAGCCAAGGGCGCTGACGTGTAAAACACACGCTGGATTTCAGAGACACGGTCCACAGAAGGAATGGAACATAGCTCATTGATAATTTGCATATTGGTTACGTGAAGAAGGGATGAGACGTTGAATCTACTGGGTTAAATAATATATTATTAAAACTAATTTCACCTGTTTCTTTTTATGTATTTAATGCGGATCCCAGGACAATTTAAACTGCATCCGTGGATGGTGCAGGTTTCCACGGGCCAGCGCTGCTTCAGACCCTCACACTCCGCAGTCACATGGCCCCTGGAGAGCGGCTTCGGAGACAGGTGCGTCCGAGCTGAAACCCAGCTCTCCCTGCCCCTGCTTATTAACCTCTCCACGCCTCAGTTTCCTCATCTGTGAAATGGGTCATTGAGAAGGTTCACGGGAAAATGTCTGCAGAGGCCGAGCCTGGGGCGTGGCCGGGACGCACAATGACTGGCACCTGCCCCAACCACAAACCACTGCCCCTCCCTGCCGGGAGTAAGCTGGGCGGAGACCGGCCTGGGTCTTCTCCCAGCTCCCGAACGAGGCCCGGACCTACGGGTGCTCAGGCGGCCCAGCAGAGCGCCGGATCAGAGGTGGGGGGAGGTAAGAGACCAAGGAGGCCTGTGGCTGCACATCCCCGGAGAAGGATGAGGTTCCAGGCCGTGGGGTGGAGGACGGCTCTGGGGCCATTCGTGGCCAACCTCCAGGAGGCGATTTTCAGCTCCTCCGATGTTGTAAAATGTGAGTGCCCTCTGGCCCAGCGACACCCGACAGGTTCATCCTTCAGAAGTAGGTGCTCGCGTGTACGAACACTCTCCTGTCGTGCGATGTGACGGCGTTATGGCATTGATACCCTGGCGCGGAGGCCGGCGGGAGCAGGGGGGTGGGGGGAGGGGACGGTGAAGGGCGGGGGGGTGGGGGGAGGCTGCCTCTTTATGGCCCACCCACGGGATAGACTGAGATGCGCCCCTGAAACAGGAGGATGTGCTGTGATATCTGCTGCTTCGAAAGCACGTCCCCATCCAGACACAGGTGACGTTAACAAGCGAAGGAAAACCATCGGTGGGGCAGCAGCGCGGACAGAAAGGGGAGGCAGCAGCGCGGACAGAAAGGGGAGGCAGCAGCGCGGACAGAAAGGGGAGGCAGCAGCGCGGACAGAAAGGGGAGCCAGCAGCGCGGACAGAAAGGGGAGCCAGCAGCGCGGACAGAAAGGGGAGGCAGCAGCGCGGACAGAAAGGGGAGCCAGCAGCGCGGACAGAAAGGGGAGGCAGCAGCGCGGACAGAAAGGGGAGGCAGCAGCGCGGACAGAAAGGGGAGGCAGCAGCGCGGACAGAAAGGGGAGGCAGCAGCGCGGACAGAAAGGAGAGGCAGCAGCGCGGACAGAAAGGGGAGGCAGCAGCGCGGACAGAAAGGGGAGGCAGCAGCGCGGACAGAAAGGGGAGGCAGCAGCGCGGACAGAAAGGGGAGGCAGCAGCGTGGACAGAAAGGAGAGGCAGCAGCGCGGACAGAAAGGGGAGGCAGCAGCGCGGACAGAAAGGAGAGGCAGCAGCGCGGACAGAAAGGGGAGGCAGCAGCGCGGACAGAAAGGAGAGGCAGCAGCGCGGACAGAAAGGGGAGGCAGCAGCGTGGACAGAAAGGAGAGGCAGCAGCGCGGACAGAAAGGGGAGGCAGCAGTGCGGACAGAAAGGAGAGGCAGCGTGCATGCACGTCCGCGTTTTCCGGGGTGACTTGCAAGGGACGCCCACAGCGACCGATCGCCCCAGGAACGCGGCAGGGGCCCTCCCTCCGTCCCAGGGGAGCCCCCTCCCCCGTTTCTGCTGCTCCAAAAGGGAGCTTTGTAAACAGGCTGAGAGGAAGCGGCAGGCACCCTGGGGTGGCCTGTGGGGTGTGACTGATCGCCCCCTCGGGCTTCTCCCCCCCAGCAAGTGGAGGAGAGGAGAAGGTCAGTGAATGGGTATTAGGCGCCTACGAGCGGAGCGCAAGCACCCAGGCCCTCCCAGCTTCCCCTGGTTTCTCCTCCTCAACTTTTACCCAGGAAACTGGAAAGGGCCCCGGGGGCTTTTAAAAAATGCTGCCCGCTTTCCCAAGGATGTGGGCTCCGTGGCTCCACACACCCGGCGGCCCGCGCAGGAAGCCGCCTTTAACAAAGCAGCGCCTGCACACGGGTAATGGCCTCGTTCCGGCCAAGGGGCCATCGCTCATCGGTGTCCCGTCCCGGGAGAGCGGGGAGCAGTCGACCTTTGCTAGACCAATATCCCCGCGCCAGCCCCTGCGGCCTCCCCGTTGTGGTCCCCGCAGAAGAAATCCTCGCCGCTCTTCGCTGAATGGTCGTGAAGACATGATGAAAGCTCTAGATTTATAGCTTCTTCGGGCTCCGGACCACGCTGCTCCGGCTGCGGGGACGAGGGAGCAGGGGACAGGAGCCGCCCTGAGCCAGAGGGAAGGCTCCTGGGGCAAAGGCAGCTCACCTGCTGGCCCAACCGCGCAGGTCCCCCTGGGATGGGCCAGATGGACCGTGGGGTGGACCCCGTCCTGCCATCAGAGAGAGGGACGAGCAAACGCTCCCCCTGGGACCCGGGCACGCCCTCGGGCACACAGCTCCTCCAAATGTGGGCTGGTCTCACCCGGAAGCAGCTGGCCCTCTGCTGGCGCCCCAATTGCGGAGCTGTCTGCAGACGCCCGCCTGTGTACAGTCACTTTGGGAGTGTGCGTGGCCTGTGCATCCGAGAGTGAATGTTTCCGCGGAGACAGAGAGCGGTGGGGCCATCACCGCTATGTGTGGGGTGCTTGTGTTAATCCTCACCTAGGATATCTTCTCCCCGCACTGGTTTTTAGAGAGAGTGGAGGGCAGGGAGGGAGGGGGGGGGGACATTGATGTGAGAGAGGCACCTGGATTGGTTGCCTCTCCATGTGCCCGGGGATCGAGCCTGCAACCGAGGTACGTGCTCTTGACCGGAATCGAACCCGTGACCCTTCAGTCCGAGGGCCGATGCTCTAACCACTGAGCAAAGGCTAGGGCCACTGCTCCTGTTTTTGAGGCCCGGCTTTCAGTCAGCACTCGCTAGGTGCCAGGCACTTGCTGAGAGCCCTATGTCAGCAATGTTCATGCTTTTTTAAATGTTTAGTGAGGTAAAAATTACATAGGATTGACAGTTTTCGAGTGTAAAGTTCAGTGGCATTTAGTACAGCCACTACCTCTGTCTGGTGCCAACACGTTTGCATGCGCCTCCCCCAAGAAAATCGATACCATTTAGCATCTCCTCACCTCCCAGCCCTAGGCAACCACTAATCTATTTTCAGTTTCTATGGGTTTACCTATTCTACTATCCTATGTAATAAAAGCGTAATGTGCTAAGCGTCCAACCGATTGGTCGACTGTTCCGTCGACCGCTTGACCAGTCGCTATGACGCGCACTGACCACCACGGGGCAGACACTCCGACCAGTACGTTAGCTTGCTGCTGGGGTCCGGCTGATCGGGACTGGGCAAGAGGGCCGGACACACCCTGGAGCCCTCCCGTGGTCCCTCCCCGGCCGGCTGGCCCCCATCACCCCCCATCAGGACTGGGTGAGACAGCCTTGATCGGCCCCAGTCGCTGGTCAGGCCAAGGGACCACACCTGTGCACGAATTCGTGCACTGGGCCTCTAGTTTTATATAAATGGAATCATCCAACACAGGCCTCTGGTGTCTGGCTCCTTTCACTCAGCATATGTTTTGAGGTCCATCCACTTGTAGCATACATCAGTCACTCGTTATTTTATGGCCGTATAGTATTCCCTTTGCCTGGATATACCGTATTTTGTGTATCCATTCACCTGCTGATGGATGTTCATACATTTTTGAGGTGAGGTGGATGCTACTGTCATGTCTACTCTACAGAGGAGGTGGGGGGGGCTTTGGGAGGGCAAGTTCCTTACCCGAGGCCCCCCAACTCATAAAGTGGTGAGCCAGGGTATGGCCACTGCCCGGTCATTGCCTACCTGTCACTCCGGCCTGTAGACCTGACTGTGAACAGGAACAAGCATTCTTTTCTGCTGAGTACAGATCGTTGTTGGAACCGATACTTTGCCTTGTTGTTGGAATTGATACAGGCCAGACAAGTGGACAGGCACGCTGTGACAGGAAGACCGGCCTGCTGTGAGGCGCCTGCCTGAGCCGTCCGTCCACGCCCCTGCCAGGGAGCCCCGGGGGCAAGGGGCAGGGAAGGGGCGGGGGGAGGCCTGCCATGAGGACGAGGTCCACGTCCCTGGGATGTCCCTGCAGCTGCAAACAGCACGTGTGGGGGATGCAGGCCCCCAGGCCCCGGTCGGTGCCCACACAGCCCAGGCCTGGGTCACAGACCCGCCTTATGTCCTGACTGAGGCCTGGCGGATCCCACTGCTGCCGCCTGGACCTCGAGGCAGGGCGAGGCTGCTCCGATGGGAAGGAAACCCACACCTGGAGCCCAGCGCGTCTGCGGCTCTGAGCCGCCGAGAAAACGGGGCCATGGACGAGGAGGGAGACGGGCCTGGCACAGCGGCCTCTCCTCGCTGTGCTGGGGGGTTGTGCCCAGGACCGCCCTCCCCCCTGGAATGATGCTAGATAGAGGAAGGAAACAGAGAGGTGTGTTTTAGGGGCCAGTTTTATCAGTGGTGGAATCCTGGGAAACCCGCGCTTCTCTCCGCCCTTTGCGTTTCCTGCCTTTGCGCTTTGCTTGCCTTCCTCTCGCTTCCCCGAGAGCGACTGTGGGGGAGGCTTGAAATATGGTGGAGGCGTGTGCGGATGCTCCCCGCGGCCCTGCCCAGACATAAAAAGCAAACACCATCACTAACGGCGCCAGGGCCCAGCCACACGCCGGCTCTCCCCGCCGGGCCGTTAGCGCCAGGCCTGTCTCCCGGCACTAAGCACCATCCTTCCCGAGCCGCATTACGATGATTTATCAACCCCGCGTCGGGGGGAGGCGAATAGATCAAAGTGAGAGGGGGGGAGGCGCGCAGCTGGGGAAGGTATTGAAGCAGGAAACAGAAAACGCCAGTGAGGGACGGCGTGGTGACGGGACGGAGCCATTCCTCGCCGCACGTTATCAGAGGAAAATAATAGCAAAGCCTCGATCTTAATCCTTCCCTGTCCTTTGTAAGCCGCGGCCTCCTGTCGGCTGCCGGCCGCCGGGCTGGGAGCCGAGTGCGGGCATGCCTCGGAGGGGGCGCCCAGGGTGGCGCCAGGCAGAGGCCTCAGCCCAGGGGTGCTTGAACCTCAGCCCCTCCTCGCCATCCCCGCCTTCGGGGGACGCCCGCTCTAGGGGCTCAGGGGGCTCCTGAGGAAATAGGAGGGGCTGCCATCCCCCCCTCACAGCGGGGCCGCCTGGGGTGGCGTGGTCTCCGCAGGGCCTCTCGCCGGCTCAGCCAGGTCGCTGCCCATCACCTGCCAGTTGGCTGTCGCCCAAACTGAACGGGTCTTTGACCTGCTGTTTTCAGTGAAGACGACCCAGCTCGAGGCACCGTGAAGGAGGGAGGCCGGGCCCCGGCGACCCGTCCACCAGCGGGAATGCAGAGACTGCTCGGGGTCAGGGCTCCGTGCGCCCCAGGCACACGCCACAGTCGCTGGCTCACTTGTCAGAGTCGGGTGGAACACATTTCTGCAGGCTTCCTGGGCGCTCAGGAACGGTACCGAGGTGCCCTAGGGAGTGTCAGGATGGGGGAGCTGGCCAAGGATGGGGGTCCGGCCAGGCTGCCTGGAGGAGGCGCCCTCTGAAATGGGTCTTGTGGGAACTACTGGAATGGGGTCCCTTCTCTGTCATCCGCTCCCAGCAGCCAGCCCTGCCCCCACCCAGCTCTTTGTCACAAAAAGAAGGAAGAAGTGCTATTTCTTAGTTTCTCATTTGTTGTCTGTATTTTCCCCGTTAGGATGTAAGCAAGGGGGAGACATTTTATCTGTCTCAACCACCACCATTTCCCCAGAGCCTTGGACGGTGCCTGACACCTAGCAGGTGCTTCATAAGAAGGCCGTGAATGAATGAATGAATGAATGAACGAATGAACGAACGCACGCCAGGCACAGCCCTCACCCTTTCTCGCTCAAGCCCCACAGCTATGCTGCCAGGCACGTGTGGTTACCCCATTTCACAGGTGGGAAAACCAAGAACATTAGGGAACGTGCTCAAGATGACACGGCTGGTCGGCCACCACATTCCCTGGCCTCCCCAAACCCTGAAGTTAGGAGTGACCGCTTTTCATCGGCAGCTGTGTCCTGGTGGGTGGGGGCTGAGTGGAGAGAGATGGGGGGTGTTTGTTTTTGAGGGTGAGAGCCCCACGCCTAGCAGAGCACTCATGGGCTCTACGGCAGGGGCAGACGTCGCCAGCAACACCCAGGGCTCACGAGGCCTGAGGGGAGGTGGTCACAGCGCTGGAGGGTGGCGAGGCCCTGAGCTGTGCCCCGGCTGGGGTTCCACAGGCTGACTGACTGGCTCAAAAGCTAACCCAGCAACACAGCTTCTGTAGGGGCTGTTGCAACAGGGGAGGGAGGGCATCTGCGTGGAGTGACATGACCTTCCGTGTCCTCACTCCGGGTGGTCCTGGGGTGCTCGAAGTGATCAAACATGGCCTTGGCGTGCGGCGTAGGGGGGAGAGGTGGCTCAAGTCGGGGGACTGAGGTCAGCAGGCGGCCCTGGGTGCCCGGGGTACGTGGCACGCCTGCCTCAGGGAGGGCCCCCGGCCGCGCCCTCCGATGGCAAAGGCCGATCTGCTCTCCCGAGGAGTCTTCGCTCTAGAGCAGGTCCCCCGTGGTTCTAGCCAGGGGCCGAGCATTACACTCACGCCGTTGGTGAAAGGGGCCGGGGGCTTGCCCAGCACACACCTCCACCGCGCCTGAGGGAAGACGCGCTTCCGGCCCCGGGGACACCCCGACACTCCCGGTGGGAAAAGAAGCTGCACCCCACCTTGCTCGTGTGGGAAGGAAAACTGAAGTTTCCCCCCTGAAAGCTGCGAGGAGCAGGCCGACCGGCCGGGGGCTGCGTGTGTGAGAAGCCCGCAGGCTCCCGGGACGCCAAAGCCGCGCCGCGCCTGCCGCCTGGTCTGGCTGTTAACAGGCGCCGTGCAAACCTCCTGAAGATGGGAGCTTCTCTCTGCCGTACGGATAGACTCTCTCCCACCAAGAAGCTACTGGGTGCTGCAGCAATAGCTGGGAAACAGGCAAAAATAACCAGCATGCCTTTCTCTGCTTAGCCAAGAAGCACGATGGGAGGGTTTACGGCTTACGAAGCAGCGCCGCCGCTCCTCAGATTGGGTGGAAACAACGCACCCGATAAATTACGATACCCCTAAATTCCAAAGAACGTGCATCAATCACCGGGGGCGCCAGCACCGTCCTCGGGGCAGCCTGCTAGGAGGACCGTAATTTATGATGATGAGGCTTCGGTGCAAATACGCAGGCTGATCAAGCTCAAGTCTCTTGCGACTGACGTCCTTTCTCGGGTCGGGAAGGGGCAGCGTCCGGCAGGCGGGGCTGCGGGTGAGAGAAGCAGGTGTCCTCACAGGAGCGAGAGGCCGCGGCGACGGCCGGGAAGCACCCGGTGGGCCAGGCTGACTCTGAGCCCAGGCCCAGGCAGTGCTGCCAGCGCGGGCCGTGCCGGGAGGGAGGATGGGGACGTCGGTGCTCCGGGCTCCCACCCCCACACGGAAGCCCTTTCTATGCAGATGATTCCGTTATTTCTAACATTAATTTTTCAGCTTAATGTGCTTTTATTGATTTTCAGAGAGAGAGAAACATTAATGATGAGAGGGAAGCATGGATCGGCTGCCTCCTGCACGCCCCCTCCTGGGGATCAAGCCCGGAACCCAGGCATGGGCCCTGACCGGGAATCAAACCCTGACCTCCTGGTTCATAGGTTGGCACTCAACCCCTGAGCCACGCCGGCCGGGCTGATATTAACCAACATTGAGATGTATTCCTTCTTCAAGAGATCCAGTTACATTGGCTTTTTTTTAAAAAGCTTGAATGGTCGGTCTGGAAGGACTTAGGAGTCACTGGGGGACTCCCTTCCGCTCACAGAGGAGGAAGCTGGGAGTCCCCGGGGCGCACAGGAGAGCGCCCAGCTCAGGGTTGTGCCAGGGCCACCTTCATCCGGCCTCGCCGGGCCAGACTTGGCACAAGAAACGCCTCTGTGACGTGGCGCCACGAAGTGCCGCTCGGACATTTTCTCATGAGGAACGGAGCTGCCTTTAAGAGTCAGAGAATTTGAGGGTCAGAAAGGGCCACAGGGGTGACCGGCCTACCCGGCCCGGCCCCTCAGGCTCACTAAGGCTCCCCGCGAAGCCGCCGGCTCTCTCACAGGGCAGGGCACACAGATCACATCTCCATGAAACGCCGGATGAGTCACCAAGAACCGCAGGGCTGTGGGCCCCTCGCCGGGGGTTAAAACCACCAGCCCCAAACACCAGTGTGTGGCCGCCCCCCTGTCTACATCCACGACTCCAAACCGAACCCCTGATCGGTCGCGGTGGCCAGCGGCCGAGAAGAGGAAGGGAGGCCGGGGCGCGTCCAGGGCGAGGAAACCGCTCTGCGTGACTGCGGTGGGGGCTACACGACTACAGTTACCGCAAGTCACTGGACCGTGGGCTGGAAACGGGCGGGCCTTACTGTATGACGCGGCTCCTTCGTGAACAACGAAGGGAGAGGAAATGTAAACCGACCGCAGGCGCCCCTCCGCCGCCTTCTCCGCTGCCCTCCACCGCCCGTCCTGTCCCGTGGTCGCACTTTCGGTCCACCTCCCCTTGGCCAGGAGCAGGCCCTGGAATCCCTCCCTCACCTCTGCTCCCTGCACCTCGTCACCAGGAGAGGCCTGTGCCAAGACCTCTGCCAAGTGCTGACAGACGCGTCCTCATGGGGGCCTCGCAACCACCACGGGGAGGCTTACCACCCCCTTTTACCAAAAATGGAAGCTCCGGGAGGCAGGATAAATCCCTGCCCACGTCAGGCAGCTCGCGCGGTGGGGCTGGCCTCAAAGCCAGGTCTGTCTGTTTGAGTCAAGGCTGTGCCTTAAACAAGCAACACCACCCCATGCAGTGTGTGAGAGAGGGCGCCATGGGAGTGAGGTTCTATGGAATCTCATGGAGTAAGAGCCATTCCATTCCTCTGCTCCATCTTCCCAGGGTCACACAAGCAAGGTTTTGTGATGTTCGCATAATATCTGCGCCTGTGTGTGCGTGCATGTGTGTGTGTGTGTGTGTGTGTGTGTTCTTGATCCACGGAAATCTGAGCTTTGTTCCTCACCTCATTTCTGAATTAAACCAAAAGGCTAAACGAGCCCTCCGCCCAGGAGACCAGCACCGCCTTGCAAGCAGCTAGCACCGCCGGCTTGTCATCTAATTAAGCCGCAGGCCCACACAGAGCGCATAACAGTGTCACCGCACTGCCATGGCCGCCTCCCCGGCGGGCCTCGACGCAGACACTGCGCGGGCTGTAAAACACGCATCCGCGGTGGAACCCACCCCTCCCAGGTCCTTCCCTCCGCAGCCGCCTTTGAACTCGGGCGGCCTCATTAAGAAATATTCTAGGGCCGGGGCTGAAGGGAGCAGGTTGGCTCTTTAATCACCGCCGTTCTGGTGTGTTCCACTTTTGAGCATCTGGACAGCCGCCTTTCAGGGCGTGCGGGGGTTTGAAGTCCCCGAGTTCACGGCTGTCAGCAGCTCAGCGTACACGTGCGAGGGCAGTGAGGTTGGAGCCATGAGGGAGGGCGCGCTGATCTGCGTGGGCCGGAGCCACGTCCGCACCTTGCTTTGCCGGGGGATGGCGGGGAGAGGCCACGCTCCGGGTAGCGGGCGCGAGGACCACGTCCATGTGGGGAGCAGAGACAGAGCCCGCGTGCAGGTTCGCAGGGGCCTATTCTATTTTTTTTTTTTTTTTTTTTGGTTAATCCTCACCTGAGACTATTTTTCCCGTTGATTTTTAGAGAGTGGAAGAGAGGAAGGAGGAGGAGAGAGAGGAGAGAGAAACACATTGATTGGTTGTCTCCCGAATGTGCCTGGACCAGGACAAGAGATCAAACCTGCAACTTACGTATGAGACCTTGACCAGGAATCAAACCCTCAACCCTTATGTTCACAGGCAGATCCTCTAACCACTGAGCCAAACCGGCCCGGGCTTGCAGGCCCTCCGCAGACCGCAGGTGATCTCCATTGTGCGGTCCCGCCTCCAATTGCGAGATGAGAACGCGGCGGGCAAACGCGGCCTCTGCGGACGCACGTGGACAGCCTCCAGCACGAGTTTATGAGCCGAGCCCACGGTGACGATGTGGGTGAGAGGAGGCCCAGGCCACACTGACCGAGTCTCCTACTTAGAACCCAGGCTTCAGCGCAAAGGGCACGGGAGTCGGAATGAACCGGGGAATGAACAGAGGCGGGGAGTGTGCGTTAGTTCTGAAACCCAGGGAAGCACCTCCCGCCACCCACCCCTCCGCCGCTCCTCCCAAACGGTCAGGTAAGGAAGCGACTGCTTGGGACACATCTTCCTGTCCTCACCCCGTCTCTGGAGGTCACCCCACACAGCATTCAGCTCTGCTTCCTGTGCAAAGTGCCCGTTCCCGGCGCCCTTCTGCAGACAGGGCCGGGCGTCTCGGTGACGGGGCAGGGGGAGGCGCCCTGGAGGGTCTGCCCCCCGACTCCTTGGAGCTGGCGTTTCTGGGTGGAGTGGGAAGTAGGACACCCAGGCCCAGCAGACGCGAAGGCCCGAGGCAGAGGGTGGCACCTCGGGCTCAAGGTCAGAGTGCAGTCGTCTCTGGGGCTGCTCGCGCTGCCTCTTTAACTCCTAGGTTTCAAGGAGGCTCGCCTCCACCTGTTCTCCAGCGCGGGGCCTGCAGGTCAAGTTCACCTGGGCGCCCGGTGCCTGGGAGCAGCCTAGACCTTGAGGAAGCCCCCACCACCGTCATGCAGAGGACAGTCAATCAGAATGGCCCTTCCTGGTCGCAGGACTGTGCCGTGGCCGGCAGACCCCTCGCTGTAGGCTGTGGTGGGACGGTGGGGTTGGTCCCTGGCAGCGCGGCTGCAGACGGCTCGGTCTCCTGGGCCGGGAAGCTGCCCCAGTGCCTCCTCCTCACAGACGCCTCCTTCGCGTGTCTGCGTGGGCCCTGGCCTGTCATTCCCAAGCTGACTCCCCCCCGAGCTGCGAGGCCCCTCTCTATGGGAAGGGGCGGGGGTGCCTTCAGAACCGGGGACTGTCCAGGCTTCCGACCCGCCAGCCACTGTCATCCACGTAGAGCCTGGTTCGCGGCTGGTGCACGAACTCGGTGGCTGATTGACTAAAATGGGGAAATGGCCCAGAACTGCCACTGACTTCATGCCGGGCCGTGGGGGCAAAATCCACGCTTTGCAGACCCTCGTGGGTGACTGGCGCGCACGGCTTCCACCCACGGTGCCCAGGAGTTCCCCGCGCGCACCCTGGAGTCCTGTCATCCAGGGGACGCTCCGACGTGAAGCTCACAGACCGATGTAAGTGACAACGACGGACATCATGATAATGTAATAATCCCAAATGAGCGCTGCTCCCCAGGACAGCCCGGACCAGTTTTCCATTGAGGGCGTTCTTTCAAATGAGCATCAATGTCCGTCAGCGAATAAAACATCTGCTCAGCAAGAGAGCCCGGCCCGGCAGATCACATGTCCTGTCAGCCCTTTCACAGACAGGGCCCAGAGTGGGCACCTCCACAGAGACAGGCAGCGGGCAGGGGGTGGGGCCGCGGCATGGCCGGAGGTTATTCCGTGGGCACGGGGTTTCTCCTGGCTGACAAAAGCGTTTGGGAGCTGGCGCGGTGGAGGAGGTGACTATTGGGGACACACCAAACGCCCCCGGCCTGTGTGCTTGAACTGGTGAGTTGTATGTTACAGGGACTTCGCCTGCGGGTTATGGGATTGTGCACAGGGATGCAGCACCACTGGGCACACGGGGGTGTTTTTTCTCACTTGGACAAGTTTTGCCAGTTACGGTCCCATTGAGATGCGAATGCCATTCTGTGCAGGTGAGGAAGGTTCTGGAATCTACTCACGGGTGGTCCTTTGTTCCACGCTGGCTTCCCTGCTGCCTTGCAAGCTCCCCAAGGAGGTCAGTGGCCTTTTCTGCCTTATTCCCGGGCTCCCGGTACCTAAGTTGGCTCCTGGCACAGAGCAAATGCCAGACGAACGTGTGCTGGGTAAGTGCATGACGGGGCAGCCGAGCGCCACTTGGCCTGGCGGAGGGTGGGGGGCGCTCTGGCCGTCTCTCCTCACCCTGGAACGAACACACAGGTACCCAGGACCTCGTGGAAGATTCGGGGGGGCAGGGCTGGGGTGGGCCCTGGGGTTCCGCATGTCCAGCCGGTGCCCAGGGACGCGGGCGCTGTGGTCTGTCGCCCACGCTGAGAGGAGCGGGTCCAGGCAGGCCAGGCCCCAGCCCCGCAGCGGAAGTGGGTCTGGGTGTCAGATTCCAGGTCGCCCGTCTCCCCAGATCTCACCGCGTCTGGGAGTCTGAGCACCCCCTGGGGAGGGGCGATGAAGGCGACCGGCAGCGTTTTCCCATGATTCCCAGGGAAGCTGTCATTTCAAAGCAAACACGTCCACTCCGCGTGGGAGCCCTCAGTGTTGGACACGTTCTCCTGTGCGGTGGGGAGGGGTGGGGGAGCGGGGCGTCTGCGGCCCCCCAAAGAAGCACGCCGTTCCCTCTGCCTTTGTGTTTCCGAGCGTGTAAACTCGGCTCGAATCACAGCTAATGAACAGGTCACCTTGTACTTCCAAAACAAACACGCGCCGTGTTTCCGTGGAATCGCAGCTGTGCATGAAAAGGCTGTCAGCTTCGCTACGCTTTCCCTGCACCTCGCACGCGGAAACATGCCTTGTCGCTCAGAGTGGAGCGCGTGTTACTGAAATATCTCCTGTCGGCGTAAATAATGAGCAGAGTTGTCTGAGAAGAGCCGGCCCCATCCTTCCCCCTCCTCCCCAAAAGGCGGATGCAAATGGCAGGGTTATGGGGTGAGCGTCTCTTTGAAAACAAAGGCGGGAGGTCCCACAAACCCTGGTGCTGCGGGCTTAGGAAGCAGAGGGGGGCACGGGGGGCGGTGGTTAGGGGCAAGGAGAGAGGGTGACAGTGATGAAAACAGTGGTCTCTCCAGCTTCCAATCATGGCGGCTGGACTGTCACTCACCAGCTATTTTGGGAGCACACACAGGCGGCACCAGAAAGTGTCACACGTGGGAGAGATGTGCGGAGGAAGAGTGGCCCCCGGCCGCAGACGGTAGTTTACGTAGACCAGGGAGCCCGCGCAGCCTGCAGGGTTCAAGCCCTTGCTTCAGGAACCACTCCCCCTCCCACCATCTGTGGGATCTTAGTCCTTGACCCTCAAATGACAGTGATGATGACAGCCTGGCAGGGTGGCAGCAAACGAGAGGATAAATGCAAAGGCGCTGTGTGCACCCTCGAGTACAGTCTAGATGCCAATCATGACTGTCAGTCGAGAGTTGATGGGAACCCAGGCGTGGCTCTGGCATCGCCCGACTGAGGTTTGGATCTTGGTTCCATCCCAGCAGGGTGGCTTCAGGCAGGCTGCTAGACCTCTCTGAGCCTCGCCTTTCTCATCTGTGAAATGGGGGTAACAATGGTACCAACGCTCGTGCCGTTGTGAGGATTTCATTTGAGAATCCATGTTTACACTAGTGCTACACCATGGAGGGGACTCAGGGAATGTGAGCTGCTATTACTGTTATTATTATTGCTGTTGCTGATGATCACAGTGATCTTTCTCATTGAATGATGGTGATGATGGTGATAGTGATGATAGCAATGATGGTGATGATGATTATCCGCATAACAGGAATTTGAAAATAGGGGTGGGGGCCCTAGACAGTTTGGCTCAGTAGAGAGAGCATCAGCCTGTGGACTGAAGGGTCCCAGGTTCCATTCCGGTCAAGGGCACATGCCCGGGTTGCAGGCTCGATCCCCAGTAGGGGGCGTGCAGGAGGCAGCCAATCAATGATTCTCATTATTGATGCTTCTATCTCTCTCTCTTTCTTCCTCTCTAAAATCAATAATGTATGTGTGTGTGTATGTGTGTGTGTGTATAAAGACAGTTCTTTAAAAAAAGAAAAGAAAGCAGGGGTGACGGAAATCACCTAGAATAGCCCCCTATATAGAACTGTTACCAGTTTTCGTTTTTCAGAGCTCCCGCCCAGGCCCTGTTCACGGACAAAAATACTTTTGGCAAAACTGTAACAAACCAGAGGCAGAATTTTGTGTTCTGCACCCCCTACTTCTCCTCCCCCCCCCCACACACACACAGATCATTATTGTGTCATGAGCATTTCCCTGTTGCTAGAACTCTTCATAATTCTCTACTACAGCACTGAGGCCTCCAACTCGAAATGGAGGGTGGCGACCTGGTCATGACCAGGGTCTTTTAAAAGCTGAACTCTCTTCTGAATGTTCTCTTTATGACGGTCACGCTGTGTGTGCCTTCATGCCGTGAAAAGAGAGGCGGGCACGCATTCTCTCTCGAAGCCGGAGCGGGAAATGCTCGTTTCATTGACCTGGGTCCACTGGCCAGTACAGCGCTCTCTGACCCACCTTTACAGTAGGTGGAATGCTGGCCCCCGAAAGCTACGCCCCGAGAACCTACGAATGTGCTCTCACTCGGAAAACCGGTCTTTGCGGATGTAATAAGTTAAAGGATCTTGAGATGAGATCATCCTGGGTTATACGCACAGGCCCTACCTCCAAAGATAAGTGTCCTGATAAGAAAGGAGACACAGACGCAGAGGAGAAGCCACGTGACCACGAGGCAGCGATCGCGGCGGCTCTGTCCCAGCCGAGGGGCGCCTGGAGCGCCAGGAGCCACAAGACGCAGGGCAGGCTCCCGGGGCTCCCGGCAGCACCTTGGTTTCGGCGTCGGGTCTCCAGAGCTGCTATTCGTCTGCTGTTTCGAGCCGTCTAGTCGTGGTGGTGGTTATGGCAGCCACAGGAGAGAACGCACCTACCAAGTTCATCACCAGGCCGGCCTCTCTCCGCTGCCGGGAGTCTCCCTGGGAGTGAGCGGCTGCTGCTGACGGATGGTGAGCCCGGGCGCCCCAGCTGGGCACCATGGCCTCAGGCTCACCGGCATTAAAAGCCCACGAGGCAAAATCCACACCAGGTGACACCCCCCCCCCTCTCTCTCTCTCTCTCTCTCTCTCTCTCTCTCTCTCTCTCTCTCTCACTGGTCTAGGGGGCAGTGGTGCTGATGAAGTCGTTAGCTGACATCACCAAGCATTTAAGGGTTCGAAATGAAGGCGGCCCCTGGGGTGCGCTCCCGATGTTGAAGGGTCAGGTCACGCTGGGCTCCGTTAGGCACCAGATCCACTGAATTCTTGTCATCTTGGCGGAACCAGACGCTGATAGGATCACTGTTCAGGCCGTGTGAGCGCAGTGGCCTTGTCTTACTCGACACCCTCAGCGTCCAGGAGGCCGAGGCTTCCGAAAGCAAACTGGCCGCTTTCACTTTCATTTGCTTCAAAGCGAACCAAGCCAACCCCGCTCCCCAGAACATTGTCATTATCCAGAGCTGGAGAGAAGGCTTCCCGTCCGCACGCCCTGCCGCGCAGCGAAGGAACAGGAGAGGGGCTCCGGCAAGTTTCTGCAGAATTTCTCTCTCTCTCCCTCTCCCCCGCCCCCCCCCAAGATGGAAGTGGCAGCATTAGTAAATAAATAAAGGAAGTGGGCAATCTCGCTGACGTTTTCATCAGCCGCTCTCTGTCTGTCTGTGAGCCTTCTGGGGAGCGGAGCGATTGTTTTCATCAGCAGGTTTGAAGTCTGCCCGGGTTGCCTGCGCCCGCTGTTCCCAGGATTACCCTGTCGGCTCACAAACACAATACAAATCATCACAGCCCACGGCACCCCTCGGGAGGCGGCACAGAAGGGACCCACCGGCCCATGTTAGCCCTGGAACCATGTCTCTCTCCGCAGTCAAGTAGGACTCGCACGCGCTCCTGGGCTCTGTCTGAGGCTCACCCCCCCCCCACCCCCAACAGAGCTCTTTCCAGCTCTTCTAGGGACTCCCTCTTTCCCTGCGCTCTGTGGGGTCGCACCTCCCAAGGCCCCTTTGGATTTCCTTGTTAAATGCTCAAGCCAACAGGCCGACCAGAACACCCCCCACGCCCCCAGCGCGTCCTACGTGGGGCTCTGAGGCACTTGGGCCGGAAGCATGTGGTGTTGATACACATCACTTCCCAAAGGCACGGAGTTCCCCACGGACATAGTCTACCTCCCCCAGGCCATGTGGCAGGTGCGTCGGTGTCGCCCACCTGTGCACGCACTATGCCTTCCTCTGGAGAGCGGCCCGTCTATAACCTTAAAACGCAAGTGCCTTCGCCTTGAACTGGAAGATCAACGGGGGCGCTCCTGGAAAGGCCTGGCTGACTACTCACGAGGAACCAGCCTCCCAGGGGCTCGGTCAAGCGCGTCTGGGCTCCCTCGTTCGGCCAACATTTATTGAGCACCTACTTTATGCCAAGAGCTGTGGGCACTGGGGATAAAAGATGAAGGAGAGCTGGCTCCTGCCCACACAGAACCCACACACACCGACATTTCAATGTGCAGGCTAACAGTGGAGAAGGGCCTCCATGGCTCCCCATGACTCTCAGGCTAAAGGTCAGACTCCGTAACTGGCCTCCAACAGGGCCCTGCATGATCCCGCCCGGTAGACGCAGCCCCTGCCTCTTCGCATTCGCTCCGGAACCACAGCCAACCTCTCCCGACCTCAGTGCCTGGGGTCACCGCACTCCCTCCCCCCCAGGCTCTCCGCCCTGTCCTTCCCCCCATTCCCTTCCTGGTTAACTCAGATCTCAGCTCCGTTCTCATTTTTTCCAGGAAACCTTCCCTGACCCCCACTCCTCGCCACGGGAAGTCTCCCCGTTAACTGCACCGTGAGCTGCTCGGATTACGTTTGCAATCCTACATGTACTTGGGATTCTTTCATTTATGTTCATCTGCCCGATTAGACCGTAGGGTTCCACAAGGGCAGGGATCGTGTCCGATTTTGCTCACCAACATTTAATCCAGTGCCTGGCACATAAGTGGAAATTCAGTCAACACTAAAGCATTTGTTGAGTAAAACAACAGATGGATGGATGGAGAGATGAGTAGATGGACGGATGGATGGATGGAAGGAGGGAGGATGGATGGATGGATACATAGATGGTGAGTGGGTGGATGGATGGATGGATGGACGGATAAATAACTCTGCAGGAAAGGAAAAGTATGGTGTAGGATATGCCCTCCAGGAGTATCTTACAGATGGTTATGCTTAAGGTTTAAATACCAATGACAAGACAAAGGTACCATAGACAGCACATGACTGTTGATTCATGAGTGGGCCACAGAGCTCTAATGCCACATCCATGACCCCATCAAGAGAGTGGCCTTAAGTTCAACATGAGGAATGCCACTCCAGGGCGAATGCCACCTTGTTATCCTTACCACAACTCATGGACCAGGGACCAGGACCCACGCCCAAAGCAGTCACATGGTGAAGTCCTAACCTCAGGGACCTCAGAAGGTGACCTGATTTGGCCACAGGGTCATTGCAAAGGCAATTCGTTAAGATGGGGTCATAAAGGAGTAGCCTGGGCCCCTAATCCAATATGACCTATGACCATAGAAAAAGGGGGAATTCGGACATAGACACAGATGTAGGGAGAAGGCCGCGTGAATATGAGACTGCCGCCCACAAGCCAAAGGCAGAGCCCGCGACAGGTCCTCCTCACAGCCTCAGAAGGAGCCAGCCCGGCCGGCGCCTCGACCTCCGCCTTCTGGCCACCCAGGTTGTGGTCATTGGTTACGGCGGTCCTGGCCACAAAGCAGTGGGCAAAATCACTAGAGCTGAGAAGGAGCAGAGGAGTCGCGATGGGATTCGGGTGGGCACCACGGGAATTGCTGGTGGGCAGAGGAGACAGCGGGCAGAAAGCCAGAGCGTTCTCATTGGAAAGGGAGCAGTGGGCGGGCGGAGGGGCATCTCGTCGCATCTCAGGGAAGAAAATGTCTGGCCCCCACGGAAGAGTCAGTCCTGTGCCCGGGGTCGCCAGTCCTGAGTCGCCCACATCCGGTCCCGGCTGGCGCCCGCGTCTACAGGCAAATTGCCCCCCAGCCTGGGAACCACTCGGCTGCAGGCCCTGCGCGTGGATAAATTTCATGATCTCGTTAGGCAGCGCTTCTCTACATTTAGACGAATCACCATGTAATGATCACCTTGGCTGATGTGGGCGGTGTCATTGTAGGGAATTATAGTTTGAATCCATCTTCTCCCTCCTTCCCCTCCGCCCTCCCTACATTATTCCCGAGGAAGAGCCCAATTAAAGGCAGCTCCACGGCATGATGTAGCCTGCTGTACCGGGCAGCGACGCCTAATGGAGTTTTAATTTCCCCACGGTGAGTCAATATTTGCTCTAAGAAAGAAAAATGTCACCGTAAACCGCTGCCCCCACATGAATTTGGAAGCGCAGAGGGCGAGAGAGTCGTCTTTTTCAGGTAAACAGAGACGGAAAGTGGGGGTGGGGGGGGTCACTCTTCACCAATGAGGCTGCTGATGGCTGTTGCTGCCCCTTCAGACGATGGTGGTTATTAAATATTTTGCGTTGCAAATGCAGAGGACTGCCAGAGACTCGCCCACAGTTTAAAGGGTCTGAAACAAAGTCATTGTACCGTAGAGGAGGAACAATGGACTCCAGCCCGTTAACTTGGGGAGGGGGCAGGGAGGGCGGGGCATGGAGTATCAGGCATCCCTGCTTGAAGACCTGGTCTCGCCTTCCCCGCAACTAGGGCTGCATGTGGAAGCCAAGCCCTACTTTTTAACAAACGTATTGGACTTCGCTGGATCGCGTGCGGAAATGAGGTTCGGCAGCCCCCGCTCTCTCGTAAGAAGCCTGTCCCAGAATGATGCTGCTCGCTCTGGGGAAAGACAGTTCCATTTCCTGCTCAAAACCGCTATGAAAAACGTGCCTTGCCAAACGCGCGCTGTATACCGAACTTGTCAAATCCTTTCTCCTGACACAAATAACAGATAGCGTTGGGTGACGGCATGTAAAACAGCTCTGACAAGATAGCAAAGGGAGACAAAGAAATCTACATATTTTGGTTCTCTCTGTTTTAGAAGCGGGGCCGGGGCGCGGGAACCGCGTGTGCTGAGGTACCAGCCCAACAAGTCGCTTCCGAGCTTCCGAGCGGGTGTTCAATGGGATAATGACCCTGTTGCCAATTAGCGGAACATGACAAAACCTCAACTCTTCCGGCGGCAGAGCTGCCAGGAAGGAGCCCGCCTGAGTGACAAGGCTCTTTATTCCCAAGTTTACGGGGCCACCGCGTGGCTGTAATTACTCGTTCGCACGCAGTGGGAAGTGATTCCTCGCGTGTTTAAAAATAAATAAGGTAAATGATCGCCCTTTCATTAGATCTGTACTCCTATCAGAGCAGTGACTCTTTCTTTCCCATTAAAATTGTTGATTGAAGGCCGTTAGCTGTTTATCAGTTCAAAATCACATCCCTGCTCTCCTAGGGGCTCCCCCCCATGAAACATCACACCCGGTGCCTAGTTAGCAACAAGAAAAGACCCCCAGCCTGCAGCTTGGGGCGGGGGGGGGGGGGTGGCGGAGAAACGCCAGCAGGAGCCCAGGCGGCACCTTCCCGTCCCGGTCCCTGAGGCACCGCGCGCCTTTGTTCTGCTAAGAAAAATTAACCTCAGTCTCGGCTCCGGGTCTCCAGATTGATTATCATAGTCATTTAAATACTGTAATCTCATTTCCAGCACTGGGATGAGGAGGGGGGCCTGGTGGGGGCACAGAGCGAGGCGAGTGAGAGAAAGCGGGTTTGGTGGTGGGGGGGTGCGGGGGAGAAAACAGAATAAATTACGTGACAAAGGGAAGCGGCCTTTCTGCTCACAGAGCCCATCTCGGATCCTTCCACTTGATTGGAAAAGTTGATGAAGTTTAAATGAAGCAGAATTAGAACCTCAGGCCGCTGAGTATTGACGAGGCTGCGGGAGAATGTGCAGAAAGCAGGGCACGGCCTAAACGCTATAATCTTCAATCGCATCTCCCAGCCACACTGACGAGGCCGGGTAATGAGTTGGGCCAGATCAGGCCTGTTGGTTAAAGAAATTAATCCCCGCGGTGCCCGGAGCCGGCTTTGAAGCCTGTTGTGTGGGCCCGGCCCAGGCCATCTAAATGCTAAGTAACCGTGAGGGTGCCGGACTGTGCTTTTCAGGGCTGGCGCTAATCTGATAACAATTTGCTCTCGCTGATTAGGGAGGTGGGGCGGCGTGGGGTGGGGGGCGGGGGGAGGAGGGGCCCCTTCCCTTTGAAAGGCTGAGGCCACCCCGGTCAGCCTGGGTGGCAGTTTCGCCCCCAGCCCTCCTGGCTCCCCGCCCGCAGATGCACACGTTTTGAATAACCTAAACTCCGGCACCGTGGGAAACGCATGTCCATGCTCCTTCTCTCTTGTCTCTTCTTAAAACATATGGGCGGATTCTGTAAGCCGCCCCAACCTGATGCCTTCCTCGAACCCGGCTCCTCCAGTTCCCTCTGAACACCCGAGCTCCAGCACCCAGTGTCGCCCTTGTCTGCCGTTTCTGCATCTGAGAGGACCTCTCTCGGCTCCGTCTCCGCAGGCTGAGTCCTGCCTGGCTCCCAGCAGCTCCCCGGAGGCTTTTCCGGCCACCCCGGCCCCGGCTGTCCCTCACACTCCAACTCTCCGGCATGTCTCACCCACAGCCTGGCCCCATTGTTTCAGCCTTGTGCGGACCACATCTGCAGGTGTGGGTGTGCGTGGTGCGTGTGCATGTGTGGTGCGTGTGCAGGTGTGGTGCATGTGCATGTGTGGTGCATGTGCATGTGTGGTGCGTGTGCGCCCAGGTAGGCTGTAGGCTCCGTGAGAACAGCACGTGCACCTGTGAGGAAGTGGGTGCTTAGAGGGGTGGAGTTGAACTGGATTCCTCTCTCCCGTCAGGACCACGGAGCCTCTGGGGCGACAGACAGTGTGGCCCAACCAGTCAGGACCGTGACGCCGTGGCTGCGCACAGGCCCTGCCCTCCGCCATCTCCCCTCCGTGTGACTTTTGAGCGTGTTGCTGAGCCTTTCTGAGCTCAGAACACGGACTCTGGAGAGCTGAGAGCATGTCTGTAAGAGTGGCACTTGGCGGGGACTCAACAAACAGGGTCCTGGTGTCACAGAGTTCTTTTGACACGCACAGCGGCTATGGCCTCGGGCTGTGGGGTGGGAGAGGGCTGGAAGCCTGGCCTCTCCCCGCGTTCGCCAGGTGACTTGTGTAACCTCTCTAAGCCTCAGCGTCCCCATCTGTAAAGTGGGAATGACGCTGGTCCCGTCTCCCAGGGTTGTTGCAAAGACTTCAGGGGGGTGATGACTACGAAGGGCCAGGCACACAGGGGCTCCACGAAGGGCAGCTGTTCGCTGGTGCAGGGGTGTCCGCTGGCCACAGGGGTCCTCAGCCAGAGCTCCCGGGAAGCCCAGCATCCCGGCCCCCACCCCCACCCCTGCGACGCGGGAGAAGCCAGGGCCCCGGGAACCTGCCAGGCGGCCTGGGAGGATCCGCCTCGAGAAAGCAAGCCGCTGCCTGAGAGAGACGGGCCCTCCGACGCCAGACAGACACTCTCCTTCAGAAGGGGAGAGCCGGAAGGAAAGCCCCGCTTACACCTCGGCACTTAAGGGGTGGTTGGGAGGCAGCAGGAAGCCCAGCATGCCCTGAGGGCCCCCCACCCCTAGGAAGCATGCCAGCAGGCTCCCTCTAACCACCTGGTGACAGACTGGGGCTGGTCTTACTTGCAAAAGTAAGCAAATCGCAGCCACCCTAACCCATCACGCACGACAGTCCATGGGCCCTGGGACATGCGGCTGGTAGGAAGCTGGGAGGCAGGAGCGCGCCCCGCCCCGCGAGGCGGCCTTGGCGATGGCCTGGTCACACGGCGGTGTCCTGCCATCGGGCGGGTCCTGTGGGCCCCGTCAGGGCAGGGAGGGAGGCGCTGGCCCCGGGACCGCTGTCGATGTCTCTGGTCTCCCCTACGAAACCTGGCTGCCCTCTGCCCCCCGCGCCAGCCCCTCACTCACTCACTCCGAGTCTTTGTGCCCGTCTTCGGCTCCAGCCGTCTGGTCTGAGACCCGCCGGGGAGCATGGGTCCCGGGCAGACAGCAGTCACCTCATCTGGACTACTTGGCTGTCTGTTCTTATGCCAGTTTCTATGAGATTGTGAGTCCTTTTGCAGGCAAAGCCTACATCCAGGATGGCTTCCCCCGTAGCCTTGGTGCCTAGTTCTGTGCCTGGGACACGGTAGGTGCTCAAAAGGGCCTGCTGACTCCCGCCATGCTCCCAGAATCTTAGCCGCGTCGGTTCCCGTGGAAAACACCTCGCCCAAACCAGACGCCGTGCCCGCGCCCAGGCCAGCGCCGCCCCGGTGCCCCTCCCTCTCCTGTCCACCATGGAGCCAACCGGCCCCACAGCCCGGCCCAGGCTCCTCTCTGTGACGCTCGCCTCGCATCCCCTCTCCTCCACCTGTAATCACTGTGATTATTGGTTTTACTGTGCAGAGCCGGTACTGCCTTGACCAGCCCACAGACTCTATGGCAGTGGTTCTCAACCTTGGCTGCACATTAGAATCACCTGGGCATCTTTTTAAAATCCTGATTTCTGGGCCTCATCCTCCGGAAATTCTGTGTCTTTGTGATGGGGTGGGGCCACAGCATTAGTAACAAAGAAACCGAATTTCCGGAGGATGAGGCCCAGAAATCAGGATTTTAAAAAGATGCCCAGGTGATTCTAATGTGCAGCCGAGGTTGAGAACCACTGGTCTATGGGAACCAATTCTTAAGCCTCTTGTGTTCCCACCAGGACCTTGCACGCTGTGGTGCTCAGTACATACTCGCTCACTGACCGCGGGGCTCACCACGCTGCCGACATAAATAAATAAACGGCCAGCTCCCTGTCCTTCGTGATCTCTCGGGAGACAGGGGACTGGGACGCAACCCCACATCCTGGGGACACGAGGGTGGCAGCTCCATGTGGCAGCAGGGCCCCAAACACTGTGTTCAGTGAAATGGCCAGCGAGCTGCCAGGGCCCTCCCTCGTTCCCTGCACTGCAGCGTCTCGGCCACCAGCTCCCCTCCCTGCGTGGGTTGGGGAGCCCCGTCTCTGCGTGGCTCTCTCTCCGCTGCGCCGACGCAGCTCGGACGCTGTGCTGGTGGCTGCGCGTGGCCGGCCCTGGCAGCGAGCGGGCAGCCTTTCACGGACGCCCTCCCCTGGAATGAAAGCTTTGGAGCCCCCCCTCTCCCTCTTCTGGGCAAACACAAACGACTGTGACCTACACACAGGCTTGCGTCCTGCCACCCGGGTCCCCTGGTCTCCCCGATGTGCATTGTTTGTCACAGAAACGCTCAGCGACGCCCTGCGGGCTCATCCCGTGCTCCCTGCGATGGTCGCGGGGGCGTCCTCCCCACCGTGCGCTGCTCGCGCGGACCTTTCTGCTCATTGACCCACGTCAGTCAGTTTCTTGACCGAAGCGCCTTGAGATGATTGTGTCTTTACACTACGGGGGGAAATACGGCCGTTTTCTTGATAAAAGGCATCATTTGCGTCCTGCAAAGCTGTACTTAGTGCCGCGGTGACGTCAGGCGTCGGTGGGGCCCTGGCCACCGGAGTGTAATTCCTGGTGTTAAGTCTGGGAGGAGTTCATGCTGCGGAAAAACAAGCCAAACCAAGCCCTTGGGGTGGGGGCCGGGGAACGAGGCTGCGGACCAGCCAGGTGGCTCCACGAACCAGCCCTGTGCTCGGTAGCCTCTCCGGTGCGTTACTGAGCCGCACTCTATGGATTGCACGCTTTTAATTTTTTTAAACTACAACGTGGGTGAGGCTGGAGAAAAGCCCTACACGAAAGCCAGCAAACTTATGGAAGCCATAACCAAGGGGGAGGAAATGGATTCAAAAAGGGAGGAGGGTTTAAAGCAGCCATTAAGTGGGGGAGGGGGCGCAGAAGCAAACAGTGGATAGAGAAGCGATGAAAACTAAACGTCTCATTTCTACAATCTGTGCCTTAGGTGTTCGAGAGCCCCGGGCCCTGGGTGAAGGAATAATGAATTCTCCGTGCGCGTATGTTTTCTGGTTCCCGCTTTCTCAGCTTCGGCACCACCGACATTTGGGTCAGGTGATTCCCTGTCTGAGGGGCGTCTGGGCGTTGTAGGATACTGAGCGGCACCCCCGGCTTTACCCACTAGACGCCAGTGGCACCCCCCCACCCCCCGTTGTGATAAAATCTTCAGATGTGGGCAGGTGTTCCCTGGGGAGCAAAGCTGCCCCTCAGCTGAGGACCACTGGTCTAATTCTAGAAGAATCTATCATAGCTCTCTAAGAACTCTATCGTAATCTCTTCCATGAGCCAGAGTCCGTTTCAATCAGTCTCCATTACCTGGAGAAGTAGGCACCAACGCTTCACAAAGGAGGAAACTGAGGCAGAGATTAGGCCACTCGCCCAAGAACCCTCAGGAGAGCTGGCGAGTGGGGTGTTCACCTGTCGCCAGGGCGCACCTGTCTCCTCGTGGCCACGCAGGCGCAGGACACGTGCGACGGGGTGGGTGACCGTACTCTTGGTTGAGAACACAAAGGGGGAAGAGGAAGCACTTGGCTGCGTGACTGTCATTACAATTTTGTCTTCGAAGTTCAGATCTGTACATTGACTCACAGTCAACGGATGAGAATAGGAAAGCTGTCTTGAGGAATGCAAGTGGAAAGGAATCGTGGGGTCCTGGCCACGCAAAATAACAAACCTGCCCGCTGACCAAGTGCCCTCCGGGCCTGGCACCTGCGCCGTCTCCTTCAATCCTCACAACGCTCCCTGGCCGGGGGCCAGCTACTGCCAGCCCATTTTACAGAGAGGAAACTGAGGCTCACAATCAGTAACCTCACAGGTGGCACAGCCAGCAAGTGGCTGAGGCAGCACTGGCCCTCGGGCCTGCGCACTCCACACCTGCCGCCCGCACCGGCCTTTCTCTCTGGTGGTGGTGGGGAGGGGGGGGGCTGCAATGTGATGTTAGATCCGCCTGGGCAGCCAACGTCTCGCTCTGTGTTAGTGGCTGTGGGACGTCAACAGCCGCGGCCTGGACTCATTTGCACGGTCCTCACAATCAGGCAGGAGCGAGAGGGGAGAGATGGGGCGACTCACTGAGAAGCCTTTGCAATGGCCCAGGCTGCCCAGCCCCGGTCGCTCCCGGAGGATGTGGCTGCGACTGGAAGGGGGAGGCTTTGATGCCAAAAGAAAGCCAGGACCGAGAGGGAGAATTGCAAGGATAGATGAACCCTCGCTTTCCCTAAAAAACAAGACCTACCTGCTGGCCGGCCAGCCAGGCGGGGCCATCAGGATGGACAGCCCACCTTTAACCCCCTTCCTCCCGTTCATTTTCTCCCATTACATTGTCACTGAGTGTAAAAGAGCCGGGCAACCGACCCTATCTTCTCTTCAAGGGATGAAGCTCAGTGTGACGGTCCCAGCGGCGCGCGGAGTCTCGTGAGCTAACTAGAGTTGGGGTGAAGCCTCTGGACACTCGGGATCTGCAGAAGGTGCACCCCAGGGGCTCAGTGTTTCCAGTCCACCGTGACCTGCACCCTGCAACGTCCCAGCCAGGCCTGTGTCTTCACAAAGCCTCCGAGACCTGCTCAGGGCGTCCTCCCTCCAATCTCAACCCTTCTGGCTCAGGCAGCTCGTTTGAAACCTGCAGGGGGTGCCCATGACATTGCTTTTAGAGTGTGTGTGTGTGTGTGTGTGTGTGCACGCGTGTGTGCGTGTGCGCACGTGCATGCACGCCCAGTGCACACAGGAATAAGAGCTAACATGCTGCGAGCTTTCTTTAAGGCATGTATACATGCACTATATATGTGCATGCAATATACAGGCACATGCTCCATCTCCCCAGCTAAACAGTGAACTCCTTGTGTGCAGGGGTGCTGAACTTGGTTCTATGCCCCCAAGGAAGCCTGGGAAGGTGCTGGGCGCTTAGTAAACACTCAATAAATATTTCTTAGCTGCCAACAGTCCCCAAGAAATGAGTAGAAGTCATTTTGGAAGGCGCGCTGAGTGAAACGATGTGGGAATCAGATTCACTGGTCAACAGCTGACCGCCTGCTGTACTGTGTGCCCAGCCTGGGTTGCCACGAATTCATTAGTGTGTCGTGGGTAGAAAAGCATGTGACTGGGAGTCGGGGGCCAGAATCTCATCCCACCTTCTGACCGGTCAGCGTGGCGCCCGGGACGAGTCTCCTCCCCTTCCCGGGCCTTCCTCTCCTCAGAAAAAGGAATCGACTAGCTGTCTGCCAGCCCTCCGACATGGCTAGATGACTCTATTTCACAAGGGCACGCACTTCCTATTTGTGACACAAACCCCCACAGAAAACAAAATCATCAATAAGTTATGGGGAAAACCGGGTGCCGTGATCATTTGCACTGTCTAAGGGGGCTCGATGCAACCAATTCCCCCTGTACACGGCTGGCTCTCTGGGGCGACAGAAGATTCCAGGCTGTCAGGGAGCAAACCAAGCCGTCTCTCCCGGAACTGGATTGACAGGCACCGCTGAGCTGCGGGGCGCGTGTGCGCTGACAGGCCCTGCGCGATAGAAGGCAACTGTGGCGGCGGGTGTTGAGGTGCAGAACTCTGGGGAGGGGAGAGGCAAGCCTGGAGAGTCGCCTGTGCAGGAGAACTGGCTAACAGCACAGCACATTAGACAACAGAGCAGAAGCTCTTTCTGATGGGAAATATTTCCCTGTTTTGGGGACCACATGAAACACCCGCTTGGATAAGCCAGTTCTGCTAATAACCTGGCTGGCTTGGTTTTAAACGAGGCAGAGCCTTGTCGAGCACTTGGAGATGCAATGCGGGCGTGGGCGTCTGAGTTTCTCCCTTTTCGCCTGGTTACTGGGCATCTTGCAGGCCTGATCTTTTTCTTTCTTCTTTTAACCCTCACCTGAGAATATTTTCCCATTGATTTTTAGAGAGAGTGGAAAAGAGACAGAAAGACAGAGAGAAATATTGATGTGAGAGAGACACATTGATTGGCTGCCTCCTGCATGCGCCCTGACCAGGGCCCAGGCCAGGGAGGGGGGCTGCAACTGAGGTACGTGCCCTTGACCCGAATCAAACCCGCAGGTCCACGCTCTATCCACTGGGCCAAACCGGCCAGGGCCTGCAGGCCTGTTCTTGACAGACTGATGCGCGTCGTCCTGGTAAACCCCGAGCCTGTGAAACAGCAGCGCTGGTTTGATCAGGTGGTGTGCGTGTGAAATGAAAGCAAGCCTGGCTCTGTTCACCGGAGAACGCAGCCCGGGCAACAGCCCCGGAGGGTGGCGTGAGTGCCGAACCTCAGGGGCTGCATCCTTCCATAGAGACGCGGCCTTCAGGTTCAGACTTAGGACCAAAATGCGCTCACACCCTGCATGCCACCATGAGGGGCCCCCAGCCGGGCCCCCAAAGAAACATGAGCAGCCGATTTTTTTTTTTTAAGATTTCTAAAAGGCTCCGCAATCTTGAGTACTTTCAATCTTCTTCTTTTCTGGAAAGTCAAAACCCCAGAGTTTGTTTGTAATTTAAATTTGTATATAGGAAGCTGTTTTGAGTGGTGGGCATGCTGAGCCGGGAGCCGGACGCAGCTTCTACCGCAGGCTCCGTCCGCACTGCCAGTACCAGGCAGAGTCGCCGCAGTGGCCGTGGTGCCACTTGCAAGAGGGGCTGCCAAAGGTGGCGGCCAGGGCTCCTTCTCCCCGTCAGGCCTCCCGGCTGACGTGTGCCTGGCTTGTGTGGAGAGTCCCGAGGCACGGTTAGCACTGGAGTGTGGACATCATCAGAACTACGACAGGAAGTACCCACAGCCCATCAGGAACCGGGGGAGGAAGGAGAAGGGGAGGCCCGCTGGCTCCGGCCGCCCTGGCTGGGGAGGAGCCAGAGCAGTGAGAGGGCACACAGCCTGTTCCCCCCACACACACACTCACCCGGACCCCTGTCACAGGGACACAGCCACCGCCCGCCAGGGCAGTCCTGCGCTGCATCTCACGCCCTGAAGGCAAGCCTCTGGCCGTCAGTCAGACATCTGCAATCCCCAACCTAAACGCAGGTGCACAGAGCGAGGTGGGATCTGTCCTGGAAGCCAGGCAGCTAGTGCCACCCAGAGGCCAAACGCTGTCCTCAAAGTGGACTGAGGCCAGCACCAGGAGAAAAGGAAGGATATTTGATTGACATACGTATGCAGGGTGTGCAGAAGTAGGTTTACAGTTGTGAGTACACGAAACAGAGTTTATCCTTGTGTTATTAATTAGTGTGTTATTTTCTATAGGAGCAGCTATAAACCTAGTTTTGCCCACCCCTGTATTATATTATGTATGTAATCTGTATATATACACATGTCTGTGTAGATGTGTACATAATGTATGTATATGTCTAATGTATGTATGTATATACTAGAGGCTCGGTGCACGAATTCGTGCACAGGTGGGGTCCCTCGGCCTGGCTGGCAATTGGGGCCAATTGGGGCCATCTTGCCCAGTCCCGATCAGGGCTGATTGGGCCCGGCTGGCAGGGGGCGCAAGGAGGGTAGAGAAACTACAGGAGGTTGGCTGTGGGAGTGCACTGACCACCAGAGGGCAGCTCCTGCGTTGAGCGTCTGCCCTCTGGTGGTTAGTGCGTGTCATAGCGACCTGTTGACCGGTCGTTTGGTCGACTGGTCTTAATGGTCGCTTAGGCTTTTATATATATAGATGTGTGTGTATGGCATCACACATGACTGACTCACCATGGAGAACAGTAACTCCAAAACGCCGGTTCATATGCAGGTAAGAAAACCCCAGAGTGACTGCCCGGGCAATAGTGATGACCTAACACTGAAGTGGCTGATCAGAGTGGGGGGACTTGGTTCTCCCCTCGATCCCAGAATGATGAACCCCATCTGTCTGGCCCATCTGCCTGCTCAGAGTGGCTCTGTCACCTAGAAATAAGTGAAGGGTCTTGTTCTACTTCGGTGTGTGAGGGAAGGTGCCCAGCGTGACAAGCTGCTTCCCGGGGTGGGGAGCCAGGCACACGGCGAGGGGAGGCAAGAGGAGAGTCCACTGTTCAGACTAACCAAGTCACTCAGCGAGTTCCGGCGCGATACTTAGAAACCCCAGGCTCCCTGGACCCCCAAACAAGACCACCAACAAAAGCCTCTAGTCTAGGCTCCAAGCAGGCCTGGAGCTCAGATAACCAATCCTTACTGAAACCATGGTTGCCACGGCGCCTTTCACCGCCCAGATCTGGGAAATGCGCATTTTTAAAGGCACACTGCCCTCCAGCGGCGCCAGATAAATCTGCTACTGACCGCTTCCCACAGCCAAACCTCAATTGGACTTTGCCTGGGGCCCTGGGAAAGCGTGGGGTGTTGGTTGATCACCAGCCCCGAAAGGAGATTAAACGAGGGGAGGTGCAGAGCAAGGGGCGGCGATCTAGTTAGAAACCTCGGGTCCCTCCCTCCTGGCGGTCGGGCCTCCCAGGGCCCAGATTCGCGCTGTTTCTTAGTGTCGCACCTCTGATCAGAGTTCGATGGAGTGAAGTTACCGTGAGAAGCGGTGCTCCCAGGGGAGGCATGAGCGCTCACGGCGCCGCAGCAGCCGGTGTGCAGGGGCAGGAGGGGTGGCGGGTGGTGGGTAAGGTCATTGTCTGGGTGCCTGAGACCTGTCGCCCGTGGGCCCCGCGCAGGCTCCCTGTAAATAGCAGCAGCCAGCATTGCGGGCTCACCGCGTGGAGGGGGCTGTGCCAGGGGTCCCGCGGGGTCACCCTGTTCAGTCTTCCCAATCGCTCCCCTTAATGAGCGCCCTTATCACCCCACTTTGAGGATGAGGAAGCTGAGGCCAGAGACGATGCCACCTGTGACCGCATGGGAGTCGGGTCTGCCTGGACCAGAGCGGGAGCTCCCAGCGCTGCGCTGGGACCCGGGCCGTGGGGCCAGGGCTGGACGCGGGCACCCCCGGACGAATGGGCGCTCAGCGAGGGGCGAGCTCGAAAGGGCTCTCACCTTGACGATGAGCGGGTTCTGAAACATGGAATCCCGCACGACCCCCAGCCTCTCGTTCTCCATGCCCGGCCGGATGTCGGCCACGGTCAGGGGCCGCCGCGGGGGCGGGCAGATCTGGCTGACAGAGCGGCGCACCGGCTTCTTCGTCCATCGCAGGGGGTCCTGGCGGGAGGTCTTGGCCTCTGGCATCCTGGGGGTCGCGGGGAGTCAACCCGGGGCTGGACCCGGTGCGCTTCCCAGCTTGGGGCCCGAGCGGAGCTCCGGGGAGCCCACCACTTGGACCCTACCACTTGGACCGCGGGGTGGGCCCCAGACTCCGGGCTCCCTCCGGAGCGGGGCGCACCTCCCTCGGAAGCCCCCTCGTCTCAAGGAGACCTAACGGCTCTTATGGGTCCCTCTGGTTCCTCGGAGCACCATCTGGGAGCCGTGCTGCGGATCCGGGGAGGAGAGAAAGTCAAGACCACCCCTTAGGGAAGAATGGAATGGCCTGTCTCCATGACGACGGGACGCCAACGGTTCTATGTGGACCTTGTTTGTTTCAAGAAACTATTGGCGGCCATCAAAGGGACGTTTTCAGATTTTTTTCTTAAATAGACGTGAGAAAACCCCAAGAATAATGACCACTGGTGTTAAAAAGTGACAGGCTCTAGAGGGCCATTTCATTTCCCAAGTCAGTCTCTCACCACACACACGGGATAGAGCCCACATGTTTCACTCAGTGTTTCAGGGTGAGCTAGGCATCCTCACTCCAGGCCAGCTGTTCCTGCTAATCCACTGGCTGCCCTCAAACTAGTCGACCTCTAGGATCCTCAGTGTTTATCTTCTGTGAAGTAGGTAGGGAGGAAAGTCTAGAGTTAAATGAGACCAGTGGTACCCAACGTTGTGCAACAGAACAACAGAACGAAGGGAAGTTGAAAAGAGACTGGCTGAGCCAGAGTATCTGGAAATGGGATCTGGGAATCTGCATATTAAAATACCTCCTCCCTTCCTTCGGATCCCCCCCCCCCCCCCCGCCTCCGGAAAAAGTTCAAAGCTGCAGAAAAGTTGGAAGAAGAGTACAATGAAAACCCCTGCAGATTCCACCTGCATTCAGCAGCCCTTAGTATTTACCACATTTACTGTCTCACTGTGTGTCACACACACACACACACACACACACACACACTGCTGAATTATTTTGAAAATATCTGCAGACAGTGTTATATTTGACCCAAAACACTTCAGCATGTATCTGCCAAGAACAAAGAGGTTCTCATACGTAACTCTAATGTCATTATCAGGACTTTATTGTGATACTGTAATGGTGCCTCGTATGCAGCCCACATGCAAAGTGGGATCTGCACTTTCTCCTAGCCGCCCGGGTGACTGGTGCAGTGTTTTGGGGACACTAACCTGGAGGCTCTCTAGTTTGTCTTCTAGTTCCAACCTTCAGTGGGTTTATCCCCCCCATTATCACCGTTAACTGCTCAAATATCCATGAGGCGCAGGGTAAGCAGTTCACCACGGACCTGCACTTCACGGCTTACGTGCCAACAGCGGACACCACCAGCATTATTTCCAGAGCAGACAGACAGGCTTCCACTGCTCATCCAGGGCCGGGAGCAGCCCTGGGGTGGCGACATGTGGGTGGGTCTGATGTGTGCTGGGGTTTCTCCAGACTGCTTCACTTCCCGACTTGCACAGAAATGCAGGCTGTGCATTTCCCCATCAAAGCCGCTTGGCAGCTCACTCTGAGGTCAGGTGGTGCCATGAGAGGCAGGAGAGGAGCCACGTACGTCCTCTTGGACAAGTTACACTAAAGCCCTAGTTTCTCACCCGCAGGGTGAGGCCAGTGATACCTAACGAAGATAGCACAGGATCGAACGAGAAAACAGGTGCCCACGTGGGTCTGTTCACTATGCAATAAGGCTGACACTTTGGTGGTGCACATGTACTGGTGAACTTGCTAGTCTGGGTAAAGCGTTACTTTTCATCCCAGCTAAGTTTCTTGGGGATTCAGTTGAAATGGGAGGACTGGAATAGGTCTGGAAGGCTCTTTCTGCCTCATCTAAGCTTGCCGTGCAGCCGACCCTGCCCCAGCCCGCCCCTGCCTACAGCCGACCTCATACCGCTCTCCCCTCCATTCACTGTGGCCCAGCTGCCGGGCCTTGACTCAGCTCCTCCCGCAACCAGGTTCAGGGCCTCTGTGTTTGCCTCCAGCCTGGGGCGATCTCCCATCCAGAGCTGTGCTCGCCTTTTTCATTCAGAGCCTTCCCTCCCATCTCAGTAGCACGCCCTGTCCCCGCTCCGTCGCGTCACTGCTTCATGTTCCTTCCAGGGCACCGTGAAGCTGTCTTGGTTGATGTGTTTATCTGTCTCCCTCAGGTGAGGACCCTCACCATCTTCACGCAGAAATCATTACTAAATGGGATGCAGGCGTGAGCTAGCCAGCCCGTGGAGAATGCGGTCCCACTTTCTCAGTTTCAGGATCCCGCTCTAGCCTACCCCCCCCCCTACCCCCAACAAAACGGGCAGAAACCACGCCTCCGTCCCAGTGCCAGTCCAGCTGCCAGCAAGTCAGCGTGGCAGCGGGGTGCCTAGCGGACCGGAAGTGACGCGGTCCACTTCCGCTTCCACAGCAGCAGCACTTCCGGGTCGGAAGAAACGCGGCGGCGCTCTCGGACTGCAGGTAGGAAGCGGATTTTGTTCCGGGTTTTTTAGGCGTGCGTGTAGACACCGAGCGGCGGTGGTCGTTGGTCGGGGAGGCGCCCGCGGCCGGGCCCCCGGGGTGCGCGTGGCGCCCGTTTCTCCGCGGCCGCTGCGGGCCCCTTTGCGCCGGAACCCTGGGGTCTGTGCGCAGAGGGGGCCGCGTGCCCTCGGGGCAGCTCCCCTTCCTGCCCGGCGCGCCCCGCCCAGAGCCCTGCACGGCGGCGGGGGGTCGGGCCGGGAGCTCGCGGAAGTGGAGATGAACGCGAGTCCGTTCGTTCCGGAGGCATCGAGCGCTGGCGCCAAGGCAGGGGCCCCAGCTGAGCCGAGGGCGCTGGGGAAGCCGCTGGGTTGTTGGGAAGCACTGCGGGACCGGGAGCGGGACCGGGTCCGGGTGAAGCGCTAAGAGGCCCTCCTGAGTGACAGGCAGACTTTAGACCCGTCTTAGCTCAGCAGGGAAGGTGGCGGAAGCGCACTCCTGGGAGAAGGCGCCGCCTTTGCAAAGCGCAGGTGCGTTCGCACTGAAAGGAGGGAGAGAGCTGGAGAGGTGGGCGGGCCCGCCTAGATCCCGGAGGACGTGGCAGGTCTGGAAAGTTTGGGGACTTGATCTTAAGAATAACGGGAAACCCTAACGTGGTTCTAGCTGGAAGGGACTGTTATTTAAAAGGTTGTGTTGAACTCAAGCAACCAGAAGGAGAAACTTGGGTATTTACACGAAAGAAAGAAACGGGTGGAAAGTGGAAGAATGTTCAGTGGCATCACCTGCTCTGTGTGCACTGTTAGGAAGAGGCCTGGAAGATGGGCCAGGAAGGCGCCTGTGGAGTGTAGGGCTCAGGGTCCTGGCCCTCTTACCCGAGCAAGCTCGGGAGTAGGAGGGTGGAAGCCACAAAGATGTGCGCTGAGAAGTGGATGGAAGGTGAGGAAACGGAGAGAGCAGTTTCTCTCAAGAGATGCTGCTGTGAGGGGAGGAAAGAGATGGACTTCAGGGTGAGAGGATGGGTGCATCCTTTTACCTCTCCTTCCAACTCCAAGCCTCCTATATAATAAAAGGCTAATACGCAAATCGACCAAACAGCAGAGCTACCGGTCGCTATGACGCACACTGACCACCAGAGGGCAGACACTCAATACAGGAGCTGCCCCCTTGTGCTCAGTGCGCTCCCACGGGGGAGCGCCGCTGGCAAGTGCAGTGGAGGTAGCGGGAACCTCTCCTGCCTCTGCAGCAGCGCTAAGGATGTCCGACTGCCAACTAGGGCTGCTCCCCGGGGAGTGGGCCCAAGCCTGCAGTCGGACATCCCCTGAGGGCTCTAGGACTGCAAGAGGACACAGGCCAGGTTGAGGCACCCCCGCCCTCAAGTGCACAAATTTCGTGCACCGAGCCTCTAGTTAAGAAATAAAAGATTACAGCCATAAGAGAAACTGGCTCTGTACTTGTCCCAGATCCCTGAATTTGCCAATTGCAACCCCCATACCTGTGTTTACAGTTTTATTGCATATGTATGCATTGAGAAAAGATACATAAAACCGTTTGTGGATTTTAGACTCAATATATGTGATATCATAATGTGTATCCTTTTGACCAGGGAAAGCTTAACTGAAGCAGTGATATTCTAGGCGAGCTCTGGGGATGGAAGGAGGCAGGGGCCGGGGAGGCTGCGGAGAATGTTCCAGACACAGGGAACCGGGTGCTATCAGACTTTGAGCCAAGGGGAGATGGTGGCGGGTTTGTGGGACCAGGAAAGGGCATGTGTGGCTGGAGCACAGAGTTGGAAGGAGAGGTAAAAGGTGACGCTGTGGGGAGCGGGGCCTGGCCGTGCGGCAGTGGAAGCAGGCAGAAGGGGGTACCGGGAGCCTCCTGAGCGTGTAGAATAGCATGCAATGGATAGTCATGATTCCAGCTTGTCACTTGCCGTACAATTTCATTTTCTGTGATGGCTTTTTCTCTCCCGAGGCTAATGTTTAAGATGCTTTGCAAATAAGCCACTGTTGTCAAGTTTCCCTCTAGGAGTAAAATGGAAGGCGAATTGAGCGGATTGGACATCCACACTCCGGTTTTTGACAAGAAAAAGAAAAAGTACTCTGTAGATAAGGAAAGACATCGGACGCATGCCCACGGAAGTTTCAGAGACGCCCCCCTGGCAAGCGAACACTCGCACAAAACGAAGAAGGAAACAAAGAGGAATGACCACCAGCGTCTCGCCGCTTCTCCTCTGGAAACATCGGAACTCTGCGAGGAGGCTGCACAGGCCCCCTCTCCAGCCAAAAGGAGGAGAAAGAAGAGTGCTTTGGGGATACAGGACGGAACAGGCGTGTACGTCACGGTGGATAAAGAAAACATCGAGAACATGCCCAAGAATTTCAGACGGGATGTTGACATCGTTTATATTGACATGAGCAGGGAACCGGAGTCGCCCAGAGAGCCCGAAGCAGGCGAGTCGCCTGCAGTTACTAAGCGACGGGAAGAGCCGCGCAGGAAAGTTAGGGAGAAAAAGAAAAAGAAGCGCCGGCGGGAAGCCGCGTCCTGCGATGCTGCGCCGGCGGGGCCAGGCCCGGGCGCCAGCGTCCTGCCCCAGCCGGGGTCCCCGCTTTCTGCGGGCCTGGGAGGCCCCGTCACACAGCTGCCAGGCGCCGCCCGTGAAAAGAAGCCTGAGAAAAGAAAGAGGAAGATTTCACACCACCAGGGATGTGAGAGTCCCGAGGCCGTGAACTCCGAGGGGGCGCAGGTGGTCCATGGCCCGGGGACTGCAGAAGGCAGGAGGGAGCCCTGCAGGTTGAAGAAAAGGGCCAAGAAAAGGAGGCGGAGGGCTCCTGTTGAAAGGGCTCTCTCGGGGCCCCCCACCAGCTTGGAGGACCCGCTGCTTGACTCCCTGGGCGGTAATGCCTCCTCCATTGAGGAAAGTGCGACCCCCCGGCCCCGAGAGGAGGAAGACCAGGCGTGTTCGCAGGAGGCGCCGAGGTAACGCGGCCGCTGTGCCTTCCGGGGGTGCCCATCCTCTGCCTGGGTCCGGGGCCTCTGTCAGCACGTCCACATGAATGCCAGGGCTCCTAGAGGCAGGGCACGTGCCGCTCAGCCGTGTGACTCACAGGTAGCTTCCTTCCTTCACATGTAACGAACCGTCAGTTAGATTAGATTTGCGCTGGGAACCATTCCAGCCTGAAATTCTGTAACTAACTCTAACGCATTGACAGCCCCAAATCACCTTTGTTTGCACGTAGGTAGAGGAAAGGAAGAGATGACCCATAATGTTACCGGGCAAGGAAAAACTTGAATTAGGGTCTAAGAAAAGAAATGTTAATACTGGTTATATAATTATCATTTGCGGGTAGTGTCAAATGAATAAAAGCAGGGATTTTTCTTTTTTCAACCACTTTGTTGCTCAGTTTCTGGGACTTGGGACAGATTCCCCCAGCCCCCAGTTTTTACTCAGTGGCTTTCTTACATTTGTTAGGTTGTCCTGGCTTCACACAGCTCCACCACAGTGACATGGGAGAGCCCACCTCGGTGGTGCTGATAATGCGGCAGCAATGCTCCAGGACTATGGTTCTTTTTCTTTTTTAAATATGTTTTTATTGCTTTTAGAGAGAGAGAGAGAGGAAGGGAGAGGGACAGAGAGTTAGAAACATTGATGAGAAACATCATTCAGCTGCCTCCTGCACGCCCCCTACTGGGGACTGAGCCCGCCACCCGGGCCTGTGCCCTGACTGGGAATCAGACCAGTTACCTCTTGGTTCAGGGGTGGACGCTCAATCACTGAGCCACACCAGCTGGACTAGGACTGTGGTTCTTAACTCATATTGGGCCCTGTGCCCTTTGAAAACTGTTGACCCTTAGACAAATGCACTCCATTTTCTCCCAGTTTCCTGTCCGAGTAGTTAGTTGATACAGTTGAACATATGAAAAGGAGATTGGAACATCTGGCAGAGAGTTTGGGGATGAATTAGTTAGTGATCGATACATAGAAAACCAAGCAAAGGGGAAATGTGACCACATTACTGACCACAGCAAAAATAACTGTAACCGTGGAGACCCTGGGTCATTGAACTAATAACCATTATTATAAAACTTAACATTGCAAGGGTTGGGGAGAGGCATCTCGGGTGTCCATGGGGGTAGAGCAGGGCCTAGCCTGTTAGGAAGTAAATAAAACAACAGTAATTGGGAAACAGGACTCTAAGAAGTAATCTCTGGTGGAAACGGCTTAGGGTGCCACGTCTGCCTCGGAGGCCCCTCAGGGGTGAATCCAAGTGAGCAGTTACCCCGAGAGTCCGGACACCCCCCACCGAGCCGCCTCTGGTCCAAGTGAGTCATTTCAGGAAAAGAATTTAAAAGCTAGAGCCCAGCCGGTGTGGCTCAGCAGTTGAGCATCAACCCAGGAATCAAGAGGTTGCTGGTTGGATTCCCAGTCAGGGCACATGCCCGCGTTGCAGGCTCGATGCCCAGTGGGGGGCGTGCAGGAGGCAGCAGATGGATGATGTTCCCCTCTCATCGGTGTTTCTGTCTCTCTACACCTCTCCCTTCTCTCTGTAAAAATCAAAAGCATTTAAAAAAGAAAAGTAAAAGCTAAGTGATGTCTCAATGCTAATCAATCCAATTTCCCTCTTAGGTTAGAACCTCCCGACGAAGAAAGCAATTTGGATTCGGCCCGAGGTGCCGAAGCGCGGTCTCTGTCCGAAGACTTGGGAGACGCGGACGATGCAGACGTGGACCTGGCCTCCGCCGTGAGGCAGCTCCGGGAGTTCATCCCCGGCATCGGGGCGAGGGCCGCCACCACGATTAAGCGCATGTACCGGGATGACTTGGGCCGGTTCCAGGAGTTCAAGGCGCAGGGTGAGCTGTGGCACCCCAGTGCTGCCGAACGTCCAGAGCCCCCCTAGCGGCTTCTGTGAGCAGCTCAGGTTTACAGGGTCACCATGACCTCCTCCAGCCACGGCAGCTGTATCTCCATCCAGAATTGCTTTTTTAAATTGAATTTGCCAGGGTCACCTTGGTAAATAAAACTATATAGGTTTCAAGTGTGCTTGGTAGTACATCATCCACCCAGAATTGTTGTCTGAGCTGTGAAGTGAAACCAGCGAAGTGCACAGGTTTCCCCTTTGCCCAGCCGGCCAGGGAGGCAGGAGGACTGGGCTGTCACCCCCCGACCAGGTCAGTCCTGAAGGAAGGGGGGGAGGAGGAGGAGCCTAACTGGTTGCAGCCTGGGAAGGATACGGAAGTGAACGAACCCTAGCTCATCAGCTTCCAGGAGGTGTCGTTTCTTCCCCTGAGATACTAACTTGAGGGTGAGCTGGGGGGTGGGCTGGTGCCAGACAAGCCGCCTTGATCTCTGTGTTACCAGCGCCTCCAGGAAGCCACCTGGATTTAAGAATAAACTGCAGATGTAAGGCCAGTGCTAAAATGAGCAGTGTTTACCGAGTGCCTGCTGTGAGGCCAGTACCGCTGGCCAGTGAGGAAGAAGGGGGGGCTTATGGACACAATCGCATGGATAAATTAAGTGAGAAAAACATAATTTATAGAGCAGTGTCTATAGAATGATCCCATTTTATTTGCGTACCAGAGGCCCGATGCACGAAATTCGTGCAAGAGCAGGCCTTCCTTCCCCTGGCTGCCGGCACCAGCTTCCTGCTGGCACCCGGGACCCAGGCTTCCCTCACAGCCCCAGCTTCGTCCAGTAGGTCGTCTGGAAGGACGTCTGGTCTAATTGGCATATTACACTTTTATTATTATAGATTCTGTGCTGAAATTTTTGAGTATTTTATGAAATATTTTAAAAACAAGTCTAAGAGTAGAAACACACTGTATAACGCAGTTAACGCATAAGGAAGCTGAGGGCTGGAGTAATGAGGAGGAGGATGCCGGGGGCATGTGTCCCTCCCTGGTACGTGTGCACAGAGAACCACCGGCTCACGGCAGCCGTGGGGAGCAGGGGCAGGGGAGAGTGAAGGGGTGTTTTCTGAACGTCCATTTCTGTACTCTGAATGTTTAATGACTATCCGTGCACTTTTGAATATAAAAAAAGAATAGGCAGTTGACGAGTCAGGAAGGCCCCGGGAGTGGGATGACCAGGGAGACCTCGGGAGCAGAGTGTGGCTTGAGCTGAATCGGAAGGAAAGCGGGTCCGCAGCGGGACGCCCGAGGCCCAGCTCCAGCGCACCAGCCGGGCGGGGGCGGGGGCGGGTGGCGGGTCCCTGTTGAGGAGCACCTGCGAGGTTTGCTCTTGTTCATTATTGACAACATCTACTTTTTCTCCCACCTCAAATCCTAGGTGTCACCATTAAATTTGGCAAGTTTTCTGCGAAGGAAAATCAGCAGCTAGAGAAAAACGTGCAAGAATTTCTGTCCCTGACAGGAATCGAGAACGCGGACAAGCTGCTGTACACGGACAGGTACCCGGAGGAGAAAGCCGCCATCACCAACCTAAAGAGGAAGTACGCGTTTCGGTTGCACATCGGTGAGTTCAGGTGCTCGCCCTGCCCGCCCTCGGCCTCCCACCGCCTGCGGTGACCCCTGGGAGCACTCAGCAGCCAGCGGGACCCGTGTCTCGGTGGCAGCCTGTTTGGGGTCAGGAATGTGCTCGTGCCTCCTGGGCACACTGCTTCACAGATTCTAGGGAGAATGAACTGGTAACTTCTAGCTTTCCTACCGGGTGATAATTACCGTTTGGGCTTCTCTCCCTGTTCTTCGCGGCGTATGTTTTGCGTTTGCTGCACCAGCACCTCCTGTGGGCGGCAGGGTCTCCTGAGCATTTTAAGTGCAGCCGGGACCCCTCCTAGAGGTGACGCTTGGAGATCAAGGCCATGAAGCCATAAGCATTGGCCTGAAAACCTCTCTCAAATTTAAAGAAGCTAATTTCTGAGGTTTTTGCTGGGATGTGCCCAGGAACGCGGCCGCGCGAGCCCTGTGGAGGGCAGGTCCATCTGCACGGAGCGAGGCAGGCTTATTCGTTTGGAGAGTTCTTGTGGAGAACTGTTGGCATGTGTCCCCCACTAGCCTCCCTCTAATTCACATTATGTTAGCATTACTTTGCCTTGTGAGGGTCTTTCCCGAGAGTTGGGAAGACCAGAGCTGGAGCCACATACAAAGTGTCCAGTTTTCAGAGATCTCCAAGGCAACGGGGGATTGTGTACATCTGCTTCCCAAGACAGCTTCCCGCAGGCCCCGGCATCCCAGCCTTGCCCAGGCCTAGGATAGTTAGTGGTGAAAGGGCTACTCTGCCCTTTACCACTGTGACCGCCTCATGCCACACCGTGAGCCTGCTGACCATCTTCCTCTGACTTAGGGAAGGGCATTGCCCGGCCCTGGAAACTCGTGTACTACCGAGCGAAGAAGATGTTTGACGTCAATAACTACAAAGGCAGGTAAGACAGCGGCTGGACACAGAACGTCTCTGGTCTTTCTGACACTCACGCCAGGTCAGAAGTCAGGCCTGCAGATCTGTGTGAAAGCAGGCGTGCACCTGCGGTCAGGTGATGTCTTCGTTTCCATTTCCAACTCGAACCTGTGTGGTCTCCCCTCTATATCTTCTGCTTTTTCTTTCTTTTTTTTAAAAAAAATGTTTTTATTGATTTCAGAGAGGAAGGGAGAAGTAGAGAGAGATAGAAACATCAATAATGAGAATCATTGATCAGCTGCCTCCTGCATGCCACCTACTGGGGATCAAGCCCACAACACCCTGACGGGGATCATACCATGACCTCCTGGTTCACAGGTTGATGTTCAACCACTGAACCACACTAGCCAGGCCTCCGCCTTTTCTTTGCACTCTCATTCCCACACTCGCTGCTGCTCTGGATCTCGGCTTTGCTCACTGTAAGCTCCTTGTGAACCCCGACGTTCCTCCTCAGTGCAGCGCTCCCTGAGCACCTGGCCCCGTTCTTGGGTCGCAGTAGATATTGGAAGGTGGAGGTAGATGTGATGTTATGTGAATCGCGCCTAACTACAGAGTAAATTTTAAAATGAAAATAAAATTGTGACATGTTCCCTTTGTCGTAGGTACAGCGAAAGGGATGCGGAGAAGTTAAAGATGTACCATTCCCTCCACGGCAACGACTGGAGGAAGATCGGGGGTTTGGTGGCTCGAAGCAGCCTCTCCGTCGCCCTGAAGTTCTCCCAGATCAGCTGCGGTGAGTGTGGGCTCTGCCGCCTGGTGAGCTCGCCCGGGGAGCGGAGCGGCCGGCGCGCAGGAAGATGGGCGGCCGTCTGAGAGAGCATTGACTTTTTTTTTTTTTTAATATTTATCTACAGAAAGAAACCACGGTGCTTGGAGTAAGACGGAAACCCAGAGACTAATCAAAGCCGTTGAAGAAGTGATTCTAAAGACAATGTCTCCCCAGGACTTAGAAGAGGTAGATTCTAGACTCCAAGAAAACCCCGAAGGCTGCCTGTCGATTGTTCGGGAAAAACTCTACAAGGGCATATCTTGGGTAGAAGTCGAAGCTAAAGTCGAAACCAGAAATTGGATGCAGTGTAAAAGTAAGTGGTAAGTTTTAAGGCTTCTTATGCAAATTGCAACAAGACATGCTCGCTCTCTCTCTCTCTCTCTCTCTCCCTACACACACACACACACACACACACACACACACACACACACACAATTCCCAGAGGCTGGGTGGATTGGTGAGGTTAGAATACATGGCGGCACCAGGTGGAAAGCCTTCCATGTTGAGAATTGCTGTCCCTCGTTCGCTGCTGCAGCCCCTCAGTGCCGGCATCTGGTGTACGGCAGCGCTGGACCGGCCCGCTTCACTGTCCGTCCTGCTCACAAGGCACTGGAAGCTGTTTGATGCTTTGACTTCTGATTTCTTCAGTCTGCCCCTTTCTAAGTTCCCTTTCTAAGTCCCGAGCAACAAGGTGGTTTTCTGTTTGTAGCATTAAAAATAAATAAGGGGACGGGAGGAGTGAGGGGGGTCAGTGGGGAAACAAGGGGACATTTGTAATACTTTCAACAGTAAAGGTACATTTTAAAAAGAGCTAAATAAGCATAATGCTTGAAAAAAACTAAAACTGACGTTCAGAAGAGAAATCACAAGCAGTGCTCAGTAGAGCTCTGCCTTTCAAATCGTGCGGTTCACCTGCCTTCCCCCAGAGTGGGTCCTACTCTCCGTCTTAGAACTTCTTCGTGCCCTAACCGGTTTGGCTCAGTGGATAGAGCGTCGGCCTGCGGACTGAAGGGTCCTGGGTTCGATTCCAGTCAAGGGCATGTACCTTGGTTTTGGGCACATCCCCAGTAGGGGGTGTGCAAGAGGCAGCTGGTCAATGTTTCTCTCTCATCGATGTTTCTAACTCTCTATCCCTCTCCCTTCCTCTCTGTAAAAAATCAATAAAATATATTTTAAAAAAAAAAAAAGAACTTCTTCGTCACCTGGGATGTATACCCTCAGTCCTGGTTGCTCTGTGCGCTCTGCCTCCTCGTGCAGCTTTCCCCGCCCTGAGGGTCTCCGAGCCCGCCCTCCCGCACCAGGCGGCTCAGGCCTCCTGACTGTCAGAGGAGAAGGAAACCCCAGGCAGGCGCGTTTTATGCTAAAAGTAAACTCTTAGGCGATACTGTTTATTGCTTATGCACCTTACATTGCGTGGCTGTTATTTAACAGAGGACTGCGCTCAGGGAAATACACTCCAAAGAACAGATAATGTTGGGGGGAGAGAGTGTAAGACGGGGAACCCGAGCCCTTCCCACCCAGCATTTTCGATTGAGAAAAGGATGGGGGATGAGCCTCCATTGGAGGGTGGACGATCGGTGTTAAACAAGGGGGGCCACCTTCAGAATCAATGTGATTAAACAGCATGCAAGACTTGCTTTGCTTCTCAATTTGAAGGAAAAAGCACTTGTAGCCTGAACATACATTTACTTCGTGTAACATTGACATGCCCTCAAGAGACATTTCAAACCAGTGTACGTGGGTGGCTGTTAGTAAGCACGTGGTGCCATTACCACATCTCTCCCTTAGCAAGGAGGTGAATGGAATGGCTACTGATATGTCCATCAGATGGTGACAAGTTGTGCTGTGCAAGACAAGGACCTTTTAAAATATTTTTGGTTGCTCCTCTCATTAGCAACTTCGCCCTCTCCTTCAGCCGTTAGCTCTGGGCCTTAGAGGAACCATCAGATCATGCATCACTTTGCTAAATTTGTCTCGGTTGGTTTTCCAGCAGCTGCTCACAGTAGAAGAGTAATGTCCGTCTGTCTGTTCATGAGCAACTGAACTAAAGCGGGTGCCACAGCGCCCTCTAGCAGCTGCTGAAAGGCCTGCTTCCCCCTTTTAAACTTGTTTATGATGGAAATTTTCTGACACATGTGGATGGTGGCAGATGTGGGCAGGGAGGCGTTGCAGGAGCTGGAGAGTGGTTCTGCGGAGGGGGTTTAGATGAGAAGACAGGGAACTTGAGTGAAACTGCACCTCTGACAGTGAACTATACTGCTCTTTCTTTGAATGCAGGACGGAGATTCTCACCAAGAGGATGACGAATGGCCGGGACGTGTACCGCGGGGTGAACGCCCTGCAGGCCAAAATCAACCTGATTGAGAGGTACGGGCCGGGAGCGGCGCTGCGCTACCACTGCCCTGGCACCGAGAACAGCAGTGAGCTTGAAAACTGAATTTTTATGTTTTCTCATAGGTTGTATGAAATAAATGTGGAAGATGCTAATGAAATAGACTGGGAAGATCTTGCTGGTACCATAGGGTAAGACCATCCTATATAATAAAAGGCTAATATGCAAATCAACTGAAAGGCGGAATAACCGGTCGCTATGATGTGCACTGACCACCAGGGGGTAGACGCTCAATGCAGGAGCTGCCCCCTGGTGGTCAGTGTGCTCCCACAGAGGGAGCGCTGCTCAGCCAGAAGCCCTGAGCTGGGCCCAAAGCGGCGGTGGCGGGAGCCTCTCACACCTCTGCGGCATCGCTAAGGATGTCCAACTGCCGGCTTAGGCCTGCTCCCTGGACATCCCCCAAGGGCTCACAGACTGTGAGAGGGCACAGTCCGGGCTGAGGGGACCCTCCCCACCCCCAAGTGCACGAATTTCGTACACTGGGCCTCTAGTCTGTTTAATATTAAGCTACTTAAAAGATAAGAGGTGACTTTAAGAAATGACGATCAGATTTTAATAGTCATGCTGCATGTGGATTTTACCTACAAGTTGTTTTATGTGCATGTGTATTTAGATCCCCCACTCCACCCCACCTAAGACACCTAAGAGGAGTGAATGAAATACGTACCAAGTCCCTCTGGGCAAAGCAAATTGTTGAGAATGGTGGGGTGCAGGTGTTGTGGGCTTTGGAAGTGGGCGCAGAGGGATTGTGTGACCTTCAGTTTGGAAGGTGGAGAGGAGCAAGGCCCGGCAGCCTGACTGACTTTCAGGAGCGTGGCTGCAGGTGGGACGTTGCCGTCAATCAGGAAGGGTTTAAACAGGTTCGGTGGGTAGTTTCTTACACCTTGGGATGTGGCCAAAGAAAAATCCACCTTTTTTTAAGCTGGGAGAACTGGAGTCTTAGTGACAGGCCCTGCTGGGAGTCACAGAGACATGCCCATGCTTCCAAACGCTTTCCTTCGCTAGCTGTCCTGAGGGGTGGGCACACCCTTCAGTATCATGGGTCCCTGAGAGGGGATGGTGTCAGGTGCTTAGAGGAAGGGGACCCTGCCTTGCACCCCACCAACTTCCATCCTGAGGGCTGTGTCCACAAAGCCTACCCTTCGTATTATCAAATTTTGTTGTTGTTAATCCTCACCCAAGGATATTGATTTCTAGAGAGAGTGGAAGGGAGAGGGAGAGAGAGAGAGAAACATAGATTGGTTGCCTCCTGCATACACCCCACCAGGGCCCGGAAGCTGCAACCAAAATCCATGCCCTTGACCGGACTCGAACCTGGGACCCAATCATCGTTTGCCTCTACATACTTAACAGATAAAATGATCGCGCTAACCATCTTAACTGCTAGATTAATTATTGAAGCAAATAAGTCACACTTTTATTGTTTAAGGCAAATTGTCCAGGAAGTGAAGTTAGTGATTTTTCACTTTAGAAACTAAGATTTGGTGGTTTCGTTCTCACTTGCTATAAAGTGCAAGTGTGTGAGTCACCAAGACATCATCAGCATCTGCTTCCTTTAGCCTCGCAAGATAAAAGTCAGGGCCCCCTGCCTCCCAGTGGTGACCAGTATGTACCCTAAGCGTAATGGGGAAGAGGGCAGAGTTTGGAGTCAAATCACCCAAGTGTCCCCTGCCCTTTCTTAGCTGTGAGATCTCGGACTTCTCCATGCCTCAGTTTCCCCGTCTCTAACATGAGGAGGAAGAGCAGTGGCTCCCCGGTCGAGGGGCTGTGAGGCTTGTTGTTGCTACGTGGGAAGTGCTGAGGGCAGGGCCGAGTCCAAGGTGCGGCTCATGTTACATTTTGTCTTCCCAGCTGGAACCGCTTAGATTATTCCAGATAAACAGAACCCATCTTGCTGTACTGCTGCTTTTTTCCTTGTGTGTGTGTAACCAGGGACCGTAGCTTTCCATGTGTCTTTCTTGTACCACTGTTGTGGCCATGATGACTTCACGCTCAAGGGGAGGAAAGCTCAGGGCTGGGCCTCCCCTCAGTCACTGTGCTGTTAGTTCTTAGAGCTGAAATGATCAGGTTTTAGACTGACACTGACCTTTCACCTTTCCTTCCTAAAGCGATGTCCCTCCGTCTTACGTTCAGGCTAAGTTTTATAAGCTGAAAGCCACCTGTGTGCCCTCCTGGCAGAGCAAGACTTTCCCAGGTCAGTACGTGCAGTGTGTGAGTGTTGAGGGCAGTGTGTGGTGCCGTGTGCTGGGCGTGCCCCTGGGCAGCCACTTCCCTCTGAGAGCCTCAGCTCCAGCTGTAAAACGGAGAAAGTTAGCGTCATCATCCCTACCCGACAGGACCTCCTGCAGGGCTGAGTCAGATAGCGACCCTGTCCATGGCAGCAGGGTGCTCGGGGCTTCGCGAGCACTCAGCGAATGCTCTCGGGGGTTCCTGGGTTGCCATCACGTGCACACATGCACACACACCGGGTGCACACACTCATACCACATGCGTGCATATACACTTCTAGGAAAAACGTAAGATGCCGCTTCCTTCTTTGCAGCCGTCTGTGGGCGGATAGGCATGTGGTTCCCAGACCCAGGTCACCAGTCATGTGAGGAGCTCGTTTAGAGTGTACAGAGCGGCCCCATCCATTCATCCAGGACGCTCATCCCAGGCGCTTGGGGCTGGATTTCCCCGTCAGGCTTGCAGGAGCGTCTCAAGTGTCTGGAGACCACTGGCTCGGTTGCTCCTCTGCCTGGGATGTGAGGAACCGCGTGCGTTCAGACACCATTCCCTGGGTTGAACCCTAGCCTTGCCCTGACTGAGTCCATGACGTTGGGGAAGTTTCATGACGTTTCAGGAGCCTGGGTTCTCTCATTTGAGAAACAAATAGCAGCCCTAGCCAGTTTGGCTCAGTGGATAGAGTGTCGGCCTGTGGACTGAAGGGTCCCACGTTCGATTCCGGCCAAGGGCACATACCTGGGTTCTGGGCTCGATCCCCAGTAGGGACGTGCAGGAGGCAGCTGATCAATGATTCTCTCTCATCATTGATGTTTCTATCTCTCTCTTCCTCTTCTTCCTCTTTGAAATCAATAAAGAAACAATTCCCTTTAAAAATAAAAAAAGAGGGAGGGAGGGAGGGAGGGAGAGAGAGAGAGAGAGAGAGAGAGAGAGAGACAGAGAGAGAGAGAGAAACAGCAGTGCCTGCCTCTGAGGAGTGTTGAGAGGGGTGAGTGAGCGAATGTAAGCAAACCAGTGAGAACGGTCTTGCACATGAGAACAGCATGGAGCAGGCGTGTCAGCAACGCCCTCTGACCCTTGACCTTGGGAAGAGGCTTTGCACAAATCACTTCCAAGTTCAACCTTTCTCTTTAGAGATTATAGACCACCTTTATGAGACGAGTCTGCCTTTGCTCAAAGAGAAGCTAAAGAAGAAGGTGGAGAAGAGAGGCGCTGTGCCCCCTCCCGCGGCGCCCCGCCCTGTCTTCCTGTTCAGGGACATCTTCCACTGCGACGACGACGACAGCGAGGACGACGACGGCGGAGGCGGGCAGAGCTAGGCGATGGCATCCTGCTCGTCCGGTTTCTGGGTTTGGCTGTGTGTACATACGAGTGTCGGTAGCTGCTTTCCGTGCTGGGGGCTGGCATCCAGACGCAGTGGCCACACAGGGAGGTGTGAGAGTGACGCCCTTGCTGTGGCGCATTGAGGATGGACTGGCATTGTCCGATGCGATTGTTTCAATGTGAAAAGGAGGAGGAACATATGAGTTGATGTAACACGTCTGTCCGATGGCAAACGATTCTGGTTCCTGTGGAACCAGTGTCCCGAGCCCCCAGGGCAGCGGAGGTGGGCGCGTCCTGTAAGCATTCGCTGCGTGGACTCTGCAGCAGCAAAGAGACGTCGACAGCCCGGCGTGCCTGGCCACGGCTTCTGCTCCTCACTTGTTGACGTGTGTTCTCGGCGGCGAAGTGCAGCTCAGCGTTAGAAGGAAGTTGTGGGTGTGTGTCGCCTCAGCCTGGTTTCCGTTGTCGTGCACATGGCACAGGTGCCCGGCTCGTCTTCCTGGGGGCGTGCTGGTTTAAAGATGTTCCTGTCTGATGCCCCTCAGAGCCAGCCACTGAGTTCATGTGGTGTCAGCTGCGGGGAAAGCCAGCGCTCCCTTCCATTGCTTCCAGAAAACTGGCTTTGCTAGACGTGGGAGGTGCCACGTGGGTGTGGGGCACACTTGTGCCTACTGGAGTCTCGGGCTAGCCCAGCAGCCAGGAAAGCAAAGCACTCCCGATGTTTCAAACAGGATTTCCTGTCGGGGTCTAGGCTACAAAATTGTGCAGCAGGATGGGGGAGCAAACGGGGAGGTCGAATACCCAGCGATGAGCCCCGAGGGGAAGCCGCCGTGGCCTGTGGCCCAGCACACCCCGTGCTCCTCCCCTGATGGGTGGTCTGGAGCCCGGGCAGCTGCACCCCTCCTGGCACCCGGCCTCAGCACGATGTGTGTCTCCCGAACACAGCGCTCCTGCCTCCCCTGCCCTTATGTCTCACAGGTGTCTCCACGGCAGCTGAGCAGGACCCAGCCGGCCAGGCTTCTGGCCCCGTGTGTACATGACGGAGCACAGGGAGGAGCATAGGGGTGGACAGTGTCCTGTCACAGGGGTGTCGCCGTCCATGCCGGGATGCAGCCCCTATGCCCTGGGTGTTCTCATTGATGTCACTTGTGTGACATCATGCTGTGTGTTGGTTCATTCATCTGTAACGCTCCCCGTTTCTCCAAACCTGCCGTCATTGGAGAAGGAAGATGAGCGACGCGGTTTAGGGGCCCTGGGTCTCCCGGATCCCCAGCACCCGCACAGTGTGGTGCAGATCATACACACTCAATAAATGCTCGGGAAACAAACGAGTGTTTCCTTTTTAGAAAGCATTTTGCCTTCCGGCCCTCCTCTCTGTCAACCATACCAGGCTCCATGCTGATGGGAATAGAAATTGTATGTTCCTTTTGGAGGACAATCTAGTGAAATACAGCTGATCCCTAAGAACGTACCTATTCTGTGATCCTGCCTGCTACTCCCTGGTTGCAAGTCTCCTGGGGACCCTCAGCATTTAGGAAATGCCCCCTCAGGGGAAGGAGGGAGAGCGCCCCTTTTTAACCTCCTCTCCACTGCAGAGTCCTGGCCTCTGTTGCATAACGAAGTCTGTGCGTGAAGATCAGTAGCTAAGAAGCATGCTTATTGAAAAGTGTCACGTGACCAGGAGCTGAAATAATGCCAAGTCGAGACTGTTGGGCAACAATTGGATTTGTTCCTTGGTCTTGTTTCTTCTGAGATAGGTTTCTTTCCTCGCTTTATCTCTGTTCACTTCCTGCATCCTCTTCTCCCGAGTACAGACAGTACGTGCAGTTCCTCCTCTGCCCTTCTCTGCCTGTAAGTTGGGGTTGTCCACACAGTGAACTCAAGACGCAGCCGTAGACAGGCAGACCTGGTGCCTGCTTTCTCCACCTAAAGAGATCATGGAACTGGTGTGCAAGAATGGCTCCTTTATCACATGCAAAATAGAACATGCGCATGTTCCTAGGAAACCTGGTGAATAACTGTTTATTCCTAGAATGGAATAACCTATATAATAAAAGTATAATATGCAAATTGACCAAACAGCGGGACAACCACCCGGACGACCATTTGGGACCACACTGTGACACCCACTGGTACCAGGCCAGCCAAGGCTGGTGCGATGCAATTGGTCGGGGGCCCAGCTGTCGCCCCATGATTGCCCCGCAGAGGGAGGCCCAGGCCACCGACCGGCAGACTGCGGCGGGGGGGAGGGGGGGGGCCTCCCTCTGCGAGGGACACCCGGGTCCCGGGTGCTGGCAGCCAGAGGGAAGCCGGTGCCAGCAGCTGGGGGAAGGAAGGCCTACTCGTGCACAAATTTTGTGCATCGGGCCTCTAGTTGTGCAGTAATGTTAAATGCTGACATGTTTGGTTAATATAAGAGTTTGTATATTTTCTTGACTTTGTAGAAGGAAAAATATAAAGGAAATTGTGTATATATAGAACCATTAAAATGTGTGGGAAGAAGTCAGTCCCCGGGTGGCTGGTTTTTCTCTGGGCGGTGGGTTGTGAGTATAGAGGGTAGACCCTTGATGCTAATGCAGAAAATGGGCTGCCGTCTAAGGGATCTGCAACGGAAGGCGGAGCTCAGAGGGAGGTGCGTTTCACCTTTTCACGTTAAGGGCTAATCAGCTGCTTGGCCACCGAGGTGTGGCTTCTCCAGGGTCCACGTCAGCGTTCGTGCACACGGCCCCTGGGCCCCGAGCCTTCCTGCAGCCTCGTGTCCCAGCAGCCCAGACACCCCTTCCGAGGAAGAAGGCGGCTCCGGTGGCTCCTCGGTCCTGGGTTTTGTCCCTACCGCCCGACTCTGAGCGCTCCCTGCACGGGGAAGCAGGGGCTCCTGGAGCTGGGATTTAGCACAGCCGCCCTTGAATGGCGGAGAGGGTCGCTACCCAGGAGAAAGGGTGCCCTCCGCAGAAGAGGTGAATGGGCTGAGGAAGCACCCACAGAGGAGACGACAGTGACTTGTCTACATTCACTGTGCTATGAATTTGACCCAATAAACGTGTACTTGGTAAAAGTGATTTTTATAGCTCTCCCCGATATCTCCCACACGCCTCCGGCCATACAAATGTTACCTTTGCCCAACAACCTTTTGGCCTCTAAGAATCCAGGATGTGGGAGGGGCAACTGGCAGTGTCGGATGCCAGTGCAGGAGGGAGGAGGGTGCGAGGGAACCATGGCTTTGCCTTGGGATGTGCTGGGAAGAGAATGTTCAGAGAGAAGAAAAAGCCACTAGAGATACGGATTTGTTTGTTATTGCTATGAAACGGATAACCCCAACTTAGAGGGTGAAAGGGCAGAGGAGGAATCCCAAGTACTGTCTATACTCGGGAGGAGAAGAGGATTCGGGAAATGAACAGAGATAAAGAGAGAAAAAGAAACCTATCTCCAGGAAGCCAGACCAAGGAACAAATCCAGTGGCTGCCTAACAGTCTCCACTTGGCATCATTTCAGTTCTTGTCCCAGTTCCTGGTCACGTGACACTTTTCAATAAGCATGCTTTTTAGCTATCGATCTTCATTTACAGACTTCGTTATGCAACACAGAGGCCAGGACTCTGCAGTGGAGAGAAGGTTAAAAAAAGGGGTGTCTCCCTCCCAGAGCCATTCCCCACCCACCCCCAAAACGCTGAGGGTCCCCACGAGACTTGCAATCAGGTAGCCGTGGGCAGTGGCGGCTGGTCCCGGGCTAACCCGCTGAACCCGCAGGCATTTTGATCACACACAGTGAGCTAAGATGCAGCCGTGAATAGTGAGGTTTGGGCCTGTTTTCTCAAAGGTACCGCAACCCAACACGTTCTGAGCACCACCTCCAGGTCATCTCCTGAAATCCACACGTCACAGTTCTTCAGCCTCCACAAACAACACATCTGCCCACTCCCCGCCCAGCCAGTGGCCAGAGTCCATTGTCGCAATCCCTCTCCCTCTGTGACACTTGTCTGTTCAAGGCCCCAAACCTGGTGAGCCCTTCCACCTGCCTCCTACCTGTCCCAAAAGCTGAAGTCACACAGCTCAGCTGGCTGGCTTCACTTTCATGACTGTAGACCTCAAACGGACACATGACCTTACCAAAGGAGCTGGCTTTAAGTCTCTTGTAGGCTTGCTTTTCTTTTTCTTTTTAAAATATGTATTTTATTGATTCTGAGAGGGAGGGAGAGGGAGAGAGAGAGAGAAAAACATCAATGATGAGAGAGAACCATTGTTGGGGTGCCTCCTGCACGCCCCACACTGGGGATCGAGCCTGCAACGCAGGCATGTGCTCTGACCGGGAATGGAACTGTGACCTGGTCCATAGGTCGATGCTCAACCACTGAGCCCCACCAGCCGGGCTAGGCTTGCTTTTCTTTCCTGATATCAGCTATTTTAAACATTCTCCCTCCCACAGCCCTCCTCTGCCCTGCTCATGACTCACTGAGAACACTAAAGCCACCCGGCATCGATTCCCCTGTCCTCCACCAAACAGGTAGATCTGCCCGCACACTTGTTTCTCCCACTCAACGCTGGCTCCCTCCACCTGAGCCCCTGGCCTGGCCCCTGACGTTAGATCAGAGAATTTGATCCTTTGCTGGTTCGTCCTCCCAACTTCTAGGTGTTCTCCCCCTCGGGGCTGCTTTGAGGGCCTCCTCACCTGCTCTGATGCCTTCAAACAACAAGTCCCTGCTGACGGCTCCCAGGTGGGTGGCTACAGCCAGATGGGTGGCTACAGCCAGAGTCACAGTCTTGGAGGCACCTGCCTACTTGCCGTCTACATTCAGGTGTCTTACATGTCAAGTCCAACTTGTTACAACATTTTAGTCCCCACACGACTCCAGGCTTTCTCATCTCAGCCTGTGGCGGCACTTGGCTGCCTCTTCTCCCCGGTACCCCCACACCCAGTCCCTGAGAAAACACCCCCTGGACTCGGTCTGCCTCCACCGCCTCCACCGGGCTCTCAGGCAGCATCCTCTCTGTCTGAGCCGCACACTTCCTGCCGGTTACGCATCAGCCCTTCTCCAATCTAGACTCCCCACATTTGCAACATCACTCCCATTCCTGCCCTGTTCGGGAACCTTGACGTGGTTTCCCCGGCATTGGGGGAATGTTTGTTATAATGTCTACAAAGATTGCAAACAATCTTCCATCGCTTATCTTCCCAACCCTATCTCAGGCCCCTGTTCCCCTGTCCCCACACAAAAACTTTTTCTTGCCCCGGCTGGTTTGGCTGAGTGGATAGAGCGTCAGCCTGCGGACTGAAGGTTCTTGGCTTTGATTCCGGTCAAGGGCACGTGCCTGGGTTGCGGGCTTGGTCCCCAGTGGGGGGCATGTAGGAGGCAGCCAATCAATGATTCTCTCTCATCATTGATGTTTCTATCTCTCCCTCTCCCTTTCTGAAATCAATAAAAAATATATATATATTTTTTAAAAAACAACTTTTTCTTATTTAATTTGTATTGGTTTCAGGTGTACAGCGTCATGGCAGGACAGTCACACTTTACTAAGTGCTGCCCCCGTGTTTCCAGGACGCACCTGGCAGCATGCACAGTTATTACAATATTGTTGACTGAATTTCTGATGCTGCAATTTCTTCCCTGTGACCATCTGTAACGGCCAATCTGTACTTCTTAAGCCCTCCACCCCTTCACCCAGCCCCTCCTTCCCTCCTTCCCCTTTGGCAACCACCAGCCCCTGTGTCTATGAGTCTGTTTCAGTATAAAAAAAATTTTAAGGGAAAAAAAGGAAACCCATCAGTATAATCCACTATGTGAACAAAGAATAAAAACTATTTGCATTTGATGAATCCCAAATCCATCCCATAAAAACAGCTACTTCCCCAGCCTGAGAACGAGTAGCTGCAAACCCTGCAGACTTCTTTCTGAAAGTGAAACTCTGAGATTGAGGAAACTTCTCTGCATTATCGTCAGTGCAGTCAAGCAAGACGTGAAAGTAGACCGACATGGACTGGAAGTGACCTGAAACAGCCCTTTCCCACAGATGGTGTGACTGTGGATGGAGGAGACCCAAACGATCTATCGAGAATTATTGCAGTTGAGTGAAGTTGCTAGAGACCAGATCAACATACAAAAATCAATCCCATGTCTATATCAGTGGCAAACAAAATTTAAACATTTTTTAATCCTCACCCGAGAATATGTTTTTATTGACTTTGAGAGAGAGAGAGAAACATTGGTTGGCTGCCTTCTCTACCTGTCCCGACGGGATCGAACCCAAAAGGTACGTGTCCTGACCAGAAATCGAACCCACAACCTTTTGGTGCACGGGGCGATGCTCCAACCGAGCCATCCACTGGCCAGGGCCAGAATTAAAATGTGTGAACAAATCTATATTACAATTCTATGCTGACGTAAATTACTACAAATTTAGTGGCTTAAAACCACAGGCAATTATCATCTTGCAGTCCTGTAGGTCAGGAGTCCGGTAAGTCCTTTTAGAAAAAAGGCCCCATAAAAGACATACTAATTCCCAATAAGCACACGACCGGATGTCCCACGTCCTTAGCTGTCGAGGAAACACACACGGTGCGCGTTAGTCACGGGGACGCCCGACGCCCGAACGTCGAGGACTCAGCGGGAAGTGTGACACGGCAGCTGACGGGACTGAAGGTGCCAGAATCCCTTCGGGAAACGGCAAGTCCTCGTGATGTGAGGCACGCGCCTCCTCGTGTAAGAGGCCGTGGGGGTCCAGGAAAGGCCTGACCCCACTCCAGGTCATGTGAAGGACATGAACTTGGTTTGCACCCCAGTTCTTGTGATCTAGGCAAGCGGATATTTTGTCATAGCAACTGTCAAACATAGATGGAACTAGACAAAGCTTGCCCAGTCTTGCCCAGCCTGTAACGATCTGCTACTTCTCCATGAGAGGCCAGGCCCTAACAGTGATCTATGAAGCATGACCAGCCACAGCTTCGCTATAAAAGTGTGTGTAAAAAGTAAAGTTGCTGGTGCCTTGCGCCAGTCCTCCTGACCCCGGTCTCTGGTGCGTTCGTCCCACGCCGCCACTACTCCACGGGGCCATTTGGCAGCGGGCCTCCACACCCTCGGGTCCAGAAATCCCGCGCCTGGCTCTGCGCCCAAGGGAACGAAGATGCACATCCGTTAAAAGACGCCACGGCAGTGCTCGCGACAGCTTGTTCTTGACAGCGGAACACGGGACACCACCCGACAGCCACCAGGCGAGTAAAACAAACAGCAGATCCCGGGGTTACTCCTTCCGACACCCCACTCCGCAGCGACCGCGCGTGGCGGCCGCGTGGGGCAGCTGTGGGCCTCCGGCCGGACGGCAGCATCCCGGGGGTGGGAGGCACTTGGGCGTTTTATTGGGGGTCATTGTATGCGAATGACACGAAGTGGACAAACATGAAGGGACTGAGGCCTAAGTGAGGGGGAGGATGATGATGAAATCAATAGAAAGTCTAACAAAAGACTCAGCAACGCGTGAGGAGGGAGCCGTTTCAAACGCGGAGAGAAATGGTCGATAACCAAAGGACGACGACGAGGAGCGGTCACACTGGAGAAGGACTGGGGTTTCCACGTGAAATCCGGACACGAAACGCACACCATGACCTGAACACGACGCCGGGAAGCAGGGGTCGTGGTTCTAACCACTGAGCCACAGCCCAGGAGCTGTCTGTGCTCGGACAGCTTAGAGCTCAGAGGTGGGGAAAGATCGCCTTTTCCCTTAATCTGCCGACCCTAAAAGGGTGCATGACGTGGCCAGACCAAACCAGTCCTCGAAGCAGCTTTCACAAACTCGATACAATGTCACCAACCTTCCCAGAGAAGAGCGCGATCCCTGTGTTTCCTGTGAAAATGACCTTCAACCTTATTGTCAAGGTCAAGTACATGAAGCCAAAATACGTAACTTTCATACAGTTGTGTTTGCAGCTTATATATTGTGTTGTTGTTGGGGGGGGGGGGGAGGGTCGTCTGGATTTTAAAAATACCTGTGGAGGGTTTCTTAATTTAAAAATTGTAATCAGTGCCATTCATTCCAGATAAATACTGATTTCATTCCCAACTTTGCATTCAGACGTTTCCTTGCGGTATTTTTAAGCACATCCTCCAACTGCTTAGGCTTCGGGCTCTGCAACTCCTGGGTCGATCGCGGGACGTACCGTGGAGCGGGAGAAGCAGCTTGCAGGAACACGCATCCAGGTGAGAACCGTGGGGAAAGATCGCCTTTTCCCTTAATCTGCCGACCCTAAAAGGGTGCATGACGTGGCCAGACCAAACCAGTCCTCGAAGCAGCTTTCACAAACTCGATACAATGTCACCAACCTTCCCAGAGAAGAGCGCGATCCCTGTGTTTCCTGTGAAAATGACCTTCAACCTTATTGTCAAGGTCAAGTACATGAAGCCAAAATACGTAACTTTCATACAGTTGTGTTTGCAGCTTATATATTGTGTTGTTGTGGGGGGGGGGGGGGAGGGTCGTCTGGATTTTAAAAATACCTGTGGAGGGTTTCTTAATTTAAAAATTGTAATCAGTGCCATTCATTCCAGATAAATACTGATTTCATTCCCAACTTTGCGTTCAGACGTTTCCTTGCGGTATTTTTAAGCACATCCTCCAACTGCTTAGGCTTCGGGCTCTGCAACTCCTGGGTCGATCGCGGGACGTACCGTGGAGCGGGAGAAGCAGCTTGCAGGAACACGCATCCAGGTGAGAACCGCGCGGAGCTGCACAGTCGCTCACAGCTCGACACGCATGTGGGGCCAGGAGGCCGGGGGCTCAGGGGCCGGCGCTTCTCGCCTTCGTGGGCGCTTCCCTCAGAAACATCCAACAGCCTATGTCATGGCCAGATGGTTATAAACACAAACACAGCACTAAATAGGAAAAGGCTTTCAGCCTGAAATTCCGGTTGTTTTTCTCCACGTGCCTGTCTCCAGCGAAGGCCCTGGGCAGCATTCAGGGTCCGTTCCCCACGCTGGTCAGCGGCTGGCGCTCCAGCCTCCTCTCATCCGCTTCCACGACGGCCGCCGGGAAACAGACACTCGGCGGCCTTTTCCTTGCCACCTCGTCTTTCAAAAAGGTCATCGTCGCCCTGACCGGTTTGGCTCAGTGGATAGAGCGTCGGCCGGCGGACTCAAGGGTCCCAGGTTCGATTCCGGTCAAGGGCATGTACCTGGGTTGCGGGCACATCCCCGGTGGGGGGTGTGCAGGAGGCAGCTGATCGACGTTTCTCTCTCATCGGTGTTTCTAACTCTCTATCCCTCTCCCTTCCTCTCTGTAAAAAATCAATAAAATGTATTTTAAAAAAAGTTCATTGTCGCCAGCCAGCCAGGTCTGTCTTGTTTCAAGTCTTCCATCAACATACCATCTACAAGGGGACGCGTGTACAACTTATAATGCATTATTGCTGGAAACAGTTTTCTAACGCCGGAATACGGGCCCAACTCGTTCACGGAGTGGAAACGCCTAGAAGCGGGGAGAATAACGGCTTTCGGTTTTCGCCTGGAGCTCTCAGGTCCTGGGCCAGCTGGGCAAATTCGCATAACGGCTATCAGATTAGCATAACGGCCAAGGGATTAGCATAACGGTCATCAAATTAGCATAATGGTCCTCCCTAAGCCACGCCCCCTCACTGGAACTTTTTTCTCCTGTTCTCAGGCGCCCACTCCTCAGTCTTCGGTTGAGGTTCGCCTTGGTAGGACCGTCGCCCAACCTGCCCGAGGGGCCCACCGCAGACCCTTTCCTTCGCAGTGCTGGTCAGTATTCTTAATTATTTGGGTTTTCTGCCTCGTTAGAGTGAAAGCCAGTGGTGGTTCCTCAGCAGCCAGCTGGGTGGCAGGTGTTAAAAAACAGGCGCGAGGCTTTCTGGTGGTGGCTTTCCTGTGATGCTCTGTTGTGTTTCTTTGCAGTCCTTCCACGTGTCCTTTTTCTGAAATACAAAGTATATAGACTCCCCCGAATTTGCAGGACTTAATGCATCCTTTTTCCGTCATCCAATATATATATATCTGTTCCTCCAAATACCTGTTGATTGCATAGTAGGTCTTTAAAGGAAATCTAAAAAAGGGGGGGAAATCCCTTCGCGGGCCGCAGCACACCCTCCTGCAGCACCTGAGGCGTTGGGCACTGGAGAGGACAGCGGGACGCAGAAAGGTAGGCGCCGCAGTCCACGGGGCACGGGGAGGTCGGGCCGCGTCCTCCCTGCGAGGCAGCCGAAGCCACGGGCAGGGCCGCGTGCCCTCCTGGGCGGCTGGCTCCGCCCCCACCGCGCGGGCGCTCCCGATTGGTCTGCCCCGCATCCAGGAAGTGACGTCAGCGCCATGTCGAAGGGTTCCCCGGCCGAGCTCGGCGCGCCTCTCCCCACGCCCCGCCCCCCGCGCACCAAAACAAAGTGGCGGCGGAGGCGGGGCTTGCGGCCGGCAGGCGGCGCGCAGGGGCCGGACCTTCGCTCGCGGCGCCGGTGGGTTGGGCGGGTGCGACCGACACTTCCGCCCTCGCCAGCTTGTGGAGCGGAGGCATGGAGGTGGGCTAGCGGCCGAGGTGAGGCCCGCGGGGTGAGGAGAGCGGCGGCTCGGGGTCGCACACGTGAGCTGGCGTGCGCGGGGCCGCGTGGGAGAACCGTCGCGGCGCGTGGGGTCCGGGCGGGCGGGGGAGGGGCGGTGCGAGCGCGGCGGCTCGGAGGGTCGCGGCGCTGCTGGCGGGAGCAGCCTGGTGGTGCCTGGTGGGTCGTCCCCCGCTGTCTCCCGCACCCCGGGGTCTCGGGCGCTGGTACCCCCTCTCCTCCCTTTCCCGCGTCTGCAGAGCGGAATCGTCACCTATTTTCGGTCCGGGCTTGGCGTAGGGCCTCCGGGGGCAGGGGGAGGGTCCGGCTGCAGAGTCTCGGTCCTCTGGACGCTCCTGCGTTTCTCCTGCCCCGAGGCTCTCCGGTCGCGGAGTGCTTCTCCCTAGTGGTTCCTGCTCCACCTGTTCTCAAATCGGGCAGCAGAGCAGCTTTGCCCACCCCCTCACCTGCGGCCCAGAGGGAGCCAGGCACGAGGCTTGAAGGGAACAGAACCCTTGGGTTAGAAGGAAGAGTTGACGTTTAAAGTGAGAGATGAGTTAGTGACTGACACCCGCGGAATGCGTTTGCTCATTTGGGGAACTTTTGACAGACCGCCCAGCTGTTGTGAGTGGGCCCGTCCCAGTGGGATGAGTCCCCCGCCCCACCCCGTGGAGGCAGGATCGCGGTTGCATCATTTCCAGTATTTGGGTGCCCTCAGGCAAGTTGTCTAATCTGTGAGCATGAGCTTTTCCATCAAACGGTGACTTCTGGATCCACTTCATAGGATTGATGTGAAACTCAAATAAGACATTGTAAACTGCTTAACCGTTTTTCACTTTTTCTTTCTTATTTCAGAAATGTTCTTTTGGGACCAGAGTCTGGGTATATATGAGTGAAAATCCTCACCCAGGAATCTCGACTGAGAGGCTCACATCTCTGTAAGCCATTAGCCCAGGTATTTATTTTTTTAAGAAATTTTTTCAGTCACCTAATATGTGCCAAAAGGAAAAGTGATTAAACAGAAGAGATCCTTGCCCTGCAGATTCAGAATTGCTGAGAACAACAGCTCAGCCCAGCATGGAAGTGAAGTGACAGAAACAAACAAAGGCCTGAGATAATGGAGAAGATGGTCATCAAAGACAACCAGAAGGGAGAGGATGGGTCAGACAAGCCCCAGATATGATGACGCTCGGGGATGGGTTGGTTGCACATGGTTAGTTCTCAAATCTGGCTTTTTATCAAAAATCACTGATGGAATTCTTTGAAAAAATTTAAACTGAATTTTATCAGTATCATCTGCCCTTTTTTTTTAGTTTCTTTGGTGAGTTTGATGTACTTTCAGGATTAAGAACCAGGGAAGAGAATGAAGGGTGGGTGCTCCAGGCAGATGGATGAGCTTCCGTAAAGGCAGGGAACGCCAACACCATGCAACACCATGAAGCATTTTCGGGAGAGCAAGTGGGGGTTTGGAATGGCAAGAGATGATGCTGAAGCCAGATCAGGCAGGGCCTGCCTTATGTGCTGAGCCCAGAAGCTTGAGGTTGATCCCAAGACTTCAAATGACTTAACTCTGGAGGAGTCATCTATGCTTTCAAAGTCCAGCTGTTTCCTTGCCCGCCGGCAGCATTTGGAGGAAGAATTGGTGGTGGATCAAAACAAGAGACAGAAGAATCCCATTTAGGCTTCTGTAATCCAGACAAATAATGAGAATGTGTTCAAGTTGGGCGGTGGCAGTCCCACTGAGTAACGTACAGATGTAATTGAGGAGGTGGACTCGAACTCAGAGAGATGGGGGCTAAGGGAGAGGACAGGGTAATTCCCAGGTTACTGGTTTGAAAACTAAAGGACAGTGATGCCATGAATATAGGAAATACTGTATTTAAGGGAAGGACTTTGTTCTTTTCTTGTTCTGTTTACTTTGAGGTGCCTGTCACTGTGCAGTTGGATATTGACTATCTTTGTGGATTTCTAGGCTAGGCTAGCATTTATTGAGTAGCTGAACTATAGTTAAGCATTGCATTATGAGTTTTACATACATTCTCAGTTTTGGGGAAACTTCAAAATAGGTAGTAGTTGAAGCCGTGGTTTGAGTTAGGTCACCCAGAAGGAGGTTACTAAATGAGGTTAGAGTCCTGAGGGCAACCTCTGGAAACGGATGCTTACAGAGGCAGAAGGAAGAGATGAGGAAGGTTGAGAAGAACTGAAAGGAGAATTGTGTTGTCTTAGCTAAGGAATGCATGGCCAGTATTTTCTTTTGCACATTTAAAAATTTAATCTGCATAAGTAATTGTCCACATTCTTTTTTTAAATTTAATTGTTAAAAATTGAGTTTATTGGGATGATATTTGTTAAAACTATACAGGTTTCAAGTGTACAACTCAGTAACTCATCATCTGCACACTGCAGCATGGGTTCACCACCCAAAGTAAAGTCTCTCTCCCTCCCCTTTATCCCACTTTGCCTTCTTCCCACCCCAAGGCCAGCATTTTCATATACTTTAGAGGAGTCAAGTCAAGACCCTGCTGGATTTGGTAAAACAGATTATGAAGGACTTCCGTGAAAACATTTAGTCAAAGTAAGGGTAGAAACCAGAGTGCAGAGGAGCTGAAGAAATGAATCTAGATGATTTTTTTCCCCAAGAAGTTTAGGTGGGAAAGAGAAGAAAGTGATTGTTATTTGAAGATTCTGGCCAGCTAATATGAGAAATGAGATCCCCAGAGTAAATCTATGGAAAGTTACAGCTACGCCCCTGGTGAAGCGTCCTGTATGATCGACACATCACTGACAAGGTAGACAATATGAAATCAGCTCTTTTTGATGCTTGGGGAGTGGTTCTTTTTCTGTTCTGCAGCTTGATTCTGTGGTTCAGTAATGGTTCCAAGCAGTTAAAAAATACTATGTAATTAACACAACTGACTTTCAGAACTGAGTTGGGCAAAAACTTCACAGGATTCATGATCTACCAAGGGAAATGACCATATGTCCTATTCAGAATTTGCTGGGCTTGCCTGTCAGGACAGTGATGATTTAGATTTGGGGACATAATTATACATATGACCACTAGAGAGGACTCACAGAAGCCCGTTTCTCTTGTTGATGTGTCTTGTAGCACCATTCTCTGTATATTGTAGATCCCATGGTGCTTATCTGTTCCATGGGAATAACGCCCACATACTTTGAGAAAAGTCCTGCTTTTGAGTGTGGAAGTGGCCTAGCACTCTGAGTGAAATAAAGAGCAGTCTCCATAATTTTATTTTTTAAAAATATATTTTATTGATTTTTTACAGAAAGGAAGGGAGTGGGATAGAGAGTTAGAAACATCGATTCAGCTGCCTCCTGCACATTCCCCACTGGGGATGTGCCCGCAACCAAGGCACATGCCCCAACCAGAATCAAACCTGGGACCCTTCAGGCTGAGCCAAACCAGTTAGAGCCGTAATTCTCTTAATGGAAGGGTCGTTTTGCTGACTGCTCTGTTAACATGTTGTGACAAAGTTATTGTTTTACTCCAGTCCCTTAATTTTTTCAAAGCTTCGGTTTCCCCTGTCAAGTCATGCTCATAATAATGGATGCTTGAGAAACCTCTTAAGTTTCACTTTCTATTCTTAAATCAGAACTCACTCTGCATGTTGAATTAGATCACCAGAAAAATAGCTTCTGCAGATTTTCAACTTCCTGGTACTGTGATGGCCTTTTAGAAACAAGAAACCCTGCTTTGAATGAAATGATTTTAAATTACGCAGAAACTAATGATATTCAGTGGTAGTTGGTGTTCCTGTGGGCACTAATGAAATGGGATGGGATTAGAGTCGCCTTTCTAAGGGAAGGTGGGGCTCTCCAGCTGAGTTAGTAGCTTTCTCTGTTGTTAAATGAGGACTGTGTGCCTCATCATGTTATCTTTTTGCTCAGCTTTTCAGGAAGCTCCTAATTTAGGACTTAGTGAAATTAAATTTATTTTAAATAAGTTTGGATTGCTATCTCTTTTTAAATCTCCTTTTTAAATGTCCTTTTTATATGTAGTACTTAAATATTAAAAGCTGCCCTAAATTATTTTTAGGAGCATGAAGAAAGTACACAATTAATACTTAATGAATTCAGAAAATTCCTAAGACAAATACATGTATTTGATTATAAGTACATATTTATGTATAAGTCTTTAATCATAGATATAAGAAGGAAGTAAGGAATTTTTCTAAAATATGAATTTATTTTTAAGAACTGGCTCCCAGCTGGTGTGGTTCAGTGATTGAGGGTAGAGCTATGAACCATGGTTTGGTTCTCCATCAAGGCACATGCCTGGGGTTTCAGGCTCAATCCCCAGTGTGGGGTGTGCAGGAGGCAGCCAATCAATGATTCTCATCATTGATGTTCCTCCGTCTCCCTTCCTCTCTGAGATAAATATATACCTATATCGATATATATATATATCTTTTTTTAGAGGCCCAGTGCACGAATTCGTATACCAGTGGGGTCCCTCAGCCTGGCCTGCAAGATCGGGCCAAAACCAGCTCTCTGACATCCCCCAAGGGGTCCTAGATTGCAAGAGGGCACAGCACAGGCCAGGCAGAGGGACCCCACAGGTGCACAATCAGGGCCGGGAAGAGACGTGGGAGGTTGGCCAGTCAGGGAGGGACTGCAGAAGGGCTCCAGGGTTCCAGGGTGTGTACAGCCCGTCTGGCTCAGTCCCAGTCGGCTGGACCCCAACAGCAAGCTAACCTGCCAATCGGAGCAACTGGTCAACCGTCTGCCCCCTGGTGGTCAGTGCACGTCATAGCAAGCAGTTGAGTGGCCTTAGCATATCATTAGCATATTATGCTTTGATTGGTTCAACGGACGACCAGACACTTAGCATATTAGCCTTTTATTATATAGGATATTTTAAGAACTTGCATTATGCCACAAAGCCTCAGCAGTAAGATATAATTTCTGTCAAGATGTCATCTGGCTCTGGCTGGTTTTTCCCAGTAGTTAGAGCCTCACATCCATGGTTCTCTCTGTCTCTACCTTTCTCCCCCTTTCCCTCCTTCCCTCCATCCCTCCCTCCCTTATACTCTGAAAATCAATGGAAAAAATATCCTCGGTTGAGGATTAATCACAACAAAAAGATGTCATTTGAATTTTAGGGTAATATGCATTCAAAACTGCCAAGTTTCTTTACCCAAGTATTCAATTCATGTTTCTTAACCTTTTTTTGTCCCTTCTCGCCCTTCCTGAAAGGAAACACTTGAGACATTTCTATGCATTTCCCATGAATTTTAATACTAGCAATGTAGTATATATCTGTGCACTGTATGTATATGTGTGCTTTATACATAAAAAGAATAGGACTGACCAATTTTATCTCTTTGAGGATGACATCACCCCTGATGAGAATGCATGGTTAGGTCAGTGGTCGGCAAACTGCAGCTTGGCAAACCGCGGCTCACGAGCCACATGTGGCTCTTTGGCCCCTTGAGTGTGGCTCTTCCACAAAATACCGACTTCTGCACATGAGCCACGAAGTTTCAGTCGCACTGTACGTGCGCGCCCACACGTGGTATTTTGTGGAAGAGCCACACGCTAGGGGCCAAAGAGCTGCATGTGGCTCATGAGCCGCGGTTTGCCGACCACGGGGTTAGGCCCATCTAGTTTATGAAGTGAACTTAGTTGGGCTTAGAGCTTTTTTTCCCCATTAGGTTGATATTTTACATTTACTAGATACTTAAGGTCAAGTTTCTCAAGATGAGGTTTGTTGGAAAATTTCCTGGCCAATTCCCAGTCAGTCACTAGTTTCATAGAAAAACACTTTGCTACCCTTTGGGTGTGGTTTTCTTTCTTCTTGATTCAGACTGGCCGACAGCTGTTGGGAGGGTACTGTGGGTTGGTCTGATGTTTTTCTCACGCAGAGACTGGGGCAGCATGGGTTTTGGAGAAGCGTGTTACAGAGTGGAAGTTGCTTCCTCCTCACATTATGGCGGGTTATAAACATGACTGACACGGGTGATGTTAACCTTGATCATTTGGTTAAGGTTGTGTTTGCCAGGTGTCTCCACTCTAAAATTACTGTCTTTCCCTTTACATACTCTCTTCTTTGGAGGTAATTCACCAAGTCTGGCCCACACTCACGATGGGTGGGATTAAGTGCCACCTCCCGGAATGGGGAGAGTATCAATATATTATTTGGAATTCTTCTGTAAGGAAGATTTGTCCCTCCTCCCACATTTGTTTATTCGCTCACTCATTTATAACAGTATGGATTCATGTATATTTACTTTATACTGTGGGTTGTAATCCAATATTACATTTATTTTGTTGTTCAAAATGTTGGCGCTTTGGCCATTGAGAGCTCTCTCACAGAGCCTCCTGTGTCCCTTTGCCACGTCCTTTTGTATTTTGAGCACTTAATCTTTCTGGGAATACAGGATGCTCCAGGCTCACCTTGGGTTTTCCCTGCCCCAGCCCCTCCCTCCCTCATTTGTTTGTTTCTTTGTTTATTTTAATGCAAACATTTGCTTTTTATTTAACCACAATACCCTGCTTATTGGCAATGAGCATTGTGTTGTTTTTATATGCATTTAGTTAAGGGTAAAAATATAGACCTTAGCTTATTTTTATTACACCCCATTAGAGTGGGAGATCTCTCTGGATTTTGGCTTTTATCCTGTTTGCTAATCTCAGTTTCATGTCATCTGCATTTCTGATAAACCTGCCTCATAGGTCTTTTATTCAATTCCTTGACACATTTGGTTCTTGGGATTTCCTGGTCCGGTCTTGCTGCTTTACTCTCCTTAAGACTGCTAGGATTTGGAAAAGTATTTAATTTTAACCTTTTCACTTGATCTTGAGTGGTAGAGACTCTGATGATACTATAAAAACTAAAAGTTGGAGACAGTCAAAAACTAAGGATCAGGATCAGTAGCAATAGATCGTTTGTAGCTGTTACAGTGCGTTGATGAGCAGTGAGTTGTGGCCAGCAGTTCACGTGGCAAATTCATGTGCATCCATACTTTATAAGCAAGAGAAAACCCTTCTCTGTGGGAGTCGTTGGTATGGGTTAGTACTTATGGGTTTTCATGTTTCCAGGGATTTCTTGAACATGGCTTTTGGGAATGTAAAGGTTTCTTGAGCTTTTGACTCTGCTTCAGTACTTCAGGAGAACATGCAAAATCCATGCTTTGGAAACAGGGAGAGTTCTCTGTCTAAATATGTTTTCCTTCAATACTAGTGGCCCGGTTCACGAATTCATGCACATTGAACAGAAATTAATTAGAAGAAATATTTTAATATCGCTATTCGCCCTTTATAATAGAAATGTCAACCAATCCACGATCAACAATGACAGATCCAAACACACACATGCCATTGGCACCAGCGAGAGCTTTATATGTATCATGCATGTGCAAGTCAACTTAGTCTCTTATAGATATACTAGAATAAACTTGCTTAATTAGAACTGCTTTCTGATTTAGCTAAACTTTTTCTAGCCCAAGGAAGTGCACCAACTTCTCTTGTAATTGTTAGCAACACAGCAGTAAATATCAACATGAAGCAGATTATTATTGTAGATCACACAGGGAGAACAAAGGGTAAAATACTGAACTGCAGCAGCGTTTGACTATATTCTACTCAGCGAGAAAACCTGAAGTCATTTTCAAGGTCCACCATTTCTTTTTAGTTGGGTCAAGTTTCTAAGCTTTCTAAATGTCTGTTTTCTGGCTAATGAAAAGAAAACAGGATTCCACCGAGTTTCCTATCTACCTACTTCCAGGACTTCTATGAGGATCAAATGAGATGAGGCACGGGAAAATGCTTCACAGACATTTGGTTAAAGTGTAAAATGTTTGCACCTGGCTATAAAGCAAGTCATGTTCCTGGGCTGAAGAAACTGCAAGGAGGCTAGTTGCTAGGGAGAGGAAGTTGGGTGTTGCGACGTGACATCATTACCTAGACCAGTGGTGGGCAAACTCATTAGTCAGCAGAGCCAAATATCAACAGTACAACGATTGAAATTTCTTTTGAGAGCCACATTTTTTAAACTTAAACTATATAGGTAGGTACATGTTATTAACTTAATTAGGGTGCTCCTAAGGCTTAGGAAGAGCCACACTCAAGGGTCCAAAGAGCCGCATGTGGCTCGCGAGCCAGTTTGCCAACCACAGACCTAGACTGTTGGACACTTAGCATATTAATCTTTTATATATGTAGATGACATAGTTTTGAGCCTTTTCTATAGCACAACTGTATTGCCTTATGATGTTTACAACTAACAAAGTTGCTTTCATTTTATTATATTTTTCATGTGTCAAAGAAAGTTTTGAGGAGTGGGCTCAGATTTGAGTTAGTCCATTATTGACAGCTGGCCAGCAGGTGGTTCTCAATGTGGTTGAGGTACGTTACCAGTTGAGGCTGATGGTCGTTCGAGGAAATGTATCCATTTTTCACACAGAATAGGCCTAAAATGTTGTTTTGTTTATCTTTAGTCTTTGTTTTGTTTCCTAGATCCAGGTACAGAATGAGCACATGTTGCTGGTGTACGCCAGGTGGCGTTTCCGCCATTGAGTTCCTGCAGCGCTATGCATCCAGGACCCAGTCCAGTGAATTCCAGACAGCAGATGAAGACCTCTGCTACTGCTTAGAGTGTGTGACTGAGTACCACAAAGCAAGGGACGAACTGCCATTCTTGCATGAGGTAATTTACTTTACAGGGGAATGTTTTTCGGAGCTTGATAACTAGGAAGAGAATAAATTTGAACTCTTTAGAAGCATTCAGGTAACTGATAATTTAAACTTTAAAGGCTGATATATACCTCTAGTACCTAATTCATTCCCTGCTATATAGTAGGTGCTGAATCAGTGGCCATTAACTGGTGGAATTGAATTAAAACCTAAAACAGAATTGTACGACCTCTCACTTTTAGTCATCCTACATAATAAAAGGCTAATATGCAAATTGACCGAATGGCAGAACTACCGGTTGCTATGATGTGCACAGACCACCAGGGGGCAGATGCTCAATGCAGGAGCTGCCCCCTGGTGGTCAGTGCGCTTCCACAGAGGGAGTGCCGCTCAGCCAGAAGCCGGGCTCATGGCTGGCTAGTGCAGAGACGGTGGCAGGAGCCTCTCCTGCCTCTGTGGCAGCACTAAGGATGTCCGACTGATGGCTTAGTCCCGCTCCCCTTGGGACTAAGCGTCAATCAGACATCCCCTGAAGGCTCCCGGACTGCGAGAGGGTGCAGGCTGGGCTGAGGGACCCTTCCCCCCCCTCCACCCCCGGAGTGCCTGAATTTCGTGCACCAGGCCTCTAGGATTTTTTTGTTCATTTGTTTTTTTAAACATATTTTTATTGATTTTAGAGAGGAAGGAAGAGGGAGAGAGAGATAGAAATATCAACAATAAGAGAGAATCATTGACTGGTTGACTTTTGCACACCCCCTATTGGGGATTAAGCCTGCAACCCAGGCATGTGCCCTTGACCGGAATCAAACCCGGGACCCTTCAGTCCGCAGGCCGATGCTCTATCCACTGAGCCAAATCGGCCAGGGCCCGGGCCTCTAGTTTTGATATAAAACAATTTTATGAAATGAAGTGACGTATGGGGAGGGGGTTGGTTCATGTCAGTATATCAGTATATTTGACAGTTTTATAAATTCATGTGTCTGAATGGCTTGGACTATGTTTTTATTGATTTTTTTTCTCTTCATTTTTAAATGGGTAAATGGTATAAACCTCTGAGCACAAGCATATTTTCTAGTCATAGTAAGCCAAAGTAACACATATCACTTAAAAATGTAGCTTTGAATATTTGGTTTATTACATTTATGTGATGAAAAATAGAACACTGCCCTGGCCTGTGTGGCTCAGTTGGTTGAGTGTTGTCCCATGCACCCAGGGGGCACAGGTTCAATTCCTGGTCAGGGTATATGCCCAGATAGTAGGCTCAAGCCCCAGTAGGGGGCAATTGATGTTTCTCTCTCTCCCTCTCTTTCTAAAATAATCAATAAAAACATATTTTAAAAAATAAAACGCAGACCATAGAGGTGATATATATAGAGGAGGAGGTTCGATTCCTGGTCGGGGCATGTGACCGGGTTGCGGGCTTGATCCCCAGTGGGGCATGCAGGAGGCAGCTGATCAGTGATTCTCTCTCATCATTGATGTTTCTGTCTTCCTTCCTCTCTGAAATCAATAAAAAATATTTTTAAAAATGACTGAAGTAATAACAAAAAATAATATTTGTAAGCAAATGTTGGTTAGAAGCATTTTAAAATTAACTGTGTTAATTTTCACATATGACATATGGACTGGAAATTTTATCTGTTAAATCTAAAATCTTAAATCAAGGTCTGCAAAATCGAGGGTTTACTGTGCTCATTCATGTATCATAAAGGTGGCCATGGTTGGTGTCTTTTTCTTCAAATCTAATATGTGATGTCTACTTTATTTATTTTTTAACATTAAATACCAAACACAGATGGCTTCCTTTCTTTTTTCTTTACATATTTCTTTATTGATTTCAGAGAGGATGGGAGAGGGAGAGAGAGAGAGAGAAACATCAGTGATGAGAGAGAATCATTGCTCATCTGCCTCCTGCACACCCCCTGCTAGGGATTGAGCCTACAACCCTGGCATGTGCCTTTGGCTGGAATTGAACCTGGGACCCTTCAGTCCGCAGGCCGATGCTCTATCCACTGAGCCAAACTGGCAAAGGCTGTGATGTCTACTTTAAAATTCTGCATCTTTATGCTTAGGAAAAGGCTTTTAGAAAGATCATGACAACCAGTATGTTTTGTTGATAACAAGATATAAAGCACACTGCCCATTCTTCTTTTCCTGTAGGTTTTATGGGAATTAGAAACCTTACGTCTCATAAATCACTTTGAAAAATCTATGAAAGCAGAAATGGAAGGTGATGATGATGAATTATATATCATAGACAACAATGGAGAGGCACAACCGTTTGACTTCACTGGCCAAGACTTTGAGAATAAGCTTCGAGTTCCTCTTCTCGAAATCCTGAAATACCCTTATCTGCTTTTACATGAGCATGTTAGTGAGTATCTTGGATGTTCTACAGGTTGTATCAGTTTTATTATTTCAAGGATTATAAGAATTTAGGCTTATTTATATGAAAATCTGTTTGTTGAACATATAGTTAGGATATTTAATATTTTTCCCAACATTTTGTCATCAAAGTTTCCAAACATGAAGTAAATTATGTAGTAAACACCATATACACACCACATAGATTCCACGGTAGTGAACATCTTGCTGTATTTGCTTTATTATATGTTTTATTCATCTCTTCATTCAGTTCATTTTTTTCTTGTGTTTTTCTCAACCTTGGCAGGATTGAACTTTTTTTTAAAATACATTTTTATTGATTTCAGAGAGGAAGGGAGAGGGAGAGAGAGACAGAAACAGCAAGGATGAGAGAGAATCATTGATCAGCTGCCTTCTGCACTCTCCACACTGGGGATGGAGCCTGCAACCCTGGCATGTGCTCTGACCAGGAATTGAGCTGTGACAACCACTGAGCCATGCCAGCCGGCTGGCACTATTGACATTTTAGGCTGGATTATTCTTCGTTGTGGGGCTGTCCTGTGCACTGTAGGATGGGTACCAGCATCTCTAGCCTCTGTCTGCTAGATGCTGTAGTACCCCACTCTCCCCTCCCCAGTTGTGAAAACCAAAAATAACTCCAGAAAGTACCCAGATGCCTCTTAGAAGTTGGGGGCAGGGCTGTGGAAAGGTAGAATCTGTCTGGGAACCACTGGGCTGCAGTAATTTTCAGTAATCACTAATGTTATTTTCAGTAATATTATTTTTTAACATTAAGTACCAAATGTTTGGTTGCCTAGATTTTGGTCATTTATGTTTCTTTCTTTTTTTTTTTAGGCATCTGTATATTTCTTTTTTTTTTTTTAAATTAAATCTTTATTGTTCAGATTATTACAGTTGTTCCTCTTTTTTTCCTCCCATAGCTCCCCTCCACCCAGTTCCCACCCCACCCTCTGCCCTTAACCCCCCCCCCCCCCCACTGTCCTCATCCATAGGTGTATGATTTTTGTCCAGTCTCTTCCCGCACCCCCGCCCAGAATAGTCAGTCCATTCCCTTTCTATGCCCCTGATTCTATTATAATCACCAGTTTATTCTGTTCATCAGATTATTTTCACTTGATTTTTAGATTCACTTGTTGATGGATGTGTATTTGTTGTTCATAATTTGTATCTGTACCTTTTTCTTCTTCTTCCTCTTCTTAAAGGATACCTTTCAGCATTTCATTTAATACTGGTTTGGTGGTGATGAACTCCTTTAGCTTTTCCTTATCTGTGAAGCTCTTTATCTGACCTTCAATTCTGAATGATAGTTTTGCTGGATAAAGTAATCTTGGTTGTAGGTTCTTGGTATTCATCACTTTGAATATTTCATGCCACTCCCTTCTGGCCTGTAAAGTTTCTGTTGAGAAATCAGCTGACAGTCTTATGGGTACTCCCTTGTAGGTAACTGACTGTCTTTCTCTTGCTGCTTTTAAGATTCTCTCTTTGTCTTTTGCTTTTGGCATTTTAATTATGATGTGTCTTGGTATGGTCCTCTTTGGATTCCTTTTGTTTGTGGTTCTCTGTGCTTCCTGGACTTGTAAGTCTATTTCTTTCACCAGGTAGGGGAAGTTTTCTGTCATTATTTCTTCAAATAGGTTTTCAATATCTTGCTCTCTCTCTTCTTCTGGCACCCCTATAATTCAGATGTTGGTACACTTGAAGTTGCCCCAGAGGCTCCTTACACTATCTTCATATTTTTGGATTCTTTTTTCATTTTGCTTTTCTGGTTGGGTGTTTTTTGCTTCTTCGTATTTCAGATCTTTGACTTGATTCTTGCGATCCTCTAGTCTGCTGTTGGAAGTCTGTATAATATTCTTTATTTCAGTCAGTGTGTGCTTAATTTCTAGTTGGTCCTTTTTCACAACCTCGAGGGTCTCACTAGACTTATTGAGGATCTCATTAAATTTATCCACGGTCTCACTAGATTTCTTGAGTGTCTCACTAAGTTTATCGGTGGTTTCTAGAAAATTCTTGAAAAACCTTAAAAGTGTGGTTTTGAACTCTATATTCAGTAGTTTGCTTTCCTCCATTTCTGTCATTTGTGACCTGTTTCTTTGTCTCCGCATTTTTTATGCTTCCCTGTGTTGATAGAGTGGCTTTCTGTGCTAGGTGTCCTATAGGGCCCAGTGGCTTAGCCTCCCCAATTATCTGAGGTGGACACTCTTGGTGCACCCCCTTGTGGGCTTTGTTCACAGTCTTGTTGTAGTTAAGCCTTGATTGTTGTAGGTATCACTGGGAGGAATTGACCTCCAGGCCAATTGGCTGTGAGAATCAGCTGTGTCTGCAGTGGGAGAACTTCTGGGCTGGAGACACCCCTCCGGGGCAAGACTTGCTTCAGTGGGGCTTTGGTGCTCACTGAGTCTGCCCCCTGAGTGTGTCCCTTATGGATCTGAGGAGTTGTAATCTGGATGGTCCCACTCTGACCACTGGGTACACTGGCTCTTGGATCACTAAGGAGGTGCTAATTTAGCCTCTGTCTGAGGCTACCCAGCAGGAGCTCAGCTGTGAAGGAATGCAAGCTGCTGTGGGGCCTTGGGCCTTCTTTTGGAAGTTGTGGGTCTCTCTGACCCAGCTGCAGTTGGTTAGGTAATGTTCAGATTGCAAAGGGCCAGGCCTTTCATATGCAAAAGCCGGGGCACAGCTTGGGTGGGGCGGGGTCCCAGGGGATCAACAGGGCGGAGCAAGCAGCTATGGCTGCTCCTCAGTCCTGCCCTAAGAGGCCCCGTTTCTCAGTGTCCCAGTAATCACTGCAAGCACCTCTGAGAGAAAGCCACACTCTAGGTCCGACCGATGCCAGACAGTCTAGTCTAGCCTCTCCCCGTGTGAGTCTGGGTCCCCAGGGACTCGCCCAGAATTGGAGTTCAGAGCAGCTTGAGACTCCCTCCCGATTGAAAAAGACAACCGTGTCCTCAGCCACCAGCCCTTTCTGCATGTGCCTCCATACCTCTGCACTTTACTTCCACACCTCCTCTGAGTCTCGGTATGCTTTTCTCTTTCCTTCTAGTTGTGGAATTTCCACTCAGCCAGCCTTCCTGTGGTTCTGGATGATGTCCATTTTGTCTTTTAGTTGTATTTTTGAAGTGGTTGTGCGAGGCAGCAATTTCTGGTGTTTACCTATGCCGCCATCTTGGTTTCCTCTCTATGTTTGCATTTCTTAATATGAATCTATTAAAAGTAAAAGACGTTTCCCTGCTCTATCATATTTAACAAAATAACACATTTAATATCTACTCCATATTTACATTTTTCCAGCAGTCACAAAATAATGGTTTTTGGCTGGTTTGTTTAAATAGAGTCCAGTCAGGGATTCATATATTTCATTTGGTTCTCCTTTCTTAGATCTCTTTTAATCCAAAAGAGTATATTCATGCACACATGCCCACACACCTTTTCGTTGGTGTGGCTCTTTTCCTCCTTAAGTGACTTGTTGAGACTGGAGTGCTCTATAGAATAATGCACATTATGGATCTTTCTCATTGCTTTCTTGTGATGTTATGTCAGTAAGGGAAAGTTGATCTAAAGATTTGGTTAAATCTAAATACATTAAAAATAGATTTTTAAATTCCAACAAGTCATTTTTAGAATATTTATTGAAGAATGCTACATCCAGGAAAATATGTAAGCTTGATATTTTTTCACAACCAAACACAGCTTTGGTGGCCACCACTCAGCTAAAGAAACGATGTCAGTGCCCCAGGAGCTCCCCTCATGCTTTTCAAGCCATTATCCCTCCTCCCCAAGCCTGCCACTGCCAATATTCTTTGAAGCTTAACAAACTGAAGTTGCTTCATCTGATAGAGTGAGTGTATGAGTCTATTTTGAAAGAGTAATGAAGACATTTCCTCAGGGTAACAGGGGTTAGAACAGTGCTCACATAGTGGAGCAGTGTAGTGTCCGGATATCAACCAGGTGTATTTGAGGAATTTATTGTTTGATGATGGTAGCATTTCAAACCAGTGGAGAAAATGGATGTTTTGATAAATGAGAGCAGGACAAAATAGCCAATGGGGGTGAGAGGAAGGGAAGCTGACTTTCCTTATCGCTCTAGTACCAGATAAAGTCCACATGAGTCAAAATGTAAAATGCTATTGGAATTGGACCTGTAACCATACTTCTAAGAGGATACCCTATGGAGATAATTTGCCAGGAGTAAAAAATAAAAAACAGTATATACTAGTAAAGTGAGAATAACTCATAGGAACCATACTGGGACCAGTTATTATTTCAGATAGGTACATAGTGTTCCTACATTTACAAGGGACAGGTTTTCATTTACTTACAAAAAAGCGAAGGGGCCAGGTTTAAGTATTCTCGGTAAGTTGATAAAATGTATATCTTATGTGCACTGCCTTATTTTTCTATTTAGATGAGTTATGTGTTGAAGCACTTTGTCGGATGGAACAAGCCAATTGCTCCTTTCAGGTTTTTGAGAAACAGCCCGGAATCTATTTGTTTTTGGTCCATCCCAACGAAATGGTGAGTATGAGTGTTAGACAATGGAAGGACATATATTTTTGCACGTGTAGATAGCTGTCTGAGAGGCTTCCATGTGTATTTTGTTTAAAATGTTTGTCAGAATACCTCTGACAGGTGCTGCTTCAGCTCAGAAGATGAAGAAGAAAGTAATGTTACCTCTTCCAGGGCAGGACGTGGGCCAGAGCAGCACTGCTCTCTCCTGCTCCCGACTGCCTGTCCCACTCCAAACACGTGGCAATGCCAGTTACAGTGTTAGAAAAGTTATTGTACTAGTAGGTGCGGGTGTGGGGAGGGGAAGGGATGGAAGGCAGTGCCTCGGTGCTAGAAATGAGGACCAGAAATCAGAACAAACTGCGGCAGGAACCGCAGCAGAGAGCACCCCCAGGTGTCGGCCCTGCCATGGAGCTCGTTGCAGAGGTTTTGCTTTTGAGGTCCCTCTGTTCATTTGTCCTCCCTTCTTAAATGTTCTGTTATGGAAAATTGCAAACATACAAAAGTAGGATGGTATAGTGAACCCCTGTATGTTCATCACTGAGCATCAATTATCAATATATGGTCGATAGTATACTCCCCTTTTGGATTCATTGGAGCAAACCTGAGACACCAGAGCATTTCATCCATAAAATGCTTCAGAACATGTCTCTAAACGATAAGGACTTGGTTATAGGGTTATTCCAGCTAGTTTTCAGGTGGTTCTTAAGGGTGGTAGTTTTATAGTTTAGTTATAATTTTGATGTAGTGGTGGGAGGAGGCGAGCATAGCATCTCCTTACACTGACATTGGGAAAAAAACAAAACAGTACCATCCCCACACCTAAAATAACTATTTTTGTTGTTAATTCTCACCCAAGGATATTTTTTCCATTGATTTTTTTTTTAAGTTTTTATCTTTTTATTAGAAGCCTGGTGCATTAATTTATGCACGGGTGGGGTCCAGCTGGCCTGCCCTAATCAGGGCTGATCTGTCTGGTCTGGCCAGGGGAGGGGCCACAGGTGATTGGCCGGCCAGCCCTGTCCCTGGTCGAACTCCTGGTAGAACTCCCAGTTGAGGGGATAATTTGTATATTAGCCTTTTATTATATAGGATTTTATTTTTTAATTTTAATGTTTTTAAAAAAATTGATTTCAGAGAAGAAGGGGGGGAGAGAGAGAGAGAGAGAGAAACATCAATGATGAGAGAGAACCATTGAATGGCTGCCTCCTGCACACTCCCTATTGGGGATGTGCCCTTGACCAGAATCAAACCCGGGACCCTTCAGTACACAGGCTGATGCTCTATCTGCTGAGCCAAACCAGCGAGGGCTCCATGATTTTTTTAGAGAGTAGAAGGGAGTGGGAGAGACATAGAGAATCTTCGATGTGAGAGAGTAACATCGATTGGTTGCCTCCCACACTCGCCCAAACTGGGGCCGGGGTTGAGCCTGCAACCCAGGTATGTGCCCTTGACCAAAATTGAGCCCGTGACCCTTCAGTTTGTGGGCTGATGCTCTAACCACTGAGCAAGTGGCTATGGCTCTTGTGTTTAAAAACATTTTTTAAAATATATTTTTAATGATTTCAAAGAGGAAGGGAGAGAGAGATAGAAACATCAAAGATGAGAGAGAATCACTGATTGGCTGCCCCCTGCACGCCCCCACTGGGGATCACGCCCATGGCAGGGCATGTGCCCTTGTCTGGAATCGAACCTGGGATCCTTTAGTCTGCAGGTGACACTGTCCACTGAGCCAAACCAGCCAGGACTCTTTTGTCTTTTTTTAAAAAAATAGATATTTTTGTCTTTGTCTTTTTTTAAATTGATTTGAGAGAGAGGGAAGGGAGAAGGAAAGGGAGGGACAGAGGAAGGAAGGAATATGTATTTGTTGTCCCACTAATTTGTACATTCATTGGTTGGTTCCTTGTATGCACCTGACCAGGGATTGAACCCGTAACCTTGGCCTGTCTGATGACACTCTAATCAGCTGAGCTACATGCCCAGGATCTAGTATTTTGTGTCTTTTAAAATCTATAGGGAATCCTATTATCTTAAGTAGGTTTTTGGTGTGTGGAGACAATAATTTGTTGAATGAAGTGACAAATGTGTTGTGCTTATAGGTTCGTCGTTGGGCTATCCTGACTGCAAAAGGCTTGGGAAAAGTGGACAGGGATGATTATTACGACTTACAAGAGGTTTTGACTTGCCTTTTTAAAGTCATTGAGTTGGGGCTTTTAGAAAATACAGACATTTATACTACTACTGTCCTTGAGAAGGGTAAATTGATCATCCTGCCTCCACACATGTATGACACTTCCAACTACAAAAACTATTGGTTAGGTAAGTATTGTCACTACACAAATATCCTTAGTATTTTCTTGTAGTTCTTATGAGTATCCTACAAAGGAAGTGATCTCTTTTGATAATCTTATCAAAGTTGCTAAATACAGGATTTCATAGTTTCCAATTCTTTTGTCATTAAATTGACATAACTACACATCTTGTTTTTAAATATTTATCCTAGAAACAATCTGTGTAAGAAATACATTTTCAAGTATAGCAAATATTTTATTTGAAACAATATTAGATATAAAAAATATTTATAAAGTAGTTGACTTTGATAGGGTTTGATCTAGTTTAAGAAAAGGATTAATGCCTCTTTTTCCATCTGTAAAATATTTCCTGATAGGAAGAGATACTAGCTTTGGCTTTCAACAAGTTCTAAGCTGACTGAAAATAGTTCCACCCTACTTTATTGAATTTAAGTCTTTCAGTCATGAGTCCTATTTGGCAGTGGTTGGTACGTGAAACATGGTGATCTTAAAATTGAAGCCATCTTAGACATGAAATATAGATTGTGTGGTAGTCATCTTAGAAATTGTTTTCTAACCAAATTCATACCATGTTCCCGTTTTATTCTCAAATTAGTCT